>NW_018127920.1:11914-60843 GCF_001952655.1 Monopterus albus
GAAGGGGTGTACACTGTGTGTTCTGACACCTGGCTGTCATATCCAGCATTAAGTTTTTCAGCAGTTTGTGCTGTAGAAGCTCTGCTGTGAGGCTGGAGCAGACGGGCTAGCCTTCATTCCGACATTAATGAGCCTTGAGTGCCCATGACCTTGTTGCTGGTTCATCAGATGTCCTTCCTTAGACCACTTTTGGTAGTTACTAACCAGTGCAGCCCAGGAACACCCAACAAGACCTGCAGTTTGGTAGATACTCTGACCCAGTCATCAGCCATTACAGATTGGCCCTTGTAAAAGTCACTCAGATCCTTAAGCTTGCAGGTTTTTCAATTTGAAGAAGGCTGTACATAGCAGACAACCAAAAAATCTGGTAGATGTGGAACAAGAATGCCATGAAGAATGGGCTAAAATTACACCTGAGAGGATCCAAACACTGCTCAGAGAGAGGCCACTGAGGTTGGAGGAGGTTAGGGAGGACATACAAAGTATTGGAGAACATTTCATAGAGGGGGATGCAAACTTTTGGACTGATATGATAAAGGTACCTTTCTTTTTATACACTCCCTGACCATTTTTATTACTTCTGTTGATGAAGGAACAGTGGTACTGGTTGAATGTGCATTAAATATTATGTTGATGAGAAAAAGATTCTTTGTTTTACTCCTTTTGCCATTTTGAAGTAAAGAGATGCAAACGTTTGCACTCAACTCTATCTCGCTCTCTTGGAATGAAAGCAAAATAACCATATCTTAAGTTCTTTTAAAGTTCACTGGAGGTTTAAAAGAGTGGCAGAGATCATTTCAGCACCTTTCAGCAGATGGCTGTGGTGTCTGGTAAATGAAAAAGAATGGTACAGTAGAACTGTTATATGATGAAATGTGGAATAGAACACATATAAAATAATCCTTGTACTCTGTGGCACAGACCTGTGACAGTCGTGCCACACCCAGGACTCTCTGCTAGCTTTGGGCCTGAAGTCAGCCTGGCCGTTATTGTGGATCTGGGAGGAAAAGCGCAGCAGGCGGCGGTAGGAGTTGGCTGGGACCTGGCTGGAGGTGGAGGCCAGACAATTCTCCTCATATGCACACTGAAGCATGAGCATGGGTCTGTCCTCCATGTAGGTGGTCTGCTCCACCACCTGAGGGTGCAGCACCAGATCAGCGGCCGCTGTAGACAGGATGATAAAAAAAAGCCAAGCAGATGGAGACAAAATATATTTAGAAACCTATAGAAATGACTGAGAGAAAAAAAACTGTAGCATGGGAAAAATACAATACTAAATAAGAAAAAGTTGGGACAATATATAAAATCAAAATTAAAACTGAAAATAGTGATGTGTAAATCATCTGTGTCCTGTATTACAATGAAAACAATGATATGTCACCATCTATGGTGCAGAACATCATTAAAAGATTCAAGTTATCTGGAGGGATTTCAGTCTGTAAAGGGCACAAGCCTAAGCTGGATGACCATGCTCTCTGATCCCTCAGACATCACTGCATCAAGAATCGTCACTCTTCTATAAGCACTATAACCACATTGGATGACTTTGGCACACCTGTGTCAGGCACTACAATACGTAGTTACATCCATGAATGCTGCTTACAACTGTACTATGCCAAAAGGAAGCCCTATGTCAACAGTGTCCAGAAGCACAGTCGACTGATCTGGGCTCAGAGGTGTCTGGGATGGACCATCACACAGTGGAAATGTGTACTGTGGTCAGACCAATCAGAAGAAACGGACATCGTGTGCTCTGGACCAAAGACGAAAAGGACCATCCAGACTGTTCCCATCAACAAGTCCAAAAGTCAGGCTCTGTCATGGTCTGGGTTTGTGTCAGTGCCTTGGCAAAGGTCACTTACACGTCTATGATGGCACATTAATGCCGAAAAATACACAGAGATGTTGGAGCAACATATGCTGCCTTCAAGATGACATCTTTTCCAGGGACACACATGCATATTTCAACAAAACAATGCAAAACCTCATACTGAGCACGTTACCAAGTCTGTGGAGGAAAAGGGTGTGAGTACTGGACTGGCCTGCCTGCAGTCCCAACCTGTCTCCACTAGAGAATGTGTGGCGCATTTTGAAACAAAAATTGTGTCAATGACGACCCAGGACTGTTGCGCACCTTAAGACTAGCCAAAGTGGCATGGTGATGCAGTAGTTCTGGGTTTAAACCTTGTGTCCAACCTGGTGTTCTCAGTCCCTACATTCTTTTACGAGTAAGTGTTGTGAAAAGGAACGGCAACATCACACCGTGGTAAATGCTTTTTTTGGAATGTGTCGTGTGTTAAGTGAGTGTTGATTTTGAACAAAGAATAAAACTGATGAAGTATCACATCAAATAATGTGCTGCTACACTGTTTTCAATGTGATACAGGACACTGATGATTTCCACATCGCCATTTTCTGTTTTAATTTTGATTTGACATACCATCCCAACTTTTTCTGATTTGGGGTTATAAATTTGTGATTTCTGTTACAAACTGCAGAGCCCTCCTGTGAATCACGACGATATTGGAGTTTCAGTTATGCAAACATTGCTCTGAGACAGAGCTCTCCAGAGGCAGAAATCATTTCATCTCTTGAATTAAAACTCAATGTGCAGAGCAAGAGAGTAAAAGCTTTTCAGCGTAAACATCAGCTGCTATTAAAAGTGGAAAAGTCAGTTATTTCTTTTCTTTTTTTATTATGATTCATGACTGTGCAGTGTTCAAGATCTTAAATGGGCAGAGACAAACTTTACTGATGAAACATCCGATGATTTCTCAGCACCTTGTTTTTAACAGTTACTGCACCTCTCAAAGGCATTTACCTAGGAAAACATAAATTTGGCCGTCTTACTCTCAGAGCAGGAGACTCCAGCGGCATTGCGTCCACCTCCTCTTGGGCAGCTGAGGTGGTCCCCATGGTGCAAGCAGTAGGACAGAGACATCTCAGTTCCAGAGCAGCGAACGCCACTCATCACCACATCGTCTGCACTCACCTCACCTGGCCAATACCACGTCTCCTGTCGAAGAAACATAACCCATTGTCATTAGGGTAACATCCACCTCTGATGCAGTGCTCTCTGACTGATTACATACTGTGTATATTGTGGATTTGGTGAAATTTCACACATACCTGTACAGTGTGCATGAGTATGTTTAATGTCACAGCTTTTTATAAAAACTGACATTACAATCATCCACTCACTGTGATCCCCTTCAGAAATGACAAAGGTGTTTCACTGATCACAGCTAGTCATTAGCTTTTTATGCCTCCATGTTGTTGATGGCCACAAGCCGAAGGCATCATGTTGTCAGGTTGTTATTATGCTTTATGTTACTGTTAGATCTGAGCACTGACACAGATAATGCTCATCTAAAAAAGGCATGGAGTTAGGGTACATACATGTATGTACAGTAGGTTGATCATATGTTGTATTATTGTTAAAGTAACTAAATATAATTCTAAATGATCTATAAATATAATGGAGTAAAAATTAAAAATGTGCTTTTAAAATGTATTAGTGCAGAAGCATAAAACCAATCAACATCCGTAGACTCCTCAATGCCACTTAGTGGCTTCTATCCATCACTATTTTACCAGCAACGTGGATTTTGGATACAGAATGACAAAATGATAACGAACAACTGCAAAACTGTGTGACAGAAAGGACAATTTCATCTCATTTCCTCCAAATACTGTATTGTAATGATGCCAAGCCATCACTTGGGCCCTGTTCAGAGACTTGTGAAAGGTGACCTGTTGTGAGGAACGGTGAGCCTACACATTGACCACTATCCTTCTACAGAATGGGGCATTTATTGTATTGATGATGTGGCATTGAAATAACAGTATATCATCACATCAAATAGATGGCTAGTCTGTTACCAGTCAGCAGTTTACATGTGTCCTCATGTCTATACTGTCTGATGGAACTGCCATATGAAGATATGATGTACATAATACTGTGCACTCCTATACCTCTCATTCCTCTATTGATACACAAACCATTCATAAGTCTCTACTCTTTATTCCACAACTCTGCAGACATTTTAAAAGGCCTCTTCCCACCTATGCTTATAAGTATCATGCTGCACTATAAAATATATTTCAGACACCCAAGTTCTCCTTGTTAAAAACAAAAGTGATCTTTATCTACTACAGGTGTATACAGTTACTGTTTGTTACTGTTGGCATCATTATACACATACAGCAGAAACACAGGACAGTGGAGTCCACCAACGTCCACCCAGTAGTCCACTGAGAACTATATGGAAGTATATGAAAACACTACTTCATGGAACAAAAATATTACTATGACAAAACAGAAAAATGTTTGAAAAATTAAACTTTTATCAGTAAAGCAAGTCAGTTAATAAGGTTTCTTGTTGCTTTAATAATAACCAGTCTTGTTTAATATGTTGAATTGGCAACTGAAGTAATTAATATGAGCTGCTGATAGTGACGTCTCTAAAATTAATAACTCATTATATTTACTTGGATTAAAAATCTCAAAATCTGTAACTTCTCATAAACTCAACTCAAAGAACTGTCTCATCTTTGCCTTGGTTTTTCCTATTATTAACAAATGACATAGCTCCAGGAAAAGTTGTGGAGTTGTAAACCAAAGTGTTACCACACAATCCACTGAATTTAAAGACTGAAGATCTAGACCTAGCAACACAATGCTATTTTATAAGAAAAATCTGGGTAAATCTGAGCTTTTCCTGACAAACCTTGTCTCAGTCTGATAGACTGGAAGAACCAGAGAGTGATTTCCACCTGCCTTGCTGCCGTGACTTGTACCTGGAAAGCATTGCTGGCGAAGCCCAGGCCCAGTTGTCTGCAGACCACCATGGCCTCCATGATTCCCCAGCCTTCACCGCACACTGTCCCCCACACCAGAGAGCCGTTTCTCTCCACCAGCACCTCCACACGGCCCTCATAGGGGTTACGACCTCCATTCAGACGCAGCTGTGGCCATGAAAAACCCAACAGAGGCAGTGACTTAAAGACTAAGTCCACTGAAGGACCCCACATTATCAGATGACTCAGTGACACGTGATGTATGATGTGTTCCAACAGTTATTTGAAGATACTACAGTACAGTTCACTTTTTGGTATAAAAATGGACAAACAAGTATGTAATTGGCAATTGGAAGACACTGTTCTTGTATGGAGAACCAACTAGTCAATAATGCACTTTGCTGGTGTTTCATACAGTATATGCTACTGTGGTCTTTGAGCTCGGACTGACCCTCTCTTGGAAGCCCATAGCAGGGACATTACACCTGACACCTGCATCCTCCTCATGGCTGCAACCCAGAACCTCTTTGTTGAAAGCGCACTCTGTAACAGACTTCTCAAAACCAGAGCACTTCACCTCATTCATATGCACCGGGCCCATACCTGAAAAACACAAACAAAAGAAAGGGTTTAGAAAGGCTGCTTTGGGGTTTTTCCTTTGCTTCTCACCGAATCTGAGACGTGAAAACAAATGATAAATAGAATACAATTTGAGAAATATATGTGTCATATCTTACGGCTCTGGTATAAAATCAAAAACGTAATAATAAATAAAAATAGCTTAGGGACATTTTTGTCACTTTTGGACAAAGCCAGACTATGATAAATGGACTGTATTTATATAGCGCATTGTTCCACAGTGTGTTGCACTGGCCAAAGTGCTTTATAGGAAATGATACACCATTCACACACCAATGACAACAGGCTGCCACACAACGGCGCTAGTCAAGCCACCAGGAGCAATTTGGGGTTCAGTGTCTTGCTCATGGACACTTAGGCATGTGGGGAGACCGGGAGTCGAACCACCAACTTGCTGGTCAAGAAATGATGGCCCTACCTCGTGAGCCCCCAGACTAATTGCCTTCCCTTGTTTCCAGAGAGCTTACTGTACACATATGAGAGCGACTGATCGTTTCATATAGCAAGCAAATACAGTATTTAGCCTGTTCATCAACTCAGCCTGATCTTCCCCCGGGTCACTTTGAAATGTAAATGTATTATTATATTAAATATTTATAAGATAAAGTATTTAAATGAATCTGTTGCACTGCCCCTTGTAAAGTGACTGGGAATCTCCCTCAAAGTTTGTTAGGTACTACATTCTGGAGAATCTTAAGTTCAACACAGCAATGTCAGAGAAAATTAAAATCCAAAGTGATTTTGAGGATTTTCAATCAGGCCACACAAATGCATGCACTGGGGCATGTAATCAGGTCTCTCCTGTTAAGGTCAGGGGCTGACCCTGAGCTGTTTGACCCAACAATCAACTATTAACATAAACCATGACGAACAAAAAAACAAAGGGAAGGTTTAACTTAACCATAACACAAGGACGCTGCTGTCCTGCTGCCCTGGACAACCTCACCCTGCTGAGCTGCTCCAGAGCTCCACAAGTGGTGGCCTCACCTCATGCTGGTGGTTCGGGGCAGGGGCATCACCAGTACACAAATCTATAAAGTTATTTGGTTTAATTTTATTTTTCTTTAAAAAATACTACATATCAGTCTGCATCGAGTTGGACACCCCACACTACACACTTTCACACACGCAAGCAAAATTTAATAATCCCTATGTCTCTTATGTTAATATTTGTTGTCTTATCTTCTATGCTATGTCCTTTGTCCTGTAAATGTGTTATTTCATGTCACAATAAAAAAGAGTTTTCAATCACTGAAAACTCTAAAAATGAAATGGCTCCATTCGAGTCCTCATGGAAAGATTTAAAACAGCTGGTATGTACCAATCAGTCGTGCTTTCATTTATAGTGAGCTTTCACAAGATGCTGTGTACTACTGCTATCTGTGACTTTTTTTAAATTTCCTTCTGAGTTTTTTGTTTTCCATGAAGGGTAACAGAGCCACTAATGAGAAATCATGATGGAAAATGATTCTGGGAATGGAACATTCCTTCTGTTTCAACATTTTCCATGGCTAATATCATTGGAATATGCAGCAATGTACAACGTGTCCCTGTTTTTGCAAAAGGAAACACCTCCTATTCAGAAGTACTATGCTGTACAGAATTCTTTCTGATGGTTACTGGTATACCCTTAGGGAAAAAAATACAGTATCCTTTTGCATAGTATATCCTACAAACAGGTGAGCTGGCTATTGACAGCACTGAGAACTGTATATCAGGGGAGATACAGACTGTGCAGACAGGTAAGAAATGAAAGGACCAAGCTGAATAACAGTGGTCTCTTCCAGGATGACAGTGGCCCTAACCACGGGACATGAGGGGTCACTGAATGGGTTGATGAGGATGAAAATGATGTGAATCATATGCTGTGACCTTCACAGTCACCAGATCTAAACCCAGCTGAACACCTATGGGAGATGTTGGAGTGACATGTCGGACAGCATCTCCACTACCATCATCAAAAAACCACATGATGAATATCTGTTGGAAGAACAGTGTTCATCCCTCCAGTAGAGCTCAGAGACTTGGAGAGTCTATGCCAAGGAGCACTGAAGCTGTTCTGGTGACCCAGCACCTCACTGAGACACTTCATGTTGGGTTTTCCTTTCATTTGTCACCCGTCTGTTGCATGTGTAACTTAGAAGTAGGTCAGAACCACATTTTAGTTGTGCTGGGGTCCCAACTTCCAAACCTGCTTTGCCTTTCACTGCTTCACACTTCATACCTACGGCAATGAAAGTAGCTTTAGTGTTAAATAACTTCATCTATGTATAGACAGAGATCAATCTCATCCAAATGACAAGACACATTTTATGCCACACATCACTGGAAAGAAAGCGATGGGTTAGACGTTGATGTTTTAGTATTGACTCTGTCCACAGCCCTGTTGAGTTTGTCTGTTACTTCTCTCTGGCGGTGCACCAACCTTCGAACTCAGTATACAGGAATCTTCATAAATCCTTACTGAGAGGTATCTGAGTTCATACCATCCTCACTGGCCTGTGCCATGGTAATTAATCCTGTTCCAATGAGCTAAATCACTTTTATCGTCAGGTCTGTATGTGAGTTCCTGATACTTTGCTCAGTGGCACACAGGGGTGGTATGGGGTAGAAAGCTTAAAGGATAGAATTACTGCCCGAAATGTTTGGAATATGTGGTTTAGCTAAACAGTTATAACTTTCCATCATGTGCCATGTAGACAACATACTGTACTGTTGTTCCAGCGATAAAGACTGTCATTCTGAACTCCGTTTCATGTCTACTGTGTACTTACCCACGCTGTTTTTAAGGTTTCTGTACAGAAAAATGCTGCTCACATTTCATAGCTTTATGCTTTTCCTATTGGCTGCATCACACAGCTAATTATCAAAGAAAAAGAGGGTGCTGTGGCAGAGCTGAGCGCAGCAGTACACCTTAGTTTGCAGGCTTGTTATTATGCATTAGCTTAATTGAAAAACGCTTTAAAATCTTAAGCCATTTCTTTCTTCTGCTGGGAAGCCCCTGTTGCAGGAAAAAAAAAACAAGTACCAGTGAAGATATTAAACCAGTATACCTTGTCCCAGGCGACCTCCAGACAGGGCCTCCTTTGCCGTACCGAAGCCCAGCTCTCGACACACCACAGTGGCAGCCAGCAGGTTCCAGTTGTCATCACATATGGTGCCCCACTCTCCGTTTTTCAACACCTCCACTCGGCCCTCCCCTACAATGGCCCCACCGCGAAGACGAATCAAGGGCTGCTGAAGAGGAAAAACGGAGACATTGTTAGAGCTCAAAATCACTGGACAAGCTAAAATGTTCTAAACCACATATTTAGGTTATTCTGGTTCTTTCAGTAATAACAGACTCAGCTGAAAGGTTGGCACATCAGCTTTTCCTTGATGAGAAAGTTGAGGCAGCACAGTGGGTGGCTTCATGTTTATAGAAGATGCTATATATGCAGTTCTCCCATTAACTGTTTAGACATACTGGAAGTGTTTAATTTTACAAGTAAACACATTAGTAGCACAGTCTAATCTGACTTACAGCTATGTGTATTTACAAAGTAAAGCCCAGACAGCTTGATGTGTGGACTCTGGAATTTGTCTTTACACCTCCTCCACAGAGCCTTATAATATTCATCATACAAAAAACTGAAACTAACGATGCGAAACACTGACAGGGTTACAACCTCCATTGAAGTATTTTATAAATAAAACTGGCAGAGATGTACACTCTGCTGTGGTGTTGTTTTCGTGTTAGCAGATCTTTACAGCTAACATCAGGGCAGAGGATATTAGCAGTTAGTAACTCTAACAGGGTTATTTTTAGCTCTCGCCAATGAGTAAAACTTTTATATTTAGTCTTGTTCAGTTTCTTGCTCTCTTTCTCTTTTTCTCTCTTTTTTGGCTGGTCTCCAGTGACTCTCTAGTTCTGGGGGTCTGCTGTTTTGGGAATGCTTTGATTGGACAGATCATAAACATACAAATCTCTCTGTGGGCCAGATGTTTTCTGACTAATCACCATACTACTTACTGCTACGTGTGTGCTTAAGTCAATGTCCTGTTGCACAGCTTGTTCACAATTACAGTAGGGTGATTGTAATAAGTTAGTACATCCAAACTTTAGCACAGCTTGTTCACAATTACAGTAGGGCGATTGTAATAAGTTAGTACATCTAAAGTTTTGTCCAAACTCTCAGGGACAGGAGAACACAGTTGCTCTTAATGTGCAAGTGGAACACTAGTGTCCTTGCCAACAGACAAGTGTGCTTGAGATGTAGGGATTTGTCTTCGCATACAAGAATACTGAGCTAGCAGAAAGGTCTAGTGCCGTAAAGCTAAACTCAGCTATCACGTGAGGTCCCCGAGACAGTGATCTAAAGTTACACGGTGCAGTAACAGATAATCTAGGCACACAGTGGCAATAGCAGAGCTGCCATTCACCGTATTAGAAGGTGATTTTGAAGCTGTTACTATGATATTGTTACTTTAAAAAGTTTTGATAATTAGTTGCTTATCAGGAACATTTTCACACATTTCTCAAATGTGATAAATGGCTGCTTTTCTGGCTTCTTTTGTTATGAGCATATTTCTGTGCATTATGGCAATTTATGTAATAATCTGACAGATCTGGTGTCTTCTTGGCAACTAACTTAAAGCAGGTTTCCAGAAACCTTGGGGACACCTTTGATTTCCAGTAGAACTTAGAAACACATTAGTTATTCATCTTAATTGAGAAACAACTGATAAGCTCTGTCCCTTCTCATCTTTCTAGCAGCTACAACAAATCATCCATTCATGTATATCCTCTTGTCTTGACTATTGTGGTGTGCTGCATTCTTGTTTAAACCAGCAGATAAGCTCTGCAGAGTGCCTGATAATGGCGGATGTGGCTACTTTACTGTCTTCCTGTTTAGGACTGATTTCAAAACCCTTCTAATTACTTCCAAACCTTAGCTCCACCATATGCCACTGAGTTGTTGAGCATACATACAGTAGATCCAATAGGCCTTTGCACTTTGTAACCATGGCTTTGAAAAGTACTGCGCAAATAATATTTTACTGTATAGACTTTATGTACTTTCCCGCTAGCTATCGACTTATTTTATTAGACAATAGGTGTTGGCTTGGTTTTTTTCCAGATGGTAAATATCAGTATTTTGAAATGTTTTCAGGATAAGGTTCCTCTGAGTGGATTTACTGAGTGTGGTGGAAGTGATGACATATGGCATGAGGCATGCCTCTCCCAGCTCTGCACTCAGCTGTGGAACGTGACAGAGAGCATGCAGGCAAATACCTCACAGCAGAACGTGGATGGAGTCAGACGGTCAGAGAAAAAAAGTTTTTTCTAGCTTGTTTTAAAGTTTGAGTTGGTCGTTTATAGTTGGAGTAAGCTTAATGACCTTTGGAATGTGATTCCTTACTCATGGGCATTAATGTGCTGCTGCAGCCTCCACTCTTCTGGGTCCAGGCTTTCCACCAAATTTTGAAACCAAAAGAACATTTTAAAGAAAAGCTGGACACTGATGTTGAGACCTGGGTCATAGTTAGCGTTCCATTCATCCCAACAGTACTGGATGGGATTCCAAACAGGTACAAACCAGTTCTTTATAGCCCTAGACATTTGCATGGAGGCACTGTTATGATGACACATGTGAAAAGGCCTCCCCCAAAGTTGTTGACGGCAGCCTGACCTCGACCCAAGACAGATGCTGTAAAATGAACTCAGAGACCTGTTCACTCCAAACATCCTGGGAATATGTCTGAGCTGAAGCAGCTCTGTGAGGAAAAATGGTCCAAAATTCCTCCTGAACATTGTGCAGGTCTGAGCCACACCTACAGGAAGCACTATTGCTGTCAAAGGAGCTTCAATCAGTTATTGAATTCAAGGGTACACTTCCTTTTTCCACCAGATCAAAGCCATGAACATTACAATTCTTTGCACATTGTATTTGTCTATATAAATGAAGATCAGATCACATTTTATGACCAGTTCAGGTAATTCCAAATGGTTCACTCACTATTTTATGCAGGTGTCTTGCTCAAACCTTGACTAATATCCCCAGATCAAGCTAAATGACATCTAATGCTCACTAAGTCACTCTGTCATGCTTTAATGACACAACACCAAATCCCCAAATAACTGTAGCACATTTGAGATCTTTTACACATGTGATGTTAAGACTTGAAGAGTGAGTTCTTCAGCTGCCGCTGCTGCACTGTCACAGGCATGTCAGGAGGAAAGACAGAGCACATTTTTCATCTGGGATTCTCAGATCTGAGCAGAGAACAAGCCAGCCCTTTAAAAAAAACTGAGCAATCAATCAACCTCTGCAATTTGGTACTTCTACAGTTCAAGTTCACAACCTGAGCTACCTGAGGAAGAATGTTTTAGTGAATAAAACTGGGTTCAGTTTTTCAAGTAACTAGAATGCAACATGTGACAACTAACCTAGTGCTGCATTTTACTGACCCTGGAACTCTGGTTTCACACTCAGAGACATTTGAGAAGAAGATCTTTTCACTAACTCTGGCAATGCTTTCTGGAAATAGATTTTTCCGTTCCCTGTCCCAAGACTTTTACTACACAATTTCATCTTTTCCGCCCCCAGATAGTGATAAATCATTTCAACAAGTAATGTCCAAAGCAGCTACAGCTGCAGTTCTCAAAGTCACACAGAGTTCTAATGGCTAATGTCTAACCAAAACAGCTCATGCACCCTCCCACTGCGTTAGAGCCAGTGAACTGAACTCTACCACAGCAGATATTTCCTGCATCAACTTTATTTACCCCTCCAGTTTGTTGATGTCATGCAGGGACACAGGAGACAGAGTCTGTAAAAGTTAGACAGTACTCAGTGCCTAATTCAGTTTCATGACTGCTTGAATAGGACATGGAAAAAAGAATAATTTGTACAGAGATATTAGTTAGGTGTATATTTGGAATAATCTGAATGACAATAATAGACACTCATGAATAAATAAGTTCATTATTATTTAGTGGTTTTAAAAATGATTAAAATTCATATACAGTATGTTCTTTAATGTGACAAGTAACTCTTTTACCTCTTGTCTGAAGGCGTTTCTAAATTTCGTCATAGGAGTCGGAGTGAAGGCTTTCCCGGGCACACAGCTCACCACCACAGGCAGTCCTCCAACACAGGTCCCATTGGACTTCAGTGATGTAATATGGCCCAGTTTACAGCTGGACAAATGGGCCTCATTGCCAGTGCAGTTGACAGAGAAGTCCCAAAATGAGGGCTTTTTCCTGCGAGCAAATATCCTGCACAGATGAAGGAGAAAAAAAACCAAAGGTTTAAGGCTCTTTTAGACAGCGGTTGTATTGGCATTAAGCTGTGACTTTGCCTGTTTACACTGAACAAAAAAAAGGCATAATGCTGCCCCTGTGTTCTTTTTACACAGATCCGAGCATCTCTATATTACATGCATGACGTTTAACATGACGTCCAGCGTGACATACAGTTCAACACATTGGAAACACAAAGAACACTGGTAACACAATTGCTTTCAAATCAGTGCAGTGGCAAATAAACAGAGTAGGGATCATACACATTTATGACATGATTCACACTCAAAGTTGTTGTGCATAGTTTACAATGTGTTAATGATTATAGAATCTCAGCTTGAATGGGCCTATATTAACCAGCCATTTGGTATTTTTATCAAAATGAGACCTGTGTAATGTGCAGGACCATTCCAAATTTGACCTGTCAGTTGATGTTTTTTTTTTCTTGTATTTTCTACATTGTCTATTAATATTGAAGACATCAAAACAAAAACATAAAAAATAAACATATGGAATTAAGTAGTTAGCAAAAAAGTGTAAACAATGCTAGATTTGTTTTAATGTTAGGTTCTTCAACATCACCATGGTGTCTCATAGTTTACACAATTTTTTAAGTATTAAAAAAAGATTTGTGCATAAAAATGTCTGTGCTCTTTTCTCAATTCATTTTTATAAAATACTTTCAGACAGGTGCCCTGAAATTTGTGAGTGGATGATAAAGTAGCGATTCATTAACCTGCTGCTGAACATGAAGTGGAGTTTCTAGACACTGTTTGGAAACTAATCAAATGCCAGTGGATCAACTTAGAATTAATACATTCATCAAAACTTGAAGTGAAATGATGAGACTTTTCAGGGTGCTTTATCTTGACAACTTGAAGTGAAATGATGAGACTTTTCACGGTGTTTTGTCTTGACGCATACACCTAGACAAGGGCAATGATGTAGTAATACCAAAAGTGAAGGTTCAGCTAACAGCTGGAACATTCACTGTCTTGAACAAAGTGAGGTTAATGATACTTTTTCAGGCCTGCTGAGGAACTAGTCCTCTCCATTTACTGATGAGCCCATATTGTGTTTTTAATGAGCCTCATTTGCAGAACGGCATGTCCTGTTTTTGTGTGTCATGCCAGAGGTGTATATGATAAACGTGATTAAAATGGAACAGGCAGCATTTGTTTTTCATTTCGGAGCTGGGGAGGTGGAAGCTGCAGACTGGAAGCTACATGTAACAGCAGCCAGAGGACTGGCTCTGCTGTCTCCTTAAAACAATGTGAACACAGGCACGATGCATATCAGGACTGCTCAAATGGAACCAAGACCAAATAAACCAGAGGTCCTGTGAAGACTGACCTCTTAACCCAGCTTTAATCAACGTCAGTGTCACTCTCCACAACTACTTTCAACTGAAACTTAATCACAATGCACACTAGTAATGGGGAAACTGATTTTACATGCCAGTGGCAATTTATGTATTTGCCATGGTTACTACTACACATATTGTGAAAACAGCTGTATATTGTGTATTTCAAAAAGTAATGGGTGATGGATGATCAATTCTATTTTTAAATAAAGGTCTCCCAACTTTATGTAGGTGCAGTAGTGCTGCTTTAAAAACCTCAGATTAATGTCAATGTCACTGACACGCTGGACTCCAACAAAATAAACATGGTTAAATTAACACTGTAATGACAACATTATTTGAATTATAATCACTATTATTATCTGTTTTACTATAATTACTGTTTCAGAGGTATTGCCACTATGCTTGAACACACTGAACACTTGTAATTTTGCGGAATGAAACCAAAAATCTCCAACTTGGAAAACTGTTCTGTACACACACAGTGAACCTTCACTTCCATATTTCATAAGTACATTTAATTTAACTCCCCAAAGTGACTCTGGGTAAGGCTAAATTAGAAGGTGTCCAGTACCAGAATCAAGACAAACCCAGGTTTATGAAAACCGTGGTATCTGTTGGCTCACCACTGCTCACTGTAAGAACAGTGCACGTTTCATGGGGCTGAAGCGGCAGCAGGCTGACATGCAGATGGAAAGTCGAGGAGCAGCTTTGCTCTGCTGTGGTTACCTAAAGCAGAGGAAACTTCCAGCCCAGGTTAATGTGAGTGCTGGAGGTTTTGTGTATGCAGAGATGAACCTGTGGCTGTCTGGCTATAATTTTCCTTGTATTAGCACAATATAGTCCCCTGAGCAATCTCTCACACATTACAACAGCGCTGTGGAATGCATTAAGGTTGGATATACAGGAGTCAGGCTGGGTTTCAGTGTGTAAGACCCTGTGATGTCAAACATGTAACCCACACAAAGGAAGTTGTATTATTCAGGGTTATCCCTAAGTATTTTAACCTTTTAACACCAACTCTCCTTTTGGTGGCAGACTTCCTATATTATACTCAATGGACTATTTGTGATGGTTAAATGTTTGCTTTAATTTTTAACCCTAAGATTTTGCAGATATCACAGAGTTGGAGTACTAAAAGCATTCAGTTGTATACTGTAGTTGTTATGTCCGTGGCCCTGTCCACCCCCAGCACTTCATCAGCTGGCACGGGCTGTCACAGTAGCTCCGCCCCCACACAGGTGGGAATGCATTCTAGGCAGCGAGGCACACCTGCTCTCAATTACCAGACTAGTACTTAAAGGGAGCATTGGTGTGCACTTGTTGCCAGATGATCTTTTGTGTTTGTGCTGGTAACCTGTCTTTGCGCTCATGACTAAGATTGTTTGTGTATGACCTGTATTCTAGATTGTAGGACCTGATTTCAGGTAGTAACGAACTGATTGCCCTTATTGTTTTTTGAAGGGTCACTTTCTGTTTGAACTGTTTTCTGTGGACTTGTGGTAAGGATGGGAGTACCCTCTGCTTGGTGGTATCAGCCATTTTTGTATCAGCACAATTTGGTGCCTGGACTGTGAACTGTTTCTCCAGGTGACACTCCTCAGGACGAGGAGACCAACTCTTGCTGGGACTGGTTGCATGGTTCTGGATCTCCACTGTCAGCCTTCTGCACATCATCTTACTACCTGCTTGCCGTTTGCTGCGAGCCCGAGCCTCACCACGACGGTAGTACTGCACGTCGGACCAGTGATCTCCTGTGCCAGCTCCTACACCTCCCCCTGGACTGTGTTCTTAGCCTACAACACTCACCTGCCTAGAGCCAGTAAATTCTGCTACTCAGGTCCTCAGTATAACTATCAGTCTTTCCATTACCATAGCATGCCTGTTACTCATTCTCATCCTCTGCTTTTCTTTAGCCAGCTGCGCCTCTCCTACAACCTTGGGTTGTAGCTCTAGCAGTCCAGTCATCCCAGCACTCCCCGCTGTCCTGAGATCGGCTGACGTGACTGATTCTGATCACTTCTCAGTTCTGTTTATTAAAATACATTTACCTGGTCAAGCCTGAGTCCGAGTTCTGCCTTTTTCTTAGTCCGAACAAGCACCCATACATATATATGGTTTGCCATAACAGTAGTTTGCTGTGAATTGACCAGGGTTATTTTAATGAACACACCTCTTTTGAGGCAGAACCCTTTTTGGTAAAGGGTAAAAAAATACTACAGTAAGCTAATTTGGGTCAGGGCCCAGATGAGTTGATTAAGAACTACTATGTTTTGAGCATCAGCTTGAAGTTGTAATGTCTGCTGTGATGCTTGACGTACCTGCGTTCACATGGTAGGGGAAATGATTTGTTTGGGTGACCTGGCATGAGGTTCTTACATGACACCAGCCAGGTAAACACTTCAGAGTCCAGACAACTGACCGCCAGACTTGCAAAATAATATATTGGCAAATGAGTTTCTAAATTTCACGTTTGCACCATTAAAACAGTATAAACAAACGCACACATGTAACCTCATCCAGTCATTGCACTGAAACCAAATCCAGACTGTATGTACTTTTATGTTTTGCATGCATGCATGCCAGGCTGCGGGGAACTGGTTAACCTGTAATTACCAATTTGTGGGTGTGGTAACAAACTGTGGAAAAACAGATCAGAGTTGATCTGGAGAAGATTTTGTCATTATCCAACAAAACCCACTGAGTCGCAGCACTAAGCTGGTGGTCGTACTGTTCCAAAATACTTTATAATACTACAGCATTTCTGTATAAGTGGCCACTCATGAATGACACCCTAAATCCACCTCCATTTGAGCTGAGTTTTTATAGTGCAGTACTCACGTGTAAACTCTGGCATTGTACCTCCTCTCCCCAGGAAAGCCAAACATGCCACAGATAACTCTGCTGTTGAACTGGGTCCACTCTGTGTTACAGATCTGCTTCCATTTACCACCATCCTTGACCTCCACATAACCCTCTGTTACAGGGATCCGCTTACGGTATGAAGACAGGATAGCTCGTATGCGCACGTCCTCCACTTGTATATCAAGGTTCTGTGGGCCATATGTCGAGAAACATGTACATGTCAAGAATTTTACCACTGAAGTAAAAACATAAGCCCATTATTTTTTCCTAGCAACAAATGCTTGTTTGTCTTACTGAAATGTGGTTTGTCATATACAGTAAATTGTGTTCATGTTTATGTGCAATTAATTTCCAAACATATATTCAAATGATGTTTTGATTCATTTACGTACAACTACCCCATTTCAATTCAGGAATACAGATGGGTGACAAATGAAAGGAAAAACAAAAAGTGAATAACACTATTTTTTTAGTAAAGTGTCTCCAGAACAGCTTCGGTGTGTTCCCCTTTTACTCCATTGTGTTCAGCATCTTTCTATCTTAAATTGTAACTTCGATACCAAGATTATTTGCTTTATCAATACACACAGAAGACAGTGCCCTGGACATGTCAGCAAGACTCAGGCTGTCAAAAATAAGCACTGAGCCTTTCCTCTTGGACATTTTTCAGAGATTAAATAAATATTTTCTTCTCCCATAGAACAAACCCTCATTCTTGTGCTACGGACAGTTCAGGCTGCAGAGGGGAGGGAACTCGGTCTGGCTGGAAGGGGTGAGGGGGTGGGTTGTGGGCTGGTAGCTTTGCTCAACAGATGGGCTGGTGAAAACTCCTTTCACATTCAGCCAGGAAGAGCTTAGACATTAAATAATGAGAAAGGAGGGTTTCCAAAATTGGCATTTGCCTCCAGGGAAGGGCAGATGCTGCCAGAGTGTAAACGACAAATCTTCAGTCTTTCAAACCCCTGCTATTTTCTCCCGAAGATAACCACGTTAATCATTTTAGTCAGAGGCAAAGAGGTCTGGACTGCAGGGGATATAACTGTGTACAGGCTAAAATGCTGGTCCATGATAATGATGGGAAATGTGGGGATGATGACCTTGTCCGGGTTTACTGGCTATACAGTACATGACTCGGTGGCAGACGTGCACAAAAACATGCTAGTGCCCAAGGGTGTGAGTCACATTCAAGTAAACGTAGACTGGCTAAACATTCAGCCAAACAGGACACGGAGGCACTAACAGATTATCATGAACATGACTGTGGTCAAATATCAAGACTGAATGTCAAAGAAAAAGAAAACACTGCATAGACCTCTCCCACTCACAGATTGAGCATAAACTTCCTGTGCATACAACAGAGCTTAAATAACAATCAGAAAAATATTACAGCTATTTATTTACTTTATTTCAAAGTCAGCATAGAAGAGACCCAACTTGTTCCAGGGTTGGTTCACATGCCAGTTCCCTGCCTCCCTGTCCTCATGCCCCTCTCATCCATTTCATTCCTCTTAATTAATTTCCTGTTTACAGTTCAGATGGACCGCAGACAAAACTTACCTTCTGACTACAGAAAAGAAGCAAATTGTAAAGCATCTTCAGCACACTGTGAGGAAGGCTTCTTTAAGAGGAGAACTGGCACAGATGGAGAAGTTATTAGTGGGGTGAGTTGGACGGAAATGGTGAAGGGGCCTCAATCTGCTGCAACTCAGCCCTGATTCACAGAAGCTACTTCATGGTTGTACTATGCATTTTATATTACAAAAGCTCTTTATTGCTTCAAACCATAATTTCTCAGTTTGGAATACCACTACCCTCTGGTCATGTGATCATTCTTCCATATGTAGGCAGGAAGCAGGAAGCAAAACACTGCTGCATCTGGTCTCTGATATCTACTGAGAAATTGAAAGGACACTAGTTCTTTAGAAATCAAGTCTGAATCTTATGACTAACAGTGCTAGTACTGTGTAGGTGAACACTGTATGTTAAAGTTAATTAATTCCAGTAATATATACAGAGGCTTCAGAAAGTATTCAGATTCCTTCATGTTTTACTCACTTTATTGTATTGTAGATTTCATCTTAAAAAGATAAAATTGCATTTTTTGCCCATCAGTCTACACTCAGCAACCCATCGAGACAAAATGAAAACAAAGATGGGAAAACCTGCTGGAAGGACGCCCATCTCAGCATTCCCCCATCTTTCAAGCCTTTATGGTAGAGTGGCTGGACAGAAGCCACTTTGAGTAAAAGGGATGTGACAGCCCACTTGGAGTTCACCAAACAACATTTAAAGGATTGAGAAAAAATGATCAAAAAATGACAGCGAAACTGGTCAGAATTGAGGGAAGGATGAATGCAACCAAAACCACAAGGTCTTTGAAGAGAATATCTATGTGAAATTAAATCAAAAATGTGCAAAACACGACACAGTCCGAATACTTTCTGAAGAGGCTGTATGTTAGACTATAAACTGGCTTATATGTCGTTTTAGAAATGGAGCAGACACTGAGCAACTTTAGCATTCATTTAGAGTGATGTTACTGTCGACCACTCATAGAGCTGAGGGAAGGGCAGAGTTGAAGAGTTTGCTGTGGTCATTATGGTCACCACTATTCACATTCAAGCTCCTGGCTCTGTTATTAATAAAAATATATGACTAGTGCAGCCTCAAGAAAAGAGTTCCTTAATCATAGTCTGTGAATGTTATATTAATACACAACAGATGGCAGAAGATGGCAGCTAAAAATGTATTGGTACCAGATGAGAATGTTCTGCATTGAATATAATTCACTAAAATCACACAAATGAATCTGACAATTTAAAATAACATGTTGCTATGACTTACGGCTGTATAAAATGGATGTACTCAAATGATTTAATGCCAGCTTGTCGAAGAACCACAGGACATAAATATGAAGACACCTACAGCTGGGGAACAAGCGATGAATCACTTCAAAGCAGTAGTCGCCGCTTCTATATTAGCATTAGCATATAATGTGTTGTATGTGAATTTCTTTTAACTGACTAGGTCTGTGTTTGGGCAATTAAAGCTGTGCTTTCTAGTTTAATGAGGATATTTAAGCTAAATAATCTAAAGTTTACTGAAGAGTGGTCAGTGTGGTCATTAAGTGGCAATTACAGGATAATGGCTTATTAAATTCCATTTCCCAAGATCCTCTTCAGACATCATTAGGCGATGGGACTGCGAGTGAGCAGAATGGGACAAAACAACCTGAAACAACAAACACGCCTCCTGGTGGCGAGGTATGACATGTGTCTATCGCTCTGTCTCAAAAAATTTAGTGTACGCTGGCATAGAGAAGTCATGCAAGTGATTTTGTAATCCTGTTCCAAAGGCATTTCTATCAAAATCTTGCAAACATTAGCCTCTATAAGATATTGGACAAAGGCAGTAGAAGTGTACTGATTTGACCAAGGTAGTGCTTTTCTGCTTATGGATTCAACGTTTCATTTCTAAGCGGAAAAATGAGTTGTTTCTCCTTTTTAATATTATATACAAGCCCAACACAGTTGAGTTTGTATGTAGTTTGTATTCTCTAGCTGTTTAGCCTAAAGTCGTACCTATGTGTCCGAACCTGACCCAGACATAAACATAATTTCTAAATTTCTGTCTGAAACCACTAAAATTCTCACTACAAAGTGAGGATGCAAGGAAGGAAATAATCAGAATACTGCTTGTTCAAAGTAATTATTCCTCTTCTTCATAGTAGGGGATAGTAGTATTGCTCCAGCAGCCTGAGTCAACCAAATGAAAACATATTTTATTTGGTTTTTGTTTTTTTTATTCCTAGTGCCCTAAATTTAGTCAACAGGATGCCACTATTTTTGATTATTTAACATGTTCAGATCAGGGCCTTGCTTGTTTTAACTCTTTTCCATTGGTCTCAGGCTGTTATTCTGAAAAGGCTGCCAAATGGCAACCCTAGGGGAGGTTCCTCCAGCTCTACTGGCTGAGGAGAAGTCTGAAAAAATGGATAATGGCCAAATACCAAAGGACCATCAGCAATCATAAGTCCACACCCCTCACAAGTTACTTTGAACTTGTTAAGCTAAAGTGCGTACCTAGGTGTCCAAACCTGACCCAGACATAAACATAATTTCTAAATTTCTGTCTGAAACCACTAAAATTCTCACTACAAAGTGAGGATGCAAGGAAGGAAATAATCAGAATACTGCTTGTTCAAAGTAATTATTCCCCTTCTTCATAGAGGGGATAGTAGTATTGCTCCAGCAGCCTGAGTCAACCAAATGAAAACACATTTTATTTGGTTTTTGTTTTTTTTATTCCTAGTGCCCTAAATTTAGTCAACAGGATGCCACTATTTTTGATTATTTAACATGTTCAGATCAGGGCCTTGCTTGTTTTAACTCTTTTCCATTGGTCTCAGGCTGTTATTCTGAAAAGGCTGCCAAATGGCAACCCTAGGGGAGGTTCCTCCAGCTCTACTGGCTGAGGAGAAGTCTGAAAAAATGGATAATGGCCAAATACCAAAGGACCATCAGCAATCATAAGTCCACACCCCTCACAAGTTACTTTGAACAAAAACTACTGCTTAGTGCCCAAAGTAGATAACATACAGAAAATATACACCATAGAATCAGTGTTTCAGTTACCTACTATAATCTTGCCCACAGCCATCTGTGACAAATCACGCTATAGTTTTTAGTTACTACAGTATGGTCGCAGCTCCTCTACACTCCACAAACTGACTACACAGAATACATTCACCAGCAAAAACATGGTACACAGAGCTTAGGAACATATGGTTCCAATAGAGGTCTTCAACAATTCTGCCTGCCAGCAGAAATCACCTCACATACTGTATACAGCAAAAAGCCAAGACACCGGATTCATATACAGTGTGCAAGTACTGTAGCTGCAAGACTTGAACTGAGAATTTTAGTGAGCCTACAGCAGAGTATGTGAGTGGAGCAGAACGTGGGCAGGGGGATTTTGAACAGGGCACAGAGTGTTGAATTTTACACATGACTTTTTGTGTTATATTCCTTGTTACACAGGCCTAACTGTAATTTGACATAAATCATTTTTATTTGGAAAAAAAGAGTTGTTGTACTTTAGTCCTTTGGGATGTAAGGCTACGGTTTAAGCTAAAAGTAAAATACATGCAGATTGTTTCCCCTTTCTTGGAGAGTGAGTGGGTGTGATTTAAGTGGAGCAGGAGTCAAACACTGAGCGATTATGAGTGGAGCTTTTGTGGGGGGGGACAGCTCCGTGAGTGAGGAGCAGAAATTATCACCGCTCCACTTTGCTCATATACTCTGGTCTACGGTCATTTTCAGGTATGTGTGCTGTTGTTGACATTTCACCAGCCCTAAATCGGACTGGTAAAACATGCCTTACTGATATCCAGTCTTTCACAAATGCTGATTCTTCCACCAGTTGTATTATAAATGTAGGATTATGTGTTTTTGAACATATTCTTTGGAGAATGCATAGAATGTTGTGTTGCAGTGTGCAGTTCCTCATTTAAAATCCTTTACAGAGCCTTAGTTCACAAACTGGAAACAGATGTTTCACAAAGTCATGACAAACCCTGAACTGGAATGTAATTTACAAAGACAAGGAACAGAAATTAACCATGTTTATATGGCAGTAAAGCTGCACTGAAAATAAAGACACACTTGGGGGTGGAGGGCAGTACTGCTACTGCCATTTTGTATTTCAAATGAGACTAAAAGCAGCTCTGTCAGTTCTAACTTTGGCTGTTAGCATGCTAACAAACACAAAGTAGCCACAGCTTTGACTGATGGAAATGTTAACACTTTTGCAGGTATTTGGTCATAATGTGAAGTATTGGAAAAGATGCAACGTTGACCTGATGGTGGCACATGAGACTTTAGGGAATCCACAAAGTTATTACAGTTCCTCTGGAAAAGGCTTAGCTTTAAGCCTAAATGGGTGAGAAGAAGCTCTATGAAGCTTGCGTGATAAGGTTGAACACTCCAAAAAAAGCTGGTAACTGGACCTTAGTTGAGAACATTTTGCCAAACTTTTATTTCCAAGCTCAATATTAATGTCAATGCTTTGTTTAAAATATGACTTCAAATATAACCAACTCTAATCTCAGATCAGATAAAATGTCTTTTTTCCCTCAGCACATACAGCACATGACACATGTTACACACTGAGAGAAAAGAACAGCTGACAAATAGGCTGCATTCCTCTTCAACAACACAACTTCCTTATATAATTGTAACAAATCCGTTCTGCACATGACTAGAAAAACATAAAAACAACTGAGAAAAATCAAAGGCATTACTTCCTCTACCAAGGATGGATGTTTGCTTGCTTTAAAGAATATACTGAATTCTGTCTGAACACAATGAAGACCTTGAAATTCATGTTTCTTACTTTACCATTAAAAAAAACTACATTAAGATCCTCCAGGCACAGTGATGTCAAATGTAGCACTTAATTTCAAACTCTCCAAAGGCCAAACATCCGCCTGTGCTGCACTGTGGGAATGTGATGCCTCAGGGTGAGAAGGTTTACCGAGCTACAGAAACATCTACCAGCAATGTGAAAACTAAGCCAAGCTGTTGCAGCTAAAATTGTTAAAACCATGTTAAGCCTGGGACACAAAGAGCAGCCATGTGTTAATTCCACTTCATAGTACAGATGTACTGAAAGGCTGACTAGGCAGTTTATGATGTCCTACCATGACATGGTTGGAGGTTTACAGGGAGGGAAGTAGAAGATTTGACCTTAAGGCTTCAGAAGAAAAAATGACTGAACAGAGGAAAAAGTGTAAACTCTGCTTGGGGTGATTTCATGGCTACTTGTGATCTACTTACGAGACAGAAAGCAGCGGAGAAAGGAAGAAAGTGGAGAGAAGAAGGGAAAATCAGGTTGCTTACTATGAAATAAAATATGTATGCAAGATTGAATTATGGGTTTCCTCTAAAAATATCTATCATTGCCTCTTGAGCACTGTCCTTTGCTGCCTTAGTTTTGATTTCTGTTGATTTAGTATCTTTTTAAACCAGATTAATAAAATTACACACTCTGGGGATGAGGTCCCAGAATATCACTCGGTGACGGACGCAGCATGCCAGTGGCTGTGGTCAGGATAATGTTAAGGGTCATTAGGGGAAACACATCTTGATGGGGAAACAGATTTCGACACAACATCGGTACAAATTAACTCCTGAATATGAGCCACCCTTTAAGTTATACATGGCTATTTGAACCATTGTTTATATAAAATAAAAATAATTTCAAATTGTGTAACTTAATTTTTTGTCTAAACCATTCAGAGAAGACAATGAGTCAGACAGTCAAACACAGACTGAAATACTGAGGCGAGGTAGCACACTTGCTCAAAGCATGACAGGAACATATAAACACTCTAGAGAAGCCATGCTAAGTACTCCAGAGAGGTAGAACTGTACAATGGGTGGGAATCTGTCTTGCTCACTATCCAGCTGATTCTGACACAGTGCTAAATATATAGCTGCTGGAATCCATGCAAACCCATGAACTCTCTTACCACAAAAGAACATGCTCATAGAACAAGGTGTTCAGTAGTTGATGTTTGGAGACAAAGCACATGCAGAAAGGAATCTGAGTGTTCATGTCAAAGGTCAGTGACGTGCATGCAAAGGGTCATGTTTCACCTTCCTCTTAGCTCACACACTGGGTATTTCCTTCGCGACTGGCTGGCTGGCCAGACAGTACCACCACCTGACAAAGCAGTGGTGCCTCTACATGCAGGCTCCTTAGCATTCTGAAAACCTACTAATCATCCCATACCACAAAACCTCCAACGACATGTCGTCATGGTTGCCATTACAAACCAGCATGTGTCTGAGTGAGTCACCAGATTATCACTTCCATATGATAAGGCCAGTCAGAGCCTGTGCAACTTCTTTTAATGATTGGAAAAGTTGACTCTCTCTTTTTGTTGTTCAGATGTTATCCCATCTTGACTCCAGACATCTACACCTCCCTGAGAAACATCATCTTTACCATCCAATGGAAACAGACTTAGCAAATTCACCATGCTGTACAAGAAGCATGTGGCTTACTACATGTCCACTCAAGATGCTTCTTCACCAAAGAGAAAACATAACAACATCAGGTCTGTGTGGCAAGGTGAGGAGACTGATCTTCCTCAAATTAATACATTAAACAAACAGAAGTGCCATTTTTCCATCACATTTTCTGCATTGTTTTTCACTGTTTCAGGTTTGACTAGTGTTAATTACACCATCTTGTTGTGCTGCCAGCTGTATGTCTCTATGTACTCAACTTCTAATATCAACATAACAGTAGCTAACATTTAACCAGTCGCACAGTGCCTTTTGCAGATTTTCTTCCAATCCTGTTAAAATTTGCACTACACTTAGATGCAAACTTAGCTACTGTTTTAACACTGTTATTTGATACATTGTTATTATAAAAATACTGGTTATAGCCACTTAAACAAACCCTATAATCAGAGGGAGTGTGTCTGTCAAGCTCTGGGTCAAACTCTGAGTGGGTGAGAAAGAGGGACAGAGACAAAGAGTTAGCTCTGGTCTACTGTTTGCTCATAACATTGGAATGCAGATTCTTGAGGCCTGTACAGTGAACAAAAAGATAACATTCTGCTTTAGGTGGCAATTACTGATGGGTGACAAATTAAAGGAAAAACCCGAATGCTTGACCCCTACTGCGAGGGGATCCCTTATGGAAGCGGTCACTTCCAGGATGACAGTGCCCCCATCCACAGTACACCAGGGGTCACTGAATGATTTGATGAGGATGAAAATGACATGAATCACATGCTGTGGCCTCCACAGTCACCAGATCTTGACCCAATTGAACACCTATGGGAGATGTTGGAGTGACGTGTTAGACAGCGTCTCCACTCATCAAAACACCACACGAAAGAATATCTGTTGGAAGAACGGTGTTCATCCCTCCAGTTGAGCTCAGACACTTGGAGAGTCAGTGAAGCTGTTCTGGTGGCACATGGAGGCCCAGCACCTCAATGAGACACTTTATGATGGCTTGTCCTTCCATTTATCACCCATCTGTAGCATAGACACACAGTCCAGGAGGGATTACTCAGCAGGTCCTCTACAAGTTCAGCCGGTCGACTCTGACAGCTGCAAGCCACTGAGCAATTACTAGTTTAACTTTCCTTTCATTGACACACTTTCAGTGCAGGCTATTTAGGAAGGACTATAATTAAAACAAAGGGTCAGGACAGCTTATTGAGGTCTAAAGTGTACAGAGCTTTTTCTAACCATAAATCAGAAAAGATTCTAAAATAATAATCTAACAGGCTAAATTAGATTAGATTAAACTTTGTTGTCATTACACATGTACAAGTACAAGGCAACGAAATACAGTTTAGCATCTAACTAGAAGTGCAATAACAGCAGTGCAGAGTGCGCAGTATCTACAGCATGTACAGTCAGAACTAAATTACCGATGGATACGTACAATTGATATTTACAGTAGATATGTAGGGTATATTTACAGTAGGATATGTTGGGTAATGTACAGTATGCACCAGATTATGAATTTAAATTACAAGTAATGGATAAGGTACATTAAGCTTATAGAACACTATTGCAATGGGAGGAAATGAAATTAAATGACACAAAATAGTGCAGAATAAGAGGATAACAATAAGTTACATGAATGAACAGTTCAATGGATAAAAATAGTGCAAAGATAAAGATAAATATCCAGTATTAGCATATGAACAGTGTGCAAATGAATACAGAGCAGTATCCTGTGAGTAGAGTATGTGCAAATTAACAGATCACTTCAGTGTTACAGATAGCAGGGGTGTATTGCATTAGTCCTGGGAGGAGAGATGAGAAGGGCTGAGGTGTGTTCAGTGGTATAGAGGAAGGCAGTGGGGGTTAACGGGGGACAGAGTTCAGTAAGGAGACAGCTGTGGGGAAGAAGCTGTTCCTGAGTCTGCTGGTTTTGGTCTGGAGGCTCCTGAAGTGCTTCCCTGAGGGTAGGAGGTCAAACAGTTTGTGAGCAGGGTGAGAAAAGTCTTTGAGAATGCTGCGAGCATGTCAGAGACAGCGTTCATTGTGGACACATGTGGACATGCTCAATGGCTGGAAGTGGAGTCTCTGTGATGCATTGGGCAGTTTTCACTACACCTTGTGGTCGGAGACAGAGCAGTTTCCATACCAGACTGTGATACAGCTGGTCAGGATGCTCTCGATGGCACAGCGGTAGAGGTTCACCAGGATGTCTGAAGACAGGTGGTTCTTCTTCAGTGTCCTCAGGAAGAAGAGCCTTCTTAACCAGACTGCAGGTGTTGGTGGTCCAGGACAGATCCTCTGAGATGTGGGTCCCCAGGAATTTGAAGCTGGAGACATGTTCAACAACCATCCCGTTAATATGGATGGGGCTGTGTGTGCCTCCTTTCTCCCTCCTGTAGTCCACAATGAGCTCCTTGGTCTTGCTGGTGTTAAGAAGCAGGTTATTGTTAGTGCACCACACAGCCAGGTGCTGTACCTCCTCCCTGTAGGCTGACTCATCATTGTTGTTGATGAGGCCAATCACCGTGATGTCGTCTGCAAACTTGATGATGGTGTTGGAGCCATGCACAGGCCTGCAATTATGGGTGAAAAGGAAGTCAAGGAAGGGACTTAGCACACAGCCCTGCGGTACGGCACAGCGGTAGAGGTTCACCAGGATGTCTGAAGACAGGTGGTTCTTCTTCAGTGTCCTCAGGAAGAAGAGCCTTCTTAACCAGACTGCAGGTGTTGGTGGTCCAGGACAGATCCTCTGAGATGTGGGTCCCCAGGAATTTGAAGCTGGAGACATGTTCAACAACCATCCCGTTAATATGGATGGGGCTGTGTGTGCCTCCTTTCTCCCTCCTGTAGTCCACAATGAGCTCCTTGGTCTTGCTGGTGTTAAGAAGCAGGTTATTGTAAGTGCACCACACAGCCAGGTGCTGTACCTCCTCCCTGTAGGCTGACTCATCATTGTTGCTGATGAGGCCAATCACCGTGATGTCGTCTGCAAACTTGATGATGGTGTTGGAGCCATGCACAGGCCTGCAATTATGGGTTAAAAGGAAGTCGAGGAATGGGCTTAGCACACAGCCCTGCGGTACGAGGATAATGGTGGAGGAGCAGGTGTTGTCTGACCTAACATACTGAGGCCTGTTGGTCAGAAAGTCCAGAATCCAGTTGCAGAGAGAGGTGCTGATGCCTAGGTCTCCAAGTTTGGTGTGTTAACTTGGAGGGGATGACTGTGTTAAATGCTGAGCTGAAGTCCACGAACAGCATTCTTGCTTTGTGAAGTGTTCCTTGACCTTTAGCTTGTAGTGGTGCTTGGCCGTCTTGATGCTCTTCCTCAGGTTGGCCCTGGATAAGCTGTAGGCCTGTGCATCACCAAATCTGAAGGCTGAGTTGCAGGCCATCAGCAGGAGCCGCACCTCCTTGTTCATCCACGGCTTCTGATTTTGGTACACGCTGATCTGTAAGTCATTTAGCTCATTGAGGAAGGAGACATCTGTGGTTGTTGGGGTGGAGTTGCCAGGCTTGTAGTCACTGATGACCTGGATGCCATTCCTCATAGATTGGGGGTCAGAGTTTGTGAAGTGTTCCTTGACCTTTAGCTTGTAGTGGTGCTTGGCCTTCTTGATGCTCTTCCTCAGGTTGGCCCTGGATAAGCTGTAGGCCTGTGCATCACCAAATCTGAAGGCTGAGTTGCAGGCCATCAGCAGGAGCCGCACCTCCTTGTTCATCCACGGCTTCTGATTTTGGTACACGGTGATCTGTTTCTGGGTTGTGACACTGTCAGTGGTAGTGTTAATGTAGTCCACGACAAAGGAAGTGTAGGTGTCAGTGTCAGTGTCTGTGTGAGAGTCACAGGTAGCCTAGGAGGCAAACATACTCCAGCCCGTATCTCATCCATCTTGTTCACCAATGATTGCACACTGGTGAGGAAAATGCTGGGTAGAGAGAGCCGATGTGGTGTTAGCTTTAACTTAGCTCTAACTCCTCCGCCCTTTCTTCGCCTTTACTTACAATCTCGACGCTGCCTGCGAGTGCTTCCACCCGGCCGGCTTGGGAGCGTAGCAGTGTTTTGGAGATTTCAGGGATGAGTCAAAGATGGGAGATAAAGCTGTTGGAGTCTGATATCCAAAAGTTCTTGCCAGGTATAGGATATTAAGGTGAAGCTGTTTTGCACGAACAGACACAAAATGAGCAGGAGAATCACTGCAAAACTGTAAAATCTGCAGAGACGCTGAGCCTGGCCTTGTGCACGTGCCACCATCTTAGTATAAAAAAAATTAGGAGTATTACATTAGGAATATTACTAAGCCTTTGATTCTGGAGGAGCATTGTGAAGTCTGAAAGAAAAACTCCAGTGAAGTCATTAGGGTTACATCAGCCTAAGGTCGAGACATTTTTCAAGTATAAATTAAAACTGGAGCTGTGAAAAAGAGGTCATTAAGTTCCATCATGGGAAATGCAGGCTCCAGCAGGACTTGACCTATAGCAGGGACTAAAAATCAGGATATCTTGGCCTCTGCTGCTTCAGTTTTGTCCATTTCTTTTCCAATTACTTTAGGTACGATGCTAAATTGCTGTAGTACCCCCTTAAACACCAGCTATTAGCTCATTACCTCAATAGATGTATTACCTTTGCGTAGGTCAAAATTTGAATACTAAATACCCATGAAACGGTCGATAAAATAAATGACTAATGTGATGCTCCTTAGCCTACAGACATGGGCCTTGTTGATTATGTGTAATGTCAATTTTAAATGTCCTAAGTAACTTTAATTTAATAAGAATTCAATAATTAATAATATCTGCTGTAATAGACACCTACAATATGTCTGAATCACAAAAATACATTACAGATAGATGAAAGCAATAATGTTATGAAATCCTCAATTTGAACGGGGCTTTTTTAGGTTTAAGATGTGTTTGTACAAAATAACTATGCTTTTTGGTTGAGTGGGAAAGACTTCGGACACTGTGAGTTTACCTCTACATGGTTGGGCAGGGTGTTGACAAATTTAAATCCCGGTATCCTCCTCTCGCTGCAAAGCACACCCACATCTTCACTGTGTTTGCAGTCTGAAACACCAATCCCATTGGATGGACACAGCGCTAAGGTCTTTTCTTTGCCAGTGCAGTGGAGATTGTCGAACCAGATGCGTCCTGGTGAGACAAAAGGCAGAATTATCAGCGCTTCATTTTCCCTCTAGTAGTGGAAACAACAATAGTGATATTTTTATGAGATGACTAAGCTCCTTTCCCCAGAAACTGTGCAACATTTACCACCCACCATCTTCCGGTTAATAACAGTACAAAGTGAAAGTTCTTGCACAGGGTTTCCATCAATGATCTGTTCAACCAGGGCTGGCTTTGTATGAAATATCAGATGTTACCAGTTCTTGTGAGGAATATGATGATGTTTGCTTTAGTGAACATTTATTATATTGAATGTGTTTCCACCCTGACATGAGGAAAAATATGGAGGCACAAGTGCTTCACTTCACTTCACCTTGTCCTTTCCCATATTTTGATGATGGTGACCATGAGATGGCCTCCAGGTAGCCCAGCTCACGGCACACCACCTGAGCTGCATGGATAGTGAAGTCGTCATCACAAACAGTTCCCCACTCGCCGCTGTAGAAAACCTCCACGCGGCCCTCGTTGTGTTTCCTCTTATCTCCTGCCAGTCGGAGCTGAATCCTGGGTGTGTCTGGTGACAGCTGCGGGGCAGTGTAGTGTTCCTGCTCTGGCTCGGGATAGCCCAGTGGGTAGCCAAGGTGCTCGTACTGGGCAAGGGCCAGCTTAAATAGCACTAATAGAATGACAGCACAGCGGGGTAGGTACTGAGTGGCCAGCATTTTGGTTGAAACTGATGAAAAGAGAGGAAGAGCCATTAAAATTCCTTGCCAGATGTTTCAGATATTTGTTCACAATGGTACATGCTGTTTATTACAGAGGATCAGACTGAAAAACAAATATAAGAGGGGACATTAAAGGGCACATCATCAATTTTACACAAAGTTCATTTTATTGTCTGAGAAAACTACCCCTAATGATGCCATCTCAACTTTGTCTGAGAAACCTTATATTTGTAAATGAAAGCCTCTCTTACAAAATGGGGACATGGCATTTGGGGGTGCAGACAAAATATGCTATCAAGTTGCATTACAGGTAATGTTTGAGCCACTATCTTTGAGGCTTAACCCAAAGATAATCAGAACATCTCTGCTTGTGCTGCTTTGATTTTAACCATGTTTTTCTTTGTCCACAACCCCACAAAGCCACCTCTCACCTTGTATACAGAGGCCAATGCAGAGCGTTGCACCAATTTTCCTACCTCCCATTGCAGAACAAAAGAGGGTCAACACTGACCCCCCATGCTGGTGGTTTGGTAGTGTTTATACAGAAAGATGTGGTGGAAAATTGGCACAATAATCCCAATTTGAATGGGCTAGGCCCAATTAAAACGGCCTAATGAAAGTGCCAATTTAAAGTGTTGAAGTACCTCCTTGAACAACCAGCCATCAGTTATGTTCCACTTGATATATGAAAGCTGCACTAATCAATATTTTTGTTGACAATGGATTACATGACTCCAGTCATGGCCAAAAATACTGGCACCCCTGCATTTTTGTCAAATAACACACCACTTCTCCCAGAAAATCGTTGCAATCACAAATTCTTTGGTATTCTCATGTTTATTTCTTTTGTTTGCATTGGAACACAAATCTGATACGTTCCACACAGAACTCCAAACATGGACTGGACAGACACCTTTTCAAAATCACCAGAAATAGTTGTATTTCCAGAATGTGATGCTCCTTTAATTTGTAATGAAACTCTCCTGTAGCAATCAGCAGGTAATGGCAACATAGAAATCACACTGGCAACCAGTTAAAATGGAGAAATGTTGACTCAACCTTTGTCATGTGGACCACACTGAGCATGGAGAAAAGAAAGAAGAGCAAAGAATTGTCTGAGGATTTGAGAACCACAATAGTGGAAAAGCCTGGACAGTCTCAAAGCTACAAGTCCATCTCCAGAGATCTGGCTGTTCCTGTGTCCACTGTGTGCACCACTGTCAAGAAGTTTACAGCCCATGGCGCTGTAGCTGATCTCCCTGCACGTGGACGAAAGAGGAAAATAGATGACGGGTTGCAATGAAGGATTGTTCCAATGGTGAATAAAAACCCTTGATCAAACAAATTCAAGCTGACCTGCAAGCACAGGGTGCAACAGTGTCAGCTCGCACTCTCAGTCGCCATCTGAATGACAAGGGACGATATGGTAGGGGACCCAGGGGGGCCCCACTGCTGACACGGTCCCTACAGTCAAACATGGTGGAGGTTCACTGATGTTTTAAGGTTGTTTTGCTGCTTCAGGTTCTGGATGTCTTGACTGTGTACATGGCATTATGAAATCTGAAGACTACCAGTGAATTCTGGGACACAATGTAGCACCAAGGTTGCAATGTGAATTTTGGAAAAAGTGACAGCCCTATTGCTTGTAGTGACAAACCCCCAGACAGCCTTCAGTTTCCTCCAGCACTATAGAGCGATTTAGTCATTCAGCTCAATGTTTGGTTTTAAGGTTTCGGTTCACTCCCTACTGCTATCTTAGTTTACAGCAGCAACAGGAAAGTGAATACTGTACTTTCACAAATCCAAATACAGCAAATGCTAATGTTGCTTTGTTTCTGCTGGGTATGTAGAAAGGAAACTATTTGCTAACAGCGTATAATGTGATGGTATGTTAACATGTTTACAGCTTCTTTCACTGCCCACAAGCGGCCAAAAAAGTTAGTTAATGCAGCTCTAAAGTTAGTCTAAGTATCTTCTTATAATGCAAAAGGTTTCTCATGAAAACAAGATTTGCATTGCATTATTATAGTTATTGTGCTTAAAATATAACCCTGCATGTGCCACTGGATATAGCAGCAGTGTAGTGGTGTATCCACAAACCAATCAAATTTTAAATGCACAGAATTGTTGAAATTTGTGTTAAAGCATTTGGCAGGAGACAAATGCTAGCTCCACTGCAGGCTCTCTGCTGTCTTGATTATATAACGTGGCAGTGATTACACAAGCTAGAAGCAACACACATTACAGAATGGACAGATGGAATGAAGCCTACTGTCTCTAGGCCTGTGTACAATGTGTCAGTCCAGTTACATTGTCATTAGAAAAACACAGTGAGTATGTACATAAAAAAACCCACCAAGGCAGTGAATACAGAACTGAACTTTTCAGAGCAGCCCATTCCCCAGTGAGTATGTACATAAAAAAACCCACTAAGGCAGCGAATACAGAACTGAACTCAGTTTTCAGAGCAGCCCATTCCTGAGTGTAACCCATTTCAAACTGAGAAAACATATGATCTCTCTCCTGATTTCTCTGGCAACAGGGCTGACATTAAGAAGACATGAAGAGTGGATGAAGCTGCAGCCACTTAATCAGAGCAACATATCCAGGAAGTTCTGGTCCCACTTTCCTTTAATGACCAAACAAAATGTTAAGAAGTTTGTTGAACCTGAAACCTCTGTTGCTTTTTGCCTCAGAAGCACTGACAGATGTTTCTGGATCAAACAAATTATTCTCATGAGGTTGCCATGAAAATACTTCAGAATGCTTTTAAATAAACTGCATTATCTCAATGTTAGCTCCACCAACTTGCCAATGCCAGCTCCAGGTTGGAGGGCATATAAACATATTGATTTCACCTTCACTAAAGTCAGACACCAGTCCACTTGCAGCTCGATGGGAGCTTCAGTATGCATCGGTTGAAAAGGTCAAAATGTCAGTTTTTCTGAATGTCAGTGGCTCTTCTTGTGTCCTTGTCCGATGCCCTCATAGGAGAGCTGCACTGCATTTAGACAAAGAGAAAAGAGCTGAGACTGAAAGAGACCAAAAAGGTCTGGACTGTGCTCTCCTCTTCTTTCCACAATGTCTTTTGACATACACTACCACTCAAAGGTTGGGGCACATTTTCTCATTCAATTCAGTGGGAAAGTGTCCATACTTTTGACTGGTAGTGTACCTTTTTAAATATTTTTGACCAAAACAAGAAAAACAAAAGGCCCAATTCAAATGATGAGAATATTGTATTGTAAGTGTACAGTATAGAAATACCTGCAACTGATGCAACGCTTTTCTGGTGATATAACAAGGGATGCAACAAATTATTATTTTCATCATAGAATAATTTATCAATGATCTTTTAGATGATTTTATTCATTTTTTTGTCATTAAAATGCCTGACACTGAAAAAAAAAAAATCTCATTACAAGTTCTCAGAGGCCAAGGGGGCATTTTCAAATAGGTTATTGTGTCTGACAATTCAAAAGCAAAGTGTAGTCGATATGCTATAACATAAAACAGAAAAGCTGCAAACCCTCACACTCGTGAAGCTGGAAAATGTACAGCTTGGTGTCAAAACCTGACAGTTGATCAGTCAATCGATAGATTAATCAAGTGTTTTAGCTACTAATGTAATTCTCTCAGGTTAATACCATGGACATGTGTAAATATAAACAAGACAAGACTGTTTCTATTGCTCTCTATTTGATTTTGCACAAAACACTTTAGACCTAAAACGTTCTAATCCTGCAACAGATTTTAAAAGACACCATCTAGTAATGTAAACCATGTAACCACTACAGGCCAAAGTTTGAGACAATGAAAAGGTCTGTTGTTAACATCACAGGACAAAACATCATTATTGATCACCACCCAGGCAGAGTTAATACTCGTTAAGAAAGGCCATCTTATTCTGTTCAGATGCTGAGGTGACCTTCCATGCTTTCGGGCTCTGGTTAAACTTACTTTTCTACTCGGTTCTCAGGGTAATCCCCACTGACGCTGTGCGTTCCTGCAGGCTTCAGCAATAGTATGCGTGTTCAGTCCAAAGCCCAAAGCCCAAAGCCCAAAGGCTGCTGCTGCTACTGCCCCTTCTCTCTAAACTTTCACTCACTCTCAAGCAAATGTGGGCCAGACTCCGGGCCAGAGCCGCGGTGGCCCCGCCCACTGAGGGACCACTTTAACCATTACGTCAACCGAGCCCGGTACGTGGAACAGCGGAGCGACGAGTCGTGCACAGCGCGGAGAGTTATCACAAGTTACAATGCTGCTTTCAAAGACTGTCGGAGAAACTGAAAAGCAGTATTTATTAAATCAAGGGTACTTATTTCTCCCTGGTCAGGTCTCATATCTCAGTACAGTATAAACCAACACGGTTAAATAAATAAAATAAAAGTAAGTTAAACATGTCCCTTTAGCTTTAAAAATAATCTATTGCAAGCAAATGCCTCTAGGAATAATCCTGCCAAAAACTATTTTACTAGCCTATATAAAGGCTTATAATTTACCCACATAAAAATAGTCTATTTTTACTCTGATAAAAAGGTAAGCTGATTTAAAATAGCAGCTTTCTTGGGCTCAGTAGAGCTTTTTAACATCTTTCAGCTCGTTGTTTAGTTTTTTAGGCTCATGCCCACAATATTACTATTTTGGTTCAGTCTTACAATTCTCAAAAGTAGTTTATTTTATTTTTTTTACTGCAGCAGGTGATTAATAAGAGCAGAGATAAACCCAGTATACTTACTGTGGCCCCCTGGTGGTCCGCAAAGTCACTGCAGCTGGTCCCTGACCATACATTCAATGATGTGGTTTCACTGTAATAATCATTAGTTTTTTATTTCGTTTTTTAAAAACACATGTTCATATATTACTCATTTTACTGTCAGTAATGGGGTGAACTTTGCAGTAAAAGTAGGCCAAGTACAACAAATTCAATTACTGTTCTACTTATTATTATTATTATTATTATTATTATTATTATTTGTTTTAGGGCTTAGATGTGTTAGGTCACCTTCTTATCCCAGTTTTTTTTCCTCACAACATAAACCAGAGAGCTCACTAGTGACTGTGGTGCAGATTTGGCAGTGTGTTGTGTATTTTGGTGAGCAGGAGGAAATCAGTGTGTGCTGTGAGGACAAACGTGACTGTGAAACAGTACCACAGAACAGCTACAAAGTCTCCAGAACACATGTATTAAGTGTCTGAAATTTATGGCAGTCTTATAAACGTTTTAGAGAAGAAAAGTCAGAAAGAGAAAATACAAGGGAGCTCAATTTGTTTTGCTGTGGGTGTTTCAAACTTTGTTGTGTGACATCACTAATACTTATTATGACTTTAATAACAAATTTTTTACCGAGCTTTCACTGAGGTGTCTGATGATTATGTCCGCCATCACTTTCACTCTATGTTGCTACTGCAACATCCATTGAGACTTACTTTTATTATTGATGGTCATGATTAGTGTTGCGTTAACTCTGTTGCTCTTCCTTTCTTTCATTTACCACACAGCTGAGTTGTCACAGAGTCCAGGCAACAACCTTGGCCACAATTTTAGCCAAGCTGAACATGTGACACACATCTACATCACACATTGGCCATTCATTTTCAGTCTTCCTTTTGTAGATATTATTTCCCCTTGGGGACTAGTAACATATAACCTGCAGAATAACAAACAGAAGTGTGATCTGCCACACAGTTTTTTAGCCAGGAGGTGGAGTCTGTGCTGGCAACCTCGTGATAATGACATGATTATGACAAAAGTCCTACAGGTTGCTGCGCCCAGCTGAGAAAACAATCCAGCATATAACCCTCTGTAAAACCAATGACTAAAATAGCTCAACTGATGGATTGTCATAGAATATTGCACATGTATGTCCCCCTAAGGATATGGATATTCCTTTTCCTCTAGCACCATCATGAGGTCAATATTTGAATTTGTCCAGTACTTTGGTTTATGACCAAGAACCTGGAAAACTACTGGCATTTCAATCAGCATCACCTGTACTGTAATGGTGAAGGCTGGTTATGCTTTCCATTAGAATCAGAGTTATGAATCGACACTGTGGTCATGTGTCCTGCAGCAGCCCCACCTTGCAGCAGTCAGTTCAGAACTGTGAGACATCTGGTGGTTTCACTCTCCCAGTTCAGTGTTGAGCTTTGTGGTGTATGCATTCACTGCAAACTTCCCCAAGGTTTTCTCTACTTCTGTGTTTTGTGGCTTTGGCAAACGAAACATCAGCCATGATTTGCCATTAAAGTCAACTCGTGACAGCCTGTCTGTGGTGGACCAGGAAGTGTCAGACTAATCCTACCTGTGGCTACGTTCTATGTTCATGTTCTGCCTACTTGTGTTTTGACTGTCGAGCCAGATAACATCTCAGTTGACGAAAACATCGTTAAGTAGTCAAAAATACATCTCCTGTCAGTTTGCAGCAAACCTTAAAGCACAAAAATAAAATTCTTTCACAGTAAGACTGTGAAAATGTCATTTCTGCTGCACTGACTCACAGCATAGTGAGAAATGTGACTTTAGTTGGACAGCCAGACTGTTTGCTTTCATTACAGTTTTAGAAAGAAGAAGTTTTAGGAGGTTTCAATTTGTTGCCCAGGAAGTCCTAAAGAACTCTCAGCAGATGGCCCCAAAGCTGACAAGAGGCATTTTGAAGGATTCTTTTAGGTGGACTTCATATGATTTATTAATCAAAGTACATCTACAACTTGACAGTTCTAGAAAACCACTGAAATCTTCTTTTTGAAAAGAACTGTGGGTGTTTGCTGTACATGATGATTTGCAGAATACAGAATCATGTGAGGTAAGAACTCCTACATTTGTATAAGATTTTACATTTAGGTTCACACTCAAAACAGAAAAATAACAATACATATTGCTACAACCTCATGTTAGTCCATGCACACTGTCAGCAATAATTTAAGTCAAAAAGACATATCAGTCATACAGTACATCTTCATAAGGCATAAGGTTCGTACACATGCAGCGGCCCGGGGGCCCTCGGCTCCAGACAAAATTTCGTTGTACATGTCACAATGACAATGAAAATAAAGCTTCTTCTTCTACAAGCTGACAAGTAGCACACTACTTGCCAACCTTGAGACCTGGGAAATAGGGAGGATTTGAAAACCACAGTGGGGGGTCTGGGTCCTACCTCAGAAAAATTTGAGGTAAAACAGCAGGTCCCTGAACAGGAGCATTCATGGACATCCAGTAACCTCAGGCCCTGTGTTTTTCTCCACATCCTATAGTTACAGTGCAGCAGCAGCAGGGAAAATATATCCACAAAACCGGAAGCAGTTGAAAAATTCCTCTTTTACAGTGGCACTGGTGGATGTCAGGCAAGCACACATGAACGCACATGGCCTGGAGATTATGACCATTCAAGGAGATCCTTAAACTATCACATAAGACTTTATTTTGTTAGAAAAAATGGTTCGCGGGTGAGACAGTACTAAAACATACGTACACCTCACTTGTTGAGCTTTAGGGCACGTCTAAGATGATAATTCACTGTTGTAACATTGTAAATGCCCAAGTTCAAAGGGGTTACAAGTCTTTCTTTGGTCATGTTCATTTGTGCTCAATATCTCATGCACCTTGTTTCACTGTCCAACAACAGTCAGCCACCATTGATGGATTCCATTTTCCCTGAGACAACTTTTCCAGTGCGGCAATGTTTTGGTGAAAGCTTTCACCACTCATCACTGACCGCACCAAGATTTGTGGGGAAGAAGTCCAAGTGTGGATGGAGAAAACGAATCTTCAGTGACATGTTGCACTTCATCATATGATGTGAAGTAAATAGACACTTAAAATATGAGAGAAATTGCAAAATAAGATGTCAAAATGATAGACAGGTTTAAAGGATTCAGTGACAAGCAGCCAAAAATCTGTCAGAAACACCCAGAAGTGTTCAAAAGTCTAATCAAGCAAAATCTAAGCTGTCCATTGTTATTTTCTCTCAGAAAAATCTTTTTGCTCAAGTCAAATACAGAAACAGATTAACAACGCCATGACGCTGTACTTCAACACTGCAGTGCTTCGAGCTCAATGTTCACCTCAATTGCTAACATGTTTACATTACAATGCTAGTATGTTGAAGTTCAACAGGTACAGAATGTTTGCCATCCAGTTTACTGCATAACGTAAACAATACAGTACATCATGGGAGAGCTTATACCGTGTACTGAGGGAAATATCACCTCTGTTTTGATTTTATTTTCCTTTGGGCAAAAAAAACAAAAAAAAAAAAACAATCTTAAATATAATTTCAAATAAATATTTACAGATGCAGATAATTCTCACCCACTCCAGAGAACTGCTTTTACATTCAGAGGATGACATTTTGGTCCTCTTTTAATCTGGGATAGTTGAAGCGATTTTGCAGGGAAGGGTGTGATGCTGTGAGCAGTTTTGCAATGTCCAATTATTCATTTTCTTCTTGAAGCAATGGCTGTGGAAGAGAGTATAAAGGGATAATTAACACTTTATCAAATTAAAACCTCTAATCTCTGTTACTGCATATCAACTAAACTGATATTCTTACCGTGTAAGTCATATCCTCAGGCTGAGAGTCTGGTCGCTGCCATTTATGGTGGGACAAAACCTTTAGGACAACCAAGCCAAAGGCTACAATCAAAACTCCCAATGCATTTCCTAACTGAGCCTCAGGTGGAAGGTTAGTATATGGCTGAGTTCCATTGGCATCTCCTTTACTGTGAGGGGAAAAAAAAAGTTTTTAGACAAGTTTTACATTTTATCTGAAATGAAAGAATTCATAAAGAGTAACAAAGATGGCACTCACAGAACAAAGAAGAGTTTCTCATTGATTCCGGAGATGCAGGCTGCAATGCTGAGCACCAGTATGCTGCCTCCCAACCACACATGGATGGGCTTCAGGAGTTTACGTAGTGATGCGGGTGACCAGGGCAGGAGGAAGCCAGCCACACCCACTACCCACTAAATGGATAAACACACAGAGACATCTACAGATACAATGAACGGAAAGGCGCACACAAAAATCACGTCTCAGAACAAGAAAAAAACAAATGCATGTCCACCTTACTGTATTTGGCTAACAATGTGATTCTCGTTCTGCATCTAAACTTGTATACCTGCATGGCGAAAAGAGCTGTAGCAGCAATTCCAATCCAGCTGTGCAAGGAGTACAGGTTGGGAGTGTTTTTGGCATTGTGGAAATCAAATACAGCACAAAGTCCCACGATAGATAGAACTAGGGCAATTAGCATCAGTGCAGCATGAAGCAGCTTCCAAGGGAGTTTATTCTGACCCCAGGTCAGGGGGATGCGGTACAACACAGCTCCTGCAGGGGAGCAGCACCAACAGAAAGGATGCAGAATTCATTTAAAAGTCATGTACAGATATGTTCATTTGTGCTCTGTAGCAGTTTGCCTCTGACAGGTGCTAAAAAAAAGCCTGACGATATCACCAGGGTGATCTAGATTTGAGCCTTTAGACTAGACATTTTTAACCAAAATGAGGCAGTGAATTGGGGGGATTCTAATGAAAGATACTACTGAGTTGCATTATGGGAAATGCAGGGTCTGGAATTTCAGGAGCTAGACTTATACTAGAGAGACACGGAGGCCAATATTATATCACTTGAGTATCCTTTTAAGAAAAACATGAACAAGTGGTGTACTTTTTTGAACATACTCATTATTGTTACCATTCAGGTTTTGATGCACCTATAAAAGTAAACTGTTTTTTTTTCCTCAGATTTTATAGGCTGGTCCTAAAGAAACTATTTCATTTCAATTATATATTTTGAGTGTCAAATAAAATGTAAACACAAACAATGCCTAACCATCTAAAGAAAATAAATCTGGCTGTTTACTGTTGAAACCCAAATCAGTAATATGAACATACTAGTGTTATGGTAGCCCCCCTCACCAGGAGGGTGAGGGAGGACTGAGGTTGGACTCAAGTTTGCAGACCCAGGTGCTAGGGGGAAAAACATAACGGTTGCTGGTAAAAAGAACACAAACGTCTCAAAAAGAACATAACAAAGTCCAAGTACGTATACGGTCCGGGTAGAGTGGAGATGGTGAAGGGAATCAAAAAATGGTGAATCATGGGACTGACGGCATGGAAGATAAAAGCACGTATATTGAGTAACGAGTAGCTAATGTGGATAAGGTCAAGCCAAAATGCACAGGAACTGTCAGCGTAGCATCTTACACACATACATTTACGCGGAAGAAACAATCATGAATCACGTACTAGGGGTAAGTAAAGTTATGTATCATATGTAGTGTGGTGCAGTGTAAGTTAGTGTAGCCCGTAAGTGGTGTGGTAGAGTCAAGCCAAAACGCACAGGAACTGTCAGCGTAGCATTCTAACCCCCTGTATATTACGCGGTACATACTGTAGATATGTTCCGGCGAAGACGGAGCGTCTGCCAGAGGTTTATATAAGGAGGCGAAGGTAATCATCGGGACGCACCCCAGCTGTGTGCATCGACAAACCAGTCGCTAATTACTGGAATGCAACACAGCTGAGGTGCAGAGCCCACAGGATAGAGAGAGCAGAGGAGAGAAAGACGGAGGAGAGGCAGCGGCCGCCGAGCGGCCCTGACAACTAGTGTACAGAATCTGAACCATGCATTATAGATGTTAAACCAATGGTTCCCAAATTTATTTTTATTTATGACTTCTCACTATTACGTTAAGCCCTGGGTCACTTGTGTTTCTATAATTTGTGAGGAATTTAACTGAATAAGTTTTCTCAGGCATCTCATTTTAATTATTTAGAAAAGAAAGAAAGTAAGATGTGCCAGGTATAGAGTATACATAATAAGTAAATGTGCACTGTTCTGTGCCAATATGTGCAGAACTGAACACTGTGTGCAAAGATAAAAACAAATGCCAGTATGTGCAAAAACTAGCATTATGTGCAAAGGTAAAACCAAAGCAAAACAGTCACTATGCACATTACCTCACGTCTGTTACTTACATAATGCATCAAATTATACACTAGGTCTGTATGCAACCTGCAAGATGTAATTAGCTTAATACAGTCTGACTGTCAGAAGGTTCAACAGAAGTGAAAAACAGAAATGAAACTTTCCTATCCAAATTTAAAAAGTCACTCACCAATACCGTACACCACCACGAGACCTGTGACCATCAGGACGGGGTGCCAATTGAACTGCAGGGCCGTGCCATCCCAGGCAAATCCACCACGCCACTGTTTATTCCACACGCACACACACACCACGCAGGCCAGGCCCAGGCCCAGGCACAGCAGGTAGCACATGTAGAAGATCACAATGGACCTCATCCTGGAGGGATCTGTAGGCTAAAACCATAAAGAGAATAAAATGAATACAAGTTTAAGGCATCTGTACTTTACTTGAGATTTTTTCATTTTCCACTACTTCATACTTTGACTTCACTACGCTTTAGAGAAAAATACTGGACTTTGTATTCATTACATTTATTTGCTAACTTTAGTTATTAGTTACTTTTCAGAATGAAGTTAATAAAAAAAATACAGTATAATCACAGCATTCATTGATCCTTGATGTAAAATTCGCAAGATAGCCAGCAAAAATTCATAAGGTAGTTAAAATTTGCTCCACCTTTACTAGCTGCAACATCAAATGTGATATACACAATAACGCATCAGTAGTTCTATTCAAATAATATGATGTACATCAGTGTACTTTTACTTTTGGTATTTTATGCTATACCTTTACTTAAGTAACATTTTGAATGCAGGACCTTTGGTTGTAACAGTATTTGTACACTGCAGTATTGCTACTTTTACTTAAAAAAACAATCTGAGTACTTCTTCCACCACTGTAAATTGTAATAGAAATGGTTGAATGGAAAACGCCCTCTATCCTTTAACTGTTTGGTTCAGTATCACGCCAAATTCAACAGTTTTATCATAATAATGACATTTAATTTATACCATTAGAAACATGTCCAGGTGTTATCTTACCTTGTCCACGGCTGTTGCAACACTGAAAGCAGTTCTTACCCTTGGACGCTGAGCTTAACAACACACGGTGTAAAGGTTATTACATTATCTCATAATTTCCCGTTGAATCATGACTGATACTCACATTGTTTGCTTTCAGTTCGTGTCTCTGTGCTTCAGCTGAACTCTCACTTCCACATTCAGCTGTAGTGAGTTGGCTGAGGGGGAAGAAGTCAGAGGAAGAACAGCTGGGAGATGAAGGGCCACCCCGCTGCATCTGCTGCCTATAAATAGAAGGAAAGTGGGAGTATATTAATTAGTGTGAGTGGGGAGTAATTAGCAGCATCCAACCTACAAAAATCTCGTTAAACAAATATGCTGAAAAAATATCTGGTTATATAAAAAAGGAATTCAACGGAGTGACAGCTCAAAGTGTTCTGCTCTCTTTTCCATGTGTAATCAAGATATCAAATTAATGTTATGTAACCTCAGTGGAAAGAAGCAACAACTGCCTGGAAATCAACAGTAACACAATGTCATGACATTGCAGGCTAATGTAACGTCAAATAACGCTATCTAATTATCAAGTAGCTAAAGAACATTATCTACTTTTATATCCACCTGGAGATGTAACTTCACACTGAAAACATTTTAGATTAACCCAACCAAAGAGTGTAATTTATATACTTCTTAAATGATTTAAGCCATTTTGTGGCGACTGCGTCTGTTCTCTGTCAGCAACGTCGCCCTAAATTCGCATGTTTTTCAAATGAAGTCTTGTAAACTTGCCGTTTTCAGTTAGCGTAGCAAGACTTCACGTGTTCAAAATGCATGTAATATACCTCACAAATAGTGTCGACAAGAAATGTTGCGTTTACAGGTAAAGCCGGTTCTTATCAGTAGAATTGTTTACATAATCTATTTCCTTGTTAACACCGCAATGCCTTGTGGGAAATGTGGTTCTTAAGCTTAATCACGAAATTCTGCTATTTAATTAAACAATCTAATGTCGTGCGCTGTATAGCTTGATATTATACTGTTCCTCTGGCGCTATTTTTTTTCTCCAGCTCGAACCATCTGCCTCCCTACTACACTGATCAGTGATCACCTTAGAGAAATTAGAGAAAAAGGGGGAAATGAAGATCGAATAAAAGTACGCGCACGTGCAACATTAACACAAACAATAAAACAACAACAACAAAGCTATACACTGAAGCTAAAAACAACACATTTGGGGTTTGTATAGCTACAAACATGTGGATTAATAGTGATGGAATTACTTTGCTTGCCTCACTGACCCTGTGGTCACTGGATGTGGCAATGACAGTGTGAAAATCTAGGAAAAGAGACCCAGGAAGGGGTCTGCCTCTGCAGGCGCTCACCTGTAGAAATCTGTTGTCTTTCAGCTCCACCTGGACGCTGTTTTAATCAGTATTTGCATTTCTGCTGTTCTCACCGTCTCCATGAGCCCTGAAGGGCCTAAGTGTTCATGTCCTAAAAAATAAGACTACACCATACACTTTTTATTTTTATTGTTACTCATGGGTGTTCTACTTAAAAAATAAACATTTTGAAGGCACAATTCAAACTGGGTGCATGTACTAAACAAAATAATATGATACAAGAATTTAGTGTGATTAATTTAGAGTTTCTCATAATGTTAATGCAAATTTGTTTTTTGTTTGGGGGGTGAGATGTAATCTCAGAACAGAGCATGTTGGCCTGCAGACGGTAAAACTCTCCTGTTTGTAGTTTGAAGATCCCAAACTTTCAGTGTGTCTGTAATACATGTTATGTTTGCTTCTTTCCATAATTAAAACAGTGCAAACCATGGTGGAGGTTGGCATATAATTCTGTCTCTATGCTCATTTAAAACTTCACAAAGTCTCTGTTAGGTGCCTCAGAGGTTGTCTTTGTACCAGTTACAGCTGTTAATATATTGATGTCAAATGAAGAACTGACTCTTTAAACTCTTGCTAGGTGCACACTAGAAGATTTTAAAATCTTAACCAATTTTTAAAATGTGATGACAGATATAATAAGCTTGAAATTATTTAGTCTTTTCAGCAGAAAGTGGGCACCTAAATAAATAAACATAATTCAGGAATGCTAAACACAGAAAAAGTACAATGGTGGCAAAATGTTTTCACATTAAATGCCAAAATTCTCAATGAAAACCTTCAGACTGCTCAGGATCTCAGGCTGGAATGAAGGTTTAGATTTCAACAAGACAACATACCAAAGCATACCACCAAGAAAAAAATAGGAAAATTCTGGGAAAGTCCTAAACCCAACAGAACATCTCTGGAGAGACCTGAAAATGGCTGCACACCAGCACTCACCATCCAACATGGCTGACCTGGAACAATTCTGCAAAAAAGAATGGAAGAAAATTCAAAAAGAAAGGTGCAGAGCTTGCAGCTTCATCCTCAAGAAGACTCGAGGCTGTCATTGCTGCCAAAGGTGCTTTAACCAAGTGCTAAGTGAAGCGTCAGATACTTATGAAAATGGGATATTTTAGTCTTTTATTTTTTAATACATTTTTAAAACTCAAAAAACCTGTTTTCACTTTATCATTGTGGAGTATTATGTGTAGATTGGTGAGGAAAAAACAAACCCATTTTAAGAAGAGTCTGAAATATAACAAAATGTGGAAAACTTGAAAGGGTCTGAAAACTTTCCATACTGACTGTATACAATGAAATAATAAGGACATTAAAACTAGACCTCGGGACTATGTAAAAATGCAAACCCAATGTATGGTAGGGATATTAAGACCCCTGTTATTTTAGGTTCTTGCATTTATCACCTTATAAAGAGCACCACAGGGTCGCTTCTCAGAGTGTTTTCTGTGCCAGTACTGACATAATTAATCACCAGAGCCAGATATACCATGTGTGCATGTGAGAATTCACTTTAGCTGCTGCACACTTATTGAGTTTAAACTGCTTCACTGTCTCAAAATAATGCATGCACACCATGCAGTCCCAGGTTTGTGCTGCACATACTCTTTTTTTCAGATTAGCCATGTTGTGTTAATTTGCTCAGCAGATGCAGGAGATGGTGCAAGCTTTAGGGTAGTAAAGATGATGGTATACGTTCAAAGTAAAGCAAGCCTGCCTCATATCACATTCTGTAGTAAAGGGGTGTGCAAAAAGAAAGTGCTTTATTTTATAATATGAACCACACTTTGGAAAATCTTTCACTATTTGGTGCAGATTCACTGAAAGAAAATGCCACAACAAGTCACTGATATCTTTTTGGAATCTTTCAGTATAATGTCTGCATTTGCTTGTAGCCAGGATTCCATCTAAGGGAAGGAATAGATAGAGGGCCTGACCTCCTGTGCCCTAGCATTATTCCCAAAAACAAACAAGAATCATGCCTTAAGTGAGTGCAAGTCCCTGGCTTTTATAATCAAAGTATCTCAGATCCTCTGACAGACTCCTTGAAGTGATGTTGCCAGATGCTCCTTCTGTTGCCCTCTCAGTGTGACTGGTCTCGGCTGCATAATGTTGAGGATGGGGATGTTTGAGCTGGCTGTATGACACTGTCAGACTGCTCCAGGCTTTTGTTAGAGAACATCTGAGTTAATGTGCAATGTTTTCTCCTCTTCTTCTTCCTAGATTCTGGCATGATATGGACTCTGTCTTACCCTTATAGTCCTCAGTGGTTTTTGAAATCACAGATGCAGAACTCAAGTACAGGCTTGACATCAAGTCTCTAGTCTCTGGCTAGTTCGTATGAGTTTTGCAAATCACAAAGAACTAATTATTAAACAACGGTCTATGTGCCAGTAGCTCTGCGAGGCTGTACTTAGGCACAGTGGTGCTTTGGTTCTCAAAATAACAATGCATCTATGTTATGTTTATCAGATAAGTTTTATTGTACAGTGTTCACATCATAGTTTAGCTAATACACTAACACTGGCTATTTAACAATAAAGAGAGTACAGCTGATGCTCATGGTAATGACCAATAGAGATGCTGACAATGCTACCATACTTTGGGTCTCTGTCGTTCTGAAAGGTGAACTGTCAGTCCAGTCTCAGGTCACATGCACTCAGAAGCAAACTTTCTCCAAGGACATCTCTCTATTTATCTGCATTCATCCTTCTCTCAGTTATGACCAGTGTCCCTGTCCCTGCTGCTGAGAAGAATCCCCATAGCATGATGCAGCTGCCACCACCATGCTTTGCTGTAGGGATGGGAATAGCTATTACTGCTGTCATTACTAAAAGTCAATAGACGGGCTACTTTAGAAACTGTAATAAAAAAACACAACACAGGCTAATATATAACCCATGTTCCAGAAAATAACTGCTAAACTAATTCATATTTAACAGAATTAGATATCCAAGATTACAAAGTAGACTCCCATAAAGATATATAATTGTATAACCTGTCTGAACCAGTCACAACTTGATAAAAATGTAGAAATTTACTGCCAGTAGGTTTGTTTCATAATTCATTTGTCATTGTTTGGAAAGCTGCTAAGGGAGGGTGTTGATGAGAGGCTCCTGAGGTGAGAGGTTTTGAGACTCACTGATCTGACACCAAATCTACTGAAAATATTTACACAAAGTCACACAAAAAAACACAAAGGCAGCTCATGAGCCATAATAAATAAATATTCTGCATGTCCTTATCAATCTAGTTACATGTGGTATTGAGAGCAGGGACAGTCAATCAGACTCCTGAACAATCTGCACACCGCCGTCACTCACTACAAGTGGTGGGAAGTGGAAACAGTGCAATCCACTTTAGGGGTGTTGTGTTAGATGCTTCTTTGAGTCAAGAAAGTAAAAAATATATTTCATTTTATGATTAAAGTGTCAAAGAATATGTAAAATTAACTACACTGAACTGTTATTTTTACCTGCACCTGAAATTTACATCCTGGTGCTTGAGGTTGAGCACACCTTTATAGTCTTGCCTTGATCAAAGCTTTTTCACAGCTTTATCACAGAGGTCTACAGAGAATTCCTTCGACCTCATGACTTGGTTTTTGTCCTGACATGCAGAGCGAACTGCGAGACCTTCATAAGACTAAAATACTTTAATTGTAATTACACTCCTTTGGTGGAGGGAAGAAAGAGGGGTGAAGGAGATGCACCTTCAGCAGAACTGGACTGGACAACCTGGTGCTGTAAAACACAGACACATTCAAATTTACCAACTACTGTCATTGAAAAGAACTATATATTTTGTAATTTTATTTGTTTGCAGTTTAGGAGTTCACTAATGTCCATTCCATATATAGTAATGTGGGAACACCATATGTTAGGGGAAAAAAAAGAATATAACAAAATATAATTCAACAGCACCACAAGCTACAGCCTCCAAAAAGATCATAAGGTGGAGTCAACACTTGTTCAGATTAATTTTAACTGAGTGTACTGTGTTCATGAATGTTTTTCTCTATAAACTCATCTTAAACCAGATGAATAATACACCATGTTCTCTGAAACACCAATTAAGGCTTAAATCAAATCAAATCAAATTTATTTATAAAGCACTTAAAAAAAAACATCCAGTTGACCATCCATTCATTTATAAAATTCTATTTGTAAATGAAAAACAAATTTGTGGTTCAAATTTAGAGACTAATTAGACAAATTACACATTTAGGGATGCTTGTAAAATCAGAAATGATCCAGTTCAAATCAAGTCAAAATCAAATCAAATCAAATTTTATTTGTATAGCACCAAATCACAACAAAAGTCATCTCAGGACACTTTGCAAAGTAAGGTCTAAACTTTACTGTTATCAATATTATTACATTGGGAAAACCCAACAAATCCCCCTTGAGCAAGCACTTGGCGACAGTGGGGAGGAAAAACTCCCTTTAATGGAAGAAACCTCCGACAGACCCCGGCTCTTGGTGGGCGGCCTTCTGCCTCGACCGGTTGGGGTGAGTGGATAGAGGAGAGACAAAAGAAGAAAAGCAACAAGACACAACAATCAAACACTGATCAGGTCGATGTGGCTGGTGACTGCTCGTCAGAGACATAGAGTTCCAGGGCCAGAGCAACCTACAGAAAGGTACAGGGAGAGAGAGAGGACACACTACGGGAGAGAGGAGACACACAGTTAGTAATGTGTAATGGTGGCATATAGAAGCATAGGGAGAGGAGAG
>NW_018127920.1:65850-86427 GCF_001952655.1 Monopterus albus
GCCACCTGTCTGAGATAGCTAGCTGGCCTATTCTCCATGGTGTGGAGCCGCGCTTCTAAGTCTGTGAGCCTCGCCTCCATTGCTGCTAGCATCTGACATTTATTACAAGTACCATTATCGCTAAAGGAGGCAGAGGAATAACTGAACATGCGACACTCCGAGCAAGAGAAAGGAGGAGAAGAAGAGGGGGAAGCCATTGCTCTCAATTAGGCTACTAGCTTAGCTAGCTTATAAACTAGCCGACCTAAAGTTGCAAGTTAAATTTGGTAGTTAGCAAGAACTTCTGCAAAACAAGTGCTTTAGGTGGTGCAAGCGTATGTTGTCACTCAAAAATTCAGATGAACCTAGAAAATAGTGAGTTTAATTTCTAAACAATCTGGAAGCAAGCACAACGCAGTGCAAATACAGAAAACAGGAAATGAGTACGGTTTACCGCAGGAAACAGCAGTCCGTCAAAAGGTTCATACTGTAATAAGACAGAACATGAACATTAAAGCCACTCTAGCTAACTTTCACCTTCTAACCTTGGACCATTAGAGTGAGTGAGAGACTAATTCGGCTAGTAACCCCTCCTCCTCTCCATTCTGCTTCTCTTTGCCCCTCATCCCCTGTCTGCAAAACTATGTCATATGTGTTAACTATAGCTGGAGACAGACTCAACAGTCAGGCAGCTCAGGATCAGAATCAGAATCAGAATCAGAATCAGCTTTATTGGCCAGGGGTGTCAGACACACGAGGAATTTGACTCTGGTACATCGACTCTTATGTGTATGTACATGTCCCCATGCAAGGGGCAGGTAAACGGTAAACCAGCATAAGGCTGTGTAATATAACAAAATAAGCAGTATTAACAAGCAACAAGCAACAACCAGGGCAAAAAATGCAAAATAAACAGGCAGTAAACAATGCAGACAGACAAAGGAATGCTCATTTAAATGAGATAAATAGGAATAAAAATAACAGTATTTAAAACTAGAGACCTGGACGGATCTGTATAATCTGTACGAGGCATATTTACAGGTATTGCACTGAGGGTTATTGTCCAGTCATACTGTCGTGGGTTAAGTGTTCATCAGAGTGATGGCCTGGGGGAAGAAACTGTTCCTGTGCCTGCTTGGCTTGGCGTACAGTGACCTTGGGGGGCTCTTCCTGAAGTCCACAGTCATCTCCACTGTTTTGAGCGTGTTCAGCTCCAGGTTGTTGCGACTACACCACAGGACCAGCTGCTCAACCTCACACATCCCTGGGGGGCGCCTGTGCTTATTGTCCGGGTGCTGGATGTGGTTTTCCCCCTCCTCACCTGCTGCTTCTTGTCTGTCAGAAAGCTCGTAATCCACTGACAGGTGGGGGCAGGCACAGTGAGCTGAGTCAGTTTGGAGTGGAGGATGTCCGGGATGATGGTGTTGAATGCTGAGCAGAAGTCCACAAAGAGGGCCTGTGCATAGGTCCCTGGGGAGTCGAGGTGTTGCAGGATGTAATGCAGTGACATGCTCACTGCATCATCCACTGACCTGTTTGCCCGGTTGGCGAAATGCAGGGGGTCCAGCAGGGGGTCTGTGATGTCCTTCAGGTGGGCAGACACCTGTCTTTCAAAGGACTTCATAACTACAGATGTCATGGCGACAGGTCTGTAGTCATTCAGTCCACTGATGGGGGGTATTCTTGGGGACTGGAATGATGGTGGAGCGTTTGAAGCAGGAGGAGACTTCACACAGCTCCTGTTGAAGATAAGTGTGAAGATGGAGGCCAGCTGATCAGCGCACACTTCCAGGTAGGAGGTGGTCACGGGGGGGATAATATTATTTTAGCATGTATGGCGTAACATCAGCATGTATTGAATATAGTCCACAGAGCCCGTGGTTTTTGGTGGCATTGCAGTGACACTTGTTCAATGTTACATACTTGACACACATAATGTTAAAAAGTAAGCGTGAGTTATACAGTATGTGAAACAAGAGAAATTTTATGCTATACTTCGATAGTTGAACAAACTGCCTTTTACAGACAGTTGGTCACAAACAAGACTGAAAGACTCAGATATCTGAAACAAGGTACTTTATTGCAAGTAACACAAATAAGCAAAGACTCAGGTAGCTGATAGGAATACTGGACTCTGGGGAGGACAGGTGTTTCTCCAGTCATGAGACTAGGTCAGGAGTGCATGCGTAGGCTGGGGGTGAGGAAGACTGGACCGTCAGACAAGCGTCAGCCTATGGGAACTGGGAGGACAGGCCCGCCAGTCCTGCAGGTAGTGTGGTGTCGTTGATGGAGAGCTGGCTGTTGAGGAGCTGGTGCGATACTCCATGGATTTAGCTTCTGGAGAAATCACCGTGTGAAGAAGGCTGGCAGACGTCAACCCAGAACGACAGAGCAAAAGCTTGGCTGGATTGATGAACTGGGGATATACTTGCCTGGTAGGTAGAGCCAGAGAGGTGCTGGCTAGTAGAGTGCGAGCAGAGCCAGCTGGGAGGGAGGAGTCGGGCCGGGGTTGAACCAGGCTGGCGGAGTTGCAGTAGAAGCTGATGTTGCAGGAGATGAGCAAGGCCAGAGCAGTGAGTGCCGTCGCCAAAGTGCAGCTGGGCTGGTACGGTTAACTGACATTGCTGGAGAAAAGCTCAGTAGGAGTGGGCAACTTGAGTAGCTGGAGTTGAGCTGAGTAGCCAAGTCAGCTGGTGTTGCAGGTCACTCAGTGATGAGGAACCACAGCTGAGTTGCTGACACAGGACGGGCAGAGACTCACCCTGTGATGAGGAACCATGGATGCTTTTAATACTCTCTATCTCCGACATGCAAAATCAATGTTAACCCTGGCTTTGCCTCATTCTTTGCCATACTCTTTCTGTGCTACAGAACATGGCCTCTTGGGTCCAACAGGTCTGCCCCCATTCTGGCTCGTACCTGCACTGGGAGTCTCCACAGTCCGTCACTGAAATGAGACATACTATTTTGAAAAATGCTTCTTATAACCTCAGATGGGGGGATGTGTAAGGAGTGTGGTGTAGATTTTAACAACAGTGGCCACAGAGCCCAAGAAATAAATGCAAGCTCTGAATATAGCAGAGTAGGGTAGGGGGTTTAGTACAGCAGGGACACAAGACTTCTAAACAATTTTTTTACTTGATCCGGATTTGTGCCAAATCTTAGTTACTGAAGCTTTAAATGAATACTAACGGTTAAATGGGAAAATGGAATGTCTGCTCTTTCATTTTATACCATTAAATAGTTTCAGTTCTCTTCATCTCTTGTGTAGATACCTAATCAAATCTCATTTGTAAATTACAAGCATTCATATTTAGCTATGTTGTCTATGAATGTGCACCGTCACCAGTCTAAACTGCTGACTTGCATGTCTGCACATGTCTAGTATCTGATTTTACAGCAGTTCTAAGTCAGAAGGCTTATCATCTTAAAAAAGTGCAGGAAAAATAAGCCCTGCTGGGAATCCCATTGAAACTGACATTTGGGCTATTATGCAGTGGAATAAGTGGAATGAATGATTCTGTCCTGAAGCAATTTGAAGAGTCAAGACTTAAGTCTGTGATGTCATATTGATCTACTGCATGAAGCTACTCTGTTGGCAGCGAAAAGAAGGCTGACTTTGTGAATCAGAAATTGCCTCCTCTTATTCTGAGAAAGTCATCCTGAATTTTATCATAGTGACCTTTTCTATTTTTCACAATTTATTCTCCACAGACGATTTTATCAGTATAACAAATTCAGATTCAAATCTCCTTGTTTCCAGCAAAGGAGGAAGTATTATACACTCCAACAGTTTTATATTTTAGAACTGAATTTCATTTTCTGTTGTCCTTTAAGACCTGTGCAGCAACTCCAAAGGCCAACAGGAGCAGGATTGACTGCCTTTTTATTCCCTTCTCAACACTGATTAGCAGAGCTCTTGGTATGAAGTCTGGCAAGCTATTTTATCTCCTTAAGAGGCTTGAATGGAGTGATCATCATAGCCTTCATCAAAATCAGGCCCTATTCACTCAAAATTGCACACAAGAAGTACCCAACATGCTTTAGAAACAGCACTTTCATTGATGGGAGGGAGATTTTGTAAGATTATTTTGAAGGAAATCTAATTATTTTTCTTGCATGCACATGGGTACAAAGGTCATGAAAATGTCATTTAAAATTGAAAAGAAGCCAACTACACACTACTGTATTGCTGGTATTATGCTGTGGCAATAGGAAATAGGCTGCAAGTGCTTTCTTTAGAGGGGATCACTTATAATATCACCACTGGATGCCCCAGAGGCTTTTTGGTTCACAATCACACACTACAGGTTTTGGGCCTTTGCTTCCAGCTGCATGAAGTCTTTAGCAGCTGTAAAGAGCCAATGGCACTGTTATCACAGAATAACAGTGAATCTATGAAGTGGCAGCTGGGCTTCTTGGGGTCTTACCAATAATCACAGGAAATGGCAGTCAATTTGGTAAAACAGAAAAAAAAGAAACATGCTAAAGGGCCAAAAGTTGCAGAATGTTTAGTGATTAAGAGTCTGACTCCTGTTGTGAATTAGATTTTAAAGATTTTAGGCCACATGGGCAGTGCAACAGCGGTAAACAATACTGATCTTCTAAAGTTAGCAAAATAGGGGCATATTTAGAGAGCGACATTAGCTTTCAGTTGGACTCATTTCCAGCCATTGATTTTAAGTCCAGTATCCATTCGCATTTGAGAGCTGTGCCTGGTAGGCTAGTGGTTAAGGCGCAGCGCTCTTGCCGCTGCGGCCTGGGTTCGAATCAGGGTTGCGTCAGGAAGGGCATCTGGCGTAAAACACATGTCAACATGCAAGTCATCAGTGTGATGATTTGCTGTGGCGACCCCTAAACAGGAAAAGCTGAAAGTGACTTTCTGCTTTGATCTCCACCAGGTATGGTGGAGTCACAGGAATCTATTGTCTATCAATTGGTTGGTGCCACTTTGATTGATTTGATTTGATTTATTCATTCAAGCATGTAAAACAGTTAATATGTCAACACATGTAATTTCACACATATCCAACAATAATAATCCAATATCAATTTGCTTATACCTAGTAAATGCTTGAACGGAGTAGGAAGAAGTTAGACTACAAAAGAGGCAGAGCTGTTGCAGCTCGCTGCTGCTCCGCATGTAGCGCGACCGGGTAGTGTAGTAGTGTGTGTGATGTGCTTGTGTTGCTCCTCTGGGATTCAGAGGGCATACGGTGTGTGTCTGGGATAGAGGGTACACAGAGGACACGCTTCAGCAGGTTTATTTCACCGGAGAGGAATGGTTCTTCCTCTTATTCACATGTTAACATAACCAGGTACTGAATGGCCTTAACCCAGTCCAATGTGCATGTGGCCATAGTTAGTTAGTTAACTCTGCTAACACACACTTATTATTCACTCAATCATGTTCAGGTATGAATTTACTAATGCCATCTTAACCATGTATCCACTACATTTTACAATAGCATTTCTGGCTTGGTAATAAACCGAAAATGTGCACATAGTGACGAATAAAACCAGCAAATGTCATACTGCATGAAACCATTTCATTAAAGTGTTAACTGTACTATTCAAAAGGCTCCTTGTAACATTGGGTTAGCTTCTCTCCCCATAGTATCCCCCTAAATTGACCATTAGCATTAGCAGGTTATCTTACAACACGTTTCACTGTTAACTCAAAATTCCACCACAAAACCCGTTTCACCCAACCTCGCATGAACCAACATCATCTCTGACACCATGCAACTCCTACCGTTTGCATCTAACTCTTAACATTCAGTGTTTACCAACCTGGGATAGAGGGTACACAGAGGACACGCTTCAGCAGGTTTATTTCACAGGAGAGGAATAGTTCTTCCTCGGTCGTTCCCCAAGCCTACTCTCCACCACTTCTGCGCGTCATGCGCCATCTACTGGCCAATATAGGAAATATTGGCAACTCAAAAGAGATGTCATAGGAACCAAATGAATGTCAGCAGTAAAAATAAAATAGTACAGTAAGAAAATAAAATTTTAGGGGTGTCTATTTTTGTCATCACTATTTCCAAGCCTCTACATCTATACCACACAAGTAATATACGACAGAATTATTACAGAGTGTTAACATTCTACATAATTACATTCATAGATAATTATCTTTTACGCCACACAAGTAATATACTAAAGAATTATTACAGAGTATTAACATTCATACACCACACCCACAATGTTCCATCTAATTAATCATTAAGCCTGTTCTTGCATGCATCTTGATTGACACATACCTTTATATTTATGTTTAAACTCGTCAATTCTATTACTATTTTTTATGTCCACATTTAAATTATTCCATAGTTTTACCCCACTTATGGAAATACAGAATCTTTTTTTGGTTGTACGTATAGCATGAATTTTTAAGTTTAACTGACCCCTTAAATTGTATCCCCCTTCCCTTTCATTAAATAACTTTTGAATTCCACCAGGTAATAAATTTTTCCTGGCTTTATACATAAACACAGCAGTCTTATATCCCACTTTGCTCCAAAGTGAAATATCTTGACAGCTACTGAATGGATTTCCATGAAATTTTGTGAACACATGCCCAGCTAATGAAACCTATGTGAAATGTGTTTCCAAAATCCACTCCCTACCATCCAGTAATATTTATACTTGATGACCTATACATATTGATCATTGCTGTTGCTATTGGTTCTTTTGATACAGATCTATTCTATTTTCTACTTGAAAACACCTTGTATGATAGAGCTCTATTACAGCAAAGTTCTGATTTAAACTGTCAAAGTCAAACACATTTGTATTTCATGTATAATAGAGTACACAAAGTATAATACAGCTACTGAGCAGCTGAGTCGAGCTCTCGGGATCTTTAGTAGATCTGTACCTTCAATCACCTTTCCTGAGTCGTAGTTTGGCTGCTACATTATATGGCTGCAGCCGAATGTTTAATAATGTTCTCAGCCAGTATTACATTGATGCATGAGAGTCACAAAGCTGATTTGTTACATCAGAGGTATCACTTAGCTGAATGTTTCTGTGACACCTCTATTAAATGCTCCGGTTTTGACTACATACAGCAGGGCAAGAATTTGAACTGATGGACAAGGTAATCCCATCAATATTCATAATGGTAATAATAAAAAGGCACAGACACAGCATGCTAGTGAACTTGCTGAATAAGGAATGAAGAAGTAAATGAGGCAGCAAACTGCAGAAATGATTGGCAAGTGAAGGAAAGTCTGAGTGGCTCATAAAGGCAGATTAATGTGTGAATTTGGAACTTGCATTTGTCAGTTTAACCACAGCTACAGGACCAGTGAGACGTAAGAAAGGAGTGCAGACACTGAGTGAAACAATTTGATGATACCCTGATGATCCTGATACCAATGCCTCACAACACCACTGGATATATGAACTCAAACACAGTATTCTCTTATTCTGCAATCATGTCATTTATTGTAATATGATTCTCTAATGTGTAAACTCTGTTCATAAAAACATCCCAGTTGTAATTCTGACACAGGAACTCAAACTCTTCTAAAAGCTCGAAGGTATTGAAGCTTCATAACAGAATAGAATGAGCTTTGAAACTTAAGGCAGCTTGACAGATTAAGTCCTTAACTTGATGAAAAAAAAAGTGAAAATGTTAGAAGTCATGACACTAAGCAAACTTCAGGTTTTGTCAGCTGCTGTTCCCAAAGCCAAAAAGAAGTCATGTTATGTACTGATATACACTACTTTTATTCATCACTATCTCCTGATTTTAGTTGCAATAATTAGTCAATCTGCTGATCAACATAAAATTAATTTTCAGCAATTACTGTATGTTAATCATTGGTCAAATTAACAGGTATTTTAAGCAAATATGTACTGGTTTTAGCTTTTCAGACAAATATTTTCATAGTAAATGACTGTTGGCCAGTCGATTTGGAACCATCACCTTATGCTCTAGGAATGCGTGATGAACTTTTGATAATTAGCTGAAATTAAACACTTGATCTAGAAAATAATTAGTATAATTCAAATCTGAAATTGTAGCTCTATCTTGACTTTACTAATAGCAGACACTGACATGTGATAGCAGGAAAATCTCATGTCATTTTACCAACATCACATAACACATGCAGACTCACTGTCATGGTTTAGAGACTGAAGAAACATAATACCTGCTGTAAAAATGGCCACTGCTTTTTCAGTTTCATCATTGCTTGTGTTGTATGAAATAACCTTCCATAGGTTTGCTGTAAATCCATTTATGAACTGTGGTAACAGTGCTATTCATTATGGCAGAACAATAATTACATCTTTTCCAAAACACCATTATTAATTGCTCCATAGGCATGAAGGCAGCTACACAACTAGGTAGTAAGGGAACTGATATTCTATTTAGATAAAGCTGTATACTGTTTACCACCGTCCACAGATTATTTTAATTGAACCCTGAAACTATTGTTGATGGTTCCTAATCCACTAGCAGGGGTGTGACCCAGTTATCTAAGCTAGCACACTGCCTGAACAGGTTACAATATAACAACAAATCTAAATCACTGAAATCAAGTAAGCAACACCATTTTTTTCTATATATGCATGGACACACAAATAAGGAGCAATATTGTATTTATTATTTCACAGCTTATCAAAGTATAATTATTCTGTAAAAGAAAAAAGTAGCAATGGGCTAACAACTACTATGGGACATGAAAGGTAGAGATATGAGCAAGACAAAATACGAAAGTAAAAAAAGACTAACACTGTGATTAATCTTCATATTGATGTGGGACCATCTCATCTTAAAGCTTAATAATTTATTAAGAGCAGGAAACCAGGGGGAATGGGAAAACCCCTGTTTCAAGCATATTTGGACAAGCCATCAGTGGTCCCCCATGAAACTTTGCAGTTTAGGACTATAATGTGATCAGGATTATGACAGAAGTGTAACAATAAATAAAGTGGAAACATAGCGCAGACATAGGGTATTAAAAAAAAAAAAAATCCATCTTAAATCAGGTGCTTTCAGAAAGTAAACCAACTTGATCAGGACAATACTGTCACTCAGCAAGTATACAATACAGTCAAAGAACAGTTGTTAAATAATAATAAGTCACAAACCTAACTGTTCTCCACCATTATTACCTTAGTATACTTGTGGTAATATCTCTGATCCCTACACATTTGACTTAATGTTCTAAGTGTTCAGTGCAACCCCAAAGACATTCATTCCTGAGGACATATTTGAATAAATAAAACACTTTGCAAGGAATAAAACTGTCAGTAAGGTCTACTTAATATCATAATAACTATGAGAAACACGCTCTCCAGATTTGGGCCAAGTAAATCGCAGTGTGTAAACAAGACAGCAAACACTTTCCCAAATTAAATACTTCACTATCAACACTACATTGAGCTAAAATAAATCATTTTCAAGTTAGAAAAGACTGACGACCTCCCTCTCAGAGCTGGACAGTGAAACGCCTTTACTGAAACAACAGCCGAATCAGGAACATATGCATGTTTATTTTTAGTTGAATAGATTCTCTACTCACCAAAAAAAATTCCATCACTTTGGATGCTAGCCTTGTGCATTATTACTCCAACCAGCACTGGATGAGGCAGAAGTTTTAAAGAAGCAACAAGGACCTCACACCATCAACCCAAGACCACTATGGACAATAGCCACGCGAGCTGCTAATCTGACCAGCAAAGACTGGATTATAACAAGATTACTCCAATAAGGATGTGTCACCATAAGTGATAGTCATGACACTACATTACTTATGCTTTTACTGCAACGAGATTTGTTTTGTTTTTTTGGCAGAAACAACACTATGGATGGTAGCCTTGATAGTAGATTGCATATTTTCAGAAGGCTTCTGTGAAAACATTAAGACTCAGGGATGTAATGGCCATTTCTAACAGCACTCTCCCTGGCCATTTCAGCTGTTCGCCTCTGATTCAAATCAAACAGTGCTTTCAGCAGATCATTTAAGCTGGCATCTCTGCCCACTTTCTCCACCCATATATTCAGTAACTCATGGATCCTGTCTTCATATTGAAGGTGTTCCTTGCTTTTGATCATATTGTCAGTGAGGCCAAGGTGACGGAAGAATCTCTTGTAGTAGCTGACATCCATTTCTTCAAAATACTCAAAGCATTTCCTCAAAGACTCTTCACCTGCAGACACAAAATAAGAGTTTCATTCAAGCACCTCGACCTCACTCTGGCATATACTCACTACTGTAGTAATAACATTTACTATGAACATTTAGAACTTGTGCATAAACTCGACTTATGTGACTAAATCACAAAGCAGGGCTGGAACAAAATACTGTTTGTATTTCTGGATTGTTTTTATGTTTGTAGATGAGCTGTCAAAAGCTGTGTCTCAATTCAGGAGCCGCATTCTTCAAAAGAACACAGTCTATGAAGGCATGGCCTATGAAGCTGTCGTAGACTGCAAAGGCCACACCATGGGCCGCACTGCTCCCGTCTCCTAGCAACCCTGACAGCTGCTCTGCCTTCTGTTGGCATGCAGAGGATCTTGGGATAGACCGAATTATGAAGAATTCACAAGTTGGAGCCTTTGTTGCCCAGTGGAAGAAGGACGAATTTGAGGGAGCCTTTAAACTGGGATGGCCTTGTCATGAGGCAATCAGTCTTCACATGCAGCCTTTGAAGCATGAGTCCCCTGAAGTGGGACACAGCAAATGTGTACTTCATTTGTGGACTGCAGTCTTGAATTACCCCTTGACGGACAAAAAGTATCTTGAATTCAATTAAGTGTGGCATTATTTAAAAACAAACAAACAATAAATAACATCCACTTTCGTTTTCAACAAAAACGTACAAACGTCACAATTTCATGCAGGTCCAAGCAACACAAGAAAGGGTGCAACTTGTAAGAAGGATTGAAAATAAAACCACTTACCACTCACAGGAATAAGCTTGGGAAGCTGCTCATATTCCTATGTGACAAAAAAAAAGACAAATTCTCATTGATATCCACAGAAGTATGTCAAAATAGCCTCTTGGGAAGGAACTTTATGCAATCACAATTTGTGTCTCATTCTAGCCATGGTGGAGAAAGTAAGAAAGATAAGTGTCTGGGAGTTCTGGTGAATAAATCATTTTTCAATCCAGTTAAAAAAAAGACAACTGGTGTAAAACTCATTGCCACGGTGAATATGTAATGATTGTGTCGTATGAGATGTGAAACACTGATGATCAAAACAGGCTTCATGTTAGAGTTGGTCACTCGAGTTTAGTGTGTGCGTTACTGCATTTATAATACAGAACCTGACAGATGGGTCAGGCAGGACCAGTGTAACTAGACAGCTGAGGGTTAGAAACAAACAAGGAGCAAGCAGGTGAGCGTGCAAGAAGCAGTGATATAAGCAGGGGTGAAGATGAGCTGGTGCTCTCACCCTCCTGTCGGGCTGCCTGGGGACCACGGGACTGGCTTGGGCGAGGGTTGCAGGGAAGGCAGAGGAGGGCAAGCCGGTTAGACTATGCTGCGAGTTACTGGCTGAGCTGTTGAGGCTTTTGCACAGCACTTCACGCTCATCCTCCATACCAGCTGAGGATTTGGGTCTCACCAGTTGCCAGTTTGAGCTACTGTGCCTTCGATTTTCTCCATTCCTCCTTTCCTGGGTGGAACAGCTGTCAGTGTGATGCTGGGGAGGGTGAGGGACATGTTCAAACATACATCTTCTGTGCTTTTGAAATAAGAAACGTTAAAACCCCGTCTCCGATCCCGATCTTTCCCAGTCTACATCCGGTATGGATTCATCTTTATTTTTTGAATAAACACTATCCATCAAATCTGAGGAAACTTGAACATTTGCAGTCATCTTATTCTACTGCTCTGCACTTGTTATAATTAATCCTCCAGTATTACCAAAAATATTAGAAGTCACTCACATGTCCAGCTTTCATCCCATCAGGCTGACTACTCTGAGAGCCTGAAGAAAGGATGTGGAAAAAAAGGATTATGCAACTTTATGGCATTCACCAAGGAGAGATGACTTGTGTGTGAAATGACCTTTGTGCATAAGTCTACAGTAAATGACTAAGCACAGAAACCTGCTGCACTGATCTGTGGGTTCTAACAGTAATCTTGATGGCCACACCCATCAGTGGAGTAAGAGCAGGGGATTTTCACAAGTCAGCTCTGAACCTGGCTGACACAGTGCCAGTTTCCACTGCATTGTGCAGCATTTACCTACAGGATGGTGCTGTACACAGCAGAGACTGGGAGAAAACTTCTCCACATGTCTGGTCATGGCTGAATCCAAATAGAAAGGTACTTTTACTCTACTAGCAACTGAACAGTACAGTTTCAAGTTTGCTCTGACAGATAAAGACACACACCCTTAAACGCAGTGGTTTAAAATGTTTATGTACATCAACCTGATTTTTACATCTTATCCTACAACACCCTATTCTGACATCTGCTCTGCCACCTGCGAGATCGTCAGCTGAATGAATCAGTGTCATACCTGCAATTTACAGTCCAGTTGAGCAGGTTTCTGTGCCCACACTGCTATAGAAACATGTAGCATATTCGCAAGACTAAAATGGAACACAGCCCTTATGCATCAAACACAAAGCCCAGTGACATCAGTGTTTCATTGTTAACTATTCATGAGCATTGCTTATTATTGTATCTGCTGTCAGAAATCAGGCTCTGTAGATTCTGCACTTGTCAAGAGCATCATGCAAGTTAAAGATTAGGCTCCAGGATGACAATTATTTATCTCCTATAAAGCAAAAGGTGGGAAGGAAAGCAAGTGTCATTAGCTTTTAGCAACTCAACCAACTCCAAATGTGGGCTGTCAAAAATGAAACTATTCATACTGCATGTTGTAATTTTCTTTTTTTTAATTTATCTTTTGCCAGGTCTTAATGCTTTCCCATCTATTATGTGTAAAAAAAGAAATAATATTATAGGTTGGCATTTAATTTAAATTACCTGCTGCTCTGCATCTCCTCATCCTCCAGTAAAATACTGCCCCGATGATCACAGCAGCAACAATCACTACTAGCACAATCACTGCAATTATTCCTGATTGGGGGAAAAGAAACACATACAACTGACAACCATTAGCACCATGCTATGGTAAAAAAATATTTCAGATAGTCATAATCAGGACCAATTTCTTACAGTGGAGGCATGTTTGCAATAAATACCATACATTTCTTTTGCCACTGTGGCCAGGTTTCAGTATAGTGCAGGCCTGAATATTACACCTTTAATCATGGTTGTGGGTTGTGATAATGACTGAATTACATAACATCTTTCTGATATTACAAACATCACAGTGAAATGACGATGATTAGGTAACTCTAATAAACTGTATGTAAAGTCACAGAGAGTGTTTCTGTGCTGACCAGACCACAAAGTGCATTTCTGCAACAAAGCTACTACATTAATCTCATTTGCTGAATCTGTATGTTTAATATAGTTATTGGTTAACTGTTTTTACAATGATAGGTTTGGATGTCGAGACATATACATACTACATGGCCTCCCTGGGTAGACCACAAATTATTATAAAACTGATCCAGGTAATATTTATAATCCTGTTTACTTATAAGCCAATTCTGTGAAAACCAAACTGGTTCACCATTTGTCTTTCTCAAGAAAATATGAGATACATTTTTCAGTGTAACAAAAAGCCAGGCTCTCCTCTAGTGATGACTGGTGTCTTGATTCATGTGCAAAGTGTTTTTCAGGTGGCACTAGCGTCCACCGCGCCCTATACCTGAGGCTGAACTAGAGCTGGCCTGGATTTTCTTGCACTCTGTGTCGGTGGTCGAGGTGCAGTTCCTCACAACCTGCTCATCTTTTCCACACCTGTTTGGAGGTAAACAAAAGTATGAAGTGAAGACAAGGCACAATTACATCAGTGATGGTCCAGAAGCAGTCTGCCACAGAGAAATGAACTGCTCCTGTCACAAACTGTGAATAAAGAAAGCATCAGTTGTGCTCTCTGTTTGGTTTACATAGACTCACCTTAAACACTTCTTGCACACTTCACATGCTTGTTCAGGAGCACAAAATCTCCCTGGCTTGCACTGACATTCAGTGTTTTGAGTGGAAGTACACTGCCTCGCAATTTCCTGATCTGAAAAAGCAAAATGATTAAAAAAAAAAAAAAAAAACCCAAACAAACGAAAAAGAAAAAAAAACACCTTGTTAAGTCTGGACTTATGCTCAGAGCACTTTGAAAAGGGCGAATATTGATTTTTCTTCTACAATCACTCCAATTGATAGTGTAAAGCTGTCGAGCAGCATTACCTGAGCGACACTTTGTGCACTTGAAACACTGATTCAGACCATTGTCGTGCTCAGTGTATGTCCCATAGTCACATTCCTCACATGTCCCCTTCTGTCCTGCTTTGGTGCAGGGTGATTTCACACGTGTACCTAACACACAAACACACACACACACACACACACACACACAAACAACATGACCCAAAAATCTCTGTAGACAAGTACTTAGAGTAATTGATCTTTCAACATTCAGTTGAACACGTCATATAAGCTAAACACACACCAATCATGCCACACTCAATCTGCTTCATAGCTCCAGTGATTGGTGAGTCAATCTGGTGACAGAGCTCGAGTCTCTGTGGACTAAATCAGTGTGTTGCTCCATGTGGCTTACCAGCTGGACAGTTTAAACAGCAGATGTTGTCATGCAGGTACTCATAGTTGGCTCCGCAAGAGACATGCAGCAGCATCCTGCCTCCAACGTCAAGGCCAGGCCGTGGAAACGCACCCATGGGTTTGAGGGACAAGGTCAGCATGAAAAAAACCTGAGGGATAACAGCAGTCATCATGTCAAACAATAAATAATCTAGGGGTTTCATTTTCTGAACTTCATAGACATTAATCAAATGTTGTACATTTTATAGACCAAACAATTAATAAATTAAATAAAACCAAGAGAATTAGTGACAGACTAATCTACAAAATATATTAACTAAATGTTTCTGAGATGTGGACTTTTATTTGGACAAAACAAGATATGATATTTTAACATGTCACCTTAGACTGGCAGATTGTTGTCGATCTTTAAAACTACGACATTTTAGAGATTAAACACTTTAGAAAATAATCAGCAGATTAATAATTAAAATGATCTTTATCTGCAGCCATTTATTTTGCCTTTGTTTAACCAGGAAGTCCCTGAGATACACCATCTCTTCAAGCGAGACCTGACCAAAATGGCAACATACTGTAAAGGAGAGTCTTACAACAACATACAGATCAGTCACACAATACACAATGAAATATAAAACCTCAAATCATTCAAAACAGTTACTGTACATTTACATTCCTCTTGAAGTATTTTGTTGATATTTAAATGTCTTATATCAGGGTAATGTTTTCAGTTCAATTTTTTCCTGTAGCTTTTTCCAAGCCCAAGGGCCATAAAATAAAAATGCAGTTTTTCCAAACTCAGGCCAAACCCTAGGTACACTGTAAGTAATTCATCTGGATGATCTGGCCTGAGAGTGAAGCGGAAATCATTCCATAAAAGGTACCCAGGAAGTCTTCCAAGGACAGCTTTAAAAAAAAATAAAATAAATAAATACATGTGAAGCCTACATCTCCTTTTTAGTGAAGTCCATCCAGCTAAACTATACAAGTCACAGTGATGGGTTCTTGTTCCAATATGTTAAATAAAGCATATGGAGAAGTAGTAAACGGAGTCAAGTGTGTGGAATAATGAGTCCGGTGCATGTGTACTATTGTATCAGTATACCAGTATACTCTGCCACCCTCCCCCAACAGCAACCATTCATATCTGGTTATTTGACGTCGTAACATGTAATCTTAAAGCTTCCTTATGATGCAACACGTCATAATGGAATGCAGGCCACAAGCCAGTAAACAAGGTTAGGGCGGCACAGGTGACTGACAGGCCTGGTTCAACTCCATCTTCAGAGCAGCCAGCAGAAGGCAGGGCTGTGTGAAAGTCCTCATGTACAGTTACAATAAAAGCCTAACTTTTACGTTACACACACACAACGTGCGCAAAGACAGTCAATGAGTTACCTTCTAACTTCCTATCCTACTTAAGATTGCATCATCTACTGTACGCGCATGCGTTTGCGTGCCATTTCACGTCCCCTTATTAAATAAAATGCGTGCTAAAACATGACCTTAATTTAAAACATGTTATATACCACCGAATAACATTATCTGGCCTTAAAGAAAAATCGTATAAAATTCCATCAAAAACAATCAGATGCAACTTTGGTTAAGAATAGAAATGACGTCATTAGAGATATAAAAATAAAACATCTTAAGGATCTTTGTGAGCCAGGCATATTATCCATAAAACAGCACTTAGTTGGGATAAAATCCTTACTTCCTGAGGTTTACACAGTCTCCTCTGCTCGTTCATGGACAAAAGTGCAAAGTATCAAGTATAGGTCAGTGGTAAAAGCTGAACCTGTCTTTTAAGTAAAGCTGTTTGTCTGATGACCACCGCTCCGAATCAAAGGAAGATTTCTAATCGATGCCTCCTAAATGTATAGACTAAGCTATATGCGCAAATTACAACGACAAGTCAGATTTGCTCCTTAGGGAGAGACGTGCGTGCAGTGTGCACATGACACCCGGCTCAGTTTTACCACCGCATAATATTAGAAAGTAGTTACGTATCCCTCGGGGTTTATTGTCAACGTTAGTTTATCAAAACACCAAAGAAACGTTTTGAGCAACTCTGTGTTTGAGGGGAACAGATTACATTAATGACTTAACGCCAACTTAGTTCAAACTTTCTGAAGCCTTCGAGGAATTTCGCACCTGGTTTAGCAAATAAACGTGACATTCTGCAAAGAGGTATAGAGACAAAGTAGCACAACGAAAAACCTCAGATTTGGCTAATTTAATTTCCCTGTCACTGAATAACTGGAGAATTTCATCAAAACGTGGTCATTGCTGTTCAGCCATTACGATATTAAATAACAAATTAACATGTTTCCGCCTAAACAACTTTTGACTGATGTGGGAAGGTGTTCGTTTATGAACATAACCATTTATGAATGACTTTTCATTTTCAGGAAATGCTGTCTCAATAAAAAAGTGGCACAGAACTCTTAAACTAGTTATGTCTAAACATTAACATCAGCTGGGCCCGGAGCGAAAGACAACTTCTGTGCGTAAAGTAGTTTAAAAGAAAATAAAAACTTACCATTAGGCATAATGGCTGGAACTCTGTCATGGTCTAGTCAGAAATGTATAATCCACACAATTAACGGGAATCATTACAAAAAAAAAACTAGCGACTTCGATAGACTGTACTTATCGCAGGTGCGCGGCTCCAATCCTTTACGTACAAGTGGGCGGGGAGTCATCCAGGAAAATCCGCCGGCTCTACAAAAACGCCCACACCAGAGGCCTGTAAGGCATTCACATTCGTTACTTACAGTAAGTAAGGAGGTAGGAGTAAAAAAGTATGTACTGTGTGTAAAATAAAATAACTTGCTGTAGCAAATGTAGTGAAATAAGAAGTACATTGAATTTACTTTTAAACGTAACACAGTGAAGTAGGCCTACCTTAATCCTGTTACTGTAAGCAGGCTACAGTATTTGGGTACATGCACTTAGAAACACTGGGTCTGTCTAAAAGCTATCTAACACTAATCTGCAAGTTCACCATGATTCATACAGTATGAGTAAACACAAGTGCACGCTGGTGAGGCTACAGTTACTGTAAGTGACGCTTTAGACACACATGAATGTGAACCACTGGAAACTTGAAAACAAGATGAATGGTTACTTAGTAAAATAAATATAATATTAACAGATCACAATATTAGTGATACAGTGGGTTTACTGTATAGTGCATCATTATCAGTTATCATAATTGGTCTTTTGCATCTGCCACTAGATTACCTCTTGTTGTGTTAATCTGTCTGAAATGAGCTACTCCCAGTTTTCTTTAAGCTTTTTGGAGATTTTATTTATTTATTTATTTTTCTTGAGAGGCTGGGACTGGTCTGGAGCTGCTGCTGATTGTAAATTGTAAATGGTCTTATACGCCACCTTTCTATGCAATGAAGCACACTCAGAGTGCTTTACATTATTTTCCATTCACACATTCACACACTCACACACCAATGGCATAACCACCAGGAGCAACTTGGGGTTCAGTGCTTTGCCCAAGGACACTTCGACATGGACTGGAGAAGCCTGATGTGGGATGTCAATTGTGTCTGGAGCATACTGCATTCTACATACTTAAGACGTGTGCACTGATATGCTGCCTGCACAGACATCCAAATCAAGCTTACCTTTTAGCATATTAGAGGTATGAGTGTAGAGTCCAGTAGAATACTGGGATTCAGTATTCACCAAATGGAGTCTTGCAACAGCCATGGTTTATTTACAAAAACAAATCATTAAAATAAAGATCTGGTCAGCCCGTCACCTTGTGTATAATAAAGTACAAGAGCTGTTCAAGCTGAATGAGGACAGCATCATTAAAGTGGTTCGTCTCTGCTATTAGGGCCTGCAGGATAAAGAGGAAAACCATTATTGTACAAAGCCTCTTATCACAAACTCCATGAAGTCTACCACCCTCACAGTTTTTAGTAAACCTCATTCTCTTGTGTATGCTAGTTTAACATTATCTAATGAGCAGTTGTCTGCAGCGTGTAGATACGCAGTCAAAGAGGAAGGGGCAGACTCAACTGTATATCTTTGGTTGGGATGTGAAATATGTTGATGAGGACTGGAGAACACATAGGAATATTGAAATAAAACCTGATCCTCAGCTTGAGTCTGTTGATTTTGGGGTTGAGCTAACCTGGTGCTGTAACTGAAATGCCTGTAGTTTGAGTGAAAGCTGTTGACCTGATGGGGCTATTCTAGACTCCATGGTTCCACTCATAGTTGGGTGACTGAATTCACAGGCTGCTAGGCAGACTAGGGAATGCAGGCTGCAGCCTACTGTGCACCACAGCTCATCAACAGTTTAATCAAAATAAAAACAAAACCACTGAATTTCTTTTGGGAATAATTTTATTCCTACAGTAATTTGGAATCTACTGAATGTGTTATGTGGAATTTCTGCATGGTGTAACCCTGCACTCTGCCGGGACTTGTGGTTTTGATGATAAGGTTAGGGAGGAGGCCAAAACCTTTAAGACACTTTTTCCAAGATAAGACATAAAATCCGCATTGAGATGGACTGTACTGTACTGTGCTCATCTGTTGCACAATCAGATCTAATGATATGCAGCATGCGCTTTTTCCCTCTCTTACATCTGTGTATACAGAGAGGAAGGTTATGCTGTGTAAGGCTGAGGAGATCTTTCTGACACACAGCACATGTACTCTCCTTTATAATGGACAAATTGAACAGACCTTTTCAAAAGTGAACAAGAACCTGCACAAAAGTGAAAAGAAAGTACATTACAAAGCACATGTGTAAAACGGTATTTATGTGTGTGTGTGTGCAGTCACTAGTGACTCAAGATCCAGAAAGACCAACATGGAAAATGTTTCCATGATCATTGTATAATAAATGTGTAAGAATGGAAATGCTCAGAACTGCTGTAAGCCACTTATCTTAAGTTAGTTTTTGTAATGGTTCATGTTTTTGCAATTTTTACAAACAAGAATACTATAAAATACTGTCTTGTGCAGTTGATGAAAATAAAAGACAGTGGGTTAGGCTGCCCCTGTTAGCATACTGTCATGATTCTGTCCCATCGGCTTCCGGTCTCAGGCTTTTATTTTGAGATTACTTCCTGTTTGGTTCACCTCCATTTTGGACTCTTTACGTTAATCAAATAGTATTGTTTTCACCTGCATCTCATTACCCAGATTGGTAACACCTGCTACAACAAGCATATAGGCAACTTCCCCACAAACAGGAAGTTGCCAGATTGTTCTATACCCCAGCTCTGACTTTCCAGCGTTCTTTCTCATGCCTGACTATCTTGTTCTGACCCCAGATTGCCTGTTGACCAGCGTGTTTTGCCTTATTCCCCCAGATTGTGATTGCCTGCTGTGTACCGACCCTCTGATATCTCCTCCCCAACCTCTCTCCTGTGGATCTCCCGGCTGTAGATGTTTACCGACGCTGACCTTGGACTGTATTATTGACCTGATTTTGAACCTAGACTTTGTACTGTTGTTTTGAGTGTTGCTAGTAAAAGACTATTCTCTACCTCAGCTCATCTGGCAATATAATTGACTTCACTACAAACACTATTTGGCAGCTTCACCCGCCAAACCTGACACATACGGTTTTGATTCATGCAAGCCAGCACTTCTGCTTTTACATGTTTAATGGCATGTCACCCACAAACCACAAACTTTTGTTTCATACCACACAGTGAATGTTATGAGTTGAATTCCAATTCTTTTATTTTACTGCTCCTCATTTTTCACGTTTACAAACACGCTTTACAAATTTATCTTCAGCCGTATAATTAATTATCAACTTTTTCATCTCAGCGCACAAATGTTTATTAAATGTTCCCTCTGGGGGCCAGAATACTGACAAGTGTCTCGTTCTCCTGTTCCACTTTTGAGATAGTTTATAAATTTCCTCCGCCAGCAACGGATTT
>NW_018127920.1:89513-101793 GCF_001952655.1 Monopterus albus
CGCTGCAAATTTCCTAAGTGAAAAAAGAAAAATTTTAAAAAAAAAAAAAAAAAACCCAAACAAACGAAAAAGAAAAAAAAACACCTTGTTAAGTCTGGACTTATGCTCGGAGCACTTTGAAAAGGGTGAATATTGATTTTTCTTCTACAATCACTCCAATTGATAGTGTAAAGCTGTCGAGCAGCATTACCTGAGCGACACTTTGTGCACTTGAAACACTGATTCAGACCATTGTCGTGCTCAGTGTACGTCCCATGGTCACATTTCTCACACGTCCCCTCCTGTCCTGCTCTGGTGCAGGGTGATTTCACACGAGTACCTAACACACACACACACACACACACACACACACAAACGACATGACCCAAAAATCTCTGTAGACAAGTACTTAGAGTAATTGATCTTTCAACATTCAGTTGAACACGTCATATAAGCTAAACACACACCAATCATGCCACACTCAATCTGCTTCATAGCTCCAGTGATTGGTGAGTCAATCTGGTGACAGAGCTCGAGTCTCTGTGGACTAAATCAGTGTGTTGCTCCATGTGGCTTACCAGCTGGACAGTTTAAACAGCAGATGTTGTCATGCAGGTACCCCTGGTTGGCTCCGCAAGAGACATGCAGCAGCATCCTGCCTCCAACGTTAAGGCCAGGCCGTGGAAACGCACCCATGGGTTTGAGGGACAAGGTCAGCATGAAAAAAAAACCTGAAATCATCATGTCAAACAACAAACTAGACATCACTCAGAGACTGAGTACAAACCTCCACCAAGGCATCTCAGTTTCCCCATAATGCTGTTACACCTAAAAGTAATATTCCCATAATAGTTTTACCCTCACAATATGATTGCTTCACCGTGAAAACCTACCTCTGGCATTTACTGTATAATGCTGCTGATATCAATATAAGTTAGAAAGTTATTCAAGAAAAATGATAGACAAGCGATTACTGCCACAAACAGCTAGATAAATGTCCCATGCAGACTGACATACCAATGTGCACTTACACTCAGGAGGACACAATACTCATAATGTGCAGCTGGAACACTAGCGTTCTCTCCAACAGAGGACTGGGCTCTGAACGAGATTTTAACAGAGCGTGCTTGGTCTGCTAATGAGGACTCACACTTCTAAAACTGTCAGAACAAATTTTTAAATTGGCATTACTTGGATAGACTGATCACATTATCAGTTTAAGTGGTTACTTTCTTGCTGGCCCAAAATCTCTGCTGTCAGGCTGTCTCCCGGCTGTAGATCTTTCTCCAGCTGTGGGCTGTGTCTCCTCGCTGGGCTCCTTCATTCTCTGTTTCACACAGCAGGGTGAACTGAGTGACAGCACTCGGTTTCCATTGACAATGAAGGGACAGCTGCCACTATCCCAGGGATTTGTCTCCGTATGTGCTCAGAGTGCTCAGCAGCACAGCCGTGCACTTTGGCTCATATAAAGTCTTTGCAACACTCACAGTGGTGAATAATCTTTTAACAAATTCCTGGATTCTGATGATCATCTGTGTCAGCATCAAAACCTAGTTTCGTGGGCCATACCCTACCCCTCCAAAACATTTCATTGAAATTCATCCCATTTTGAGTTATGCTGTGAGCAATCAAACCAACCATAACCCTTGGCAAAAGTCATAATCTAGGAATTTCATAGACACCAATAAAATATTGTACATTAATAATATCAAGAAAATTCCTGGGAATGACAGACTATTCTTCAACAAGATATATTAATTGAATCTTTTAGATATCTGGACTTTTGTATGGACAAAGATATATAAATTATATATAAAACTAATCTTCATCTGCAGCCACTTTTTTACTGTCTGTTTTTAATTTGTTTTGTTCATTTTAGAAAAATAGTCAAATATATGCCATTTTATAGTTTTTACATTATTGGATAATAAACTTGAGAAACATTACCACTGACACCAGGAACATCATTTTAAAAACATTTTACATATACGTAGATGTAACAGGCATAAATGTCTTTACTGTAATTTTGCCCCTGTCGTAGTCTGCTGACTTTATTTGGTCATATCGTGTGTGTGTGTTCAGGTTGTATGTGTTGGTAATTGCTTCCTGTAAGACTTAAAAGGTTAGTATTTCATTGTTATGCCAAGCTGACTTTCAAGGTACTACCTTCAGCTGGCTGTGTCTGCTCTGAAGAGTTTAACCTGGTCTGGATGAAATCCCCCTCTAAGACATATCCTCCTGTGCTGCAGTACAAAGTCTAAACAGAGGCAAAGACATATTTGGTTAGTTGACGGCCTAACGCTTGACAGCAGTCTAAGTCCTTTGTAAACATATCATGTTTGCTCACAGGAAACGACTTGTTTATAATGTTAATACTTATCTAGAGTTCTAATACTCAAAAAAAAAGTATGAGTCATTTTTATCTACAAGCTTCCTTGTTACACAGTGTGTGACAACACCTCATAAGACTGCGCCGCCCTGCCAGTGGAATGCACTTCTAATCAGGCCACAGGCCATTAAATAAGGTTAGAGCAGCACAGGAGGATATGTCTTAGAGGGGGATTTCATCCAGACCAGGTTAAACTCTTCAGAGCAGACACAGCCAGCTGAAGGTAGTACCTTGAAAGTCAGCTTGGCATAACAATGAAATACTAACCTTTTAAGTCTTACAGGAAGCAATTACCAACACATACAACCTGAACACACACACACGATATGACCAAATAAAGTCAGCAGACTACCTGGCCAGGTTTAACCAAATAAGGCAATCCCTTAGACCGGATTGCTTCACACCCATAACCCTCTAACATTATTCTGGCTGCCCTACTTAAATATTAGATCACATGCCGGGGCAACACACTTGTGCACTCATGCACAATAGGCTACTGTATGCACACTGTAGTGTTAGGTACTTTCTTAGTTAGATAGATATTGATTAGAGATCTGTTGTATTAGAAGATGTTAGTGTAGCCAGGATGTCTTCCTCAGGCTGTTAAATGCAAGGTTAGTTAAAGCAGAGAAAGGCTGCAGTCAGGGATAAATGTTATTATGACGGTAAAAGTAACCATAATATTTTTCTTAATGTGAATTGTTGTGTTACAGTGTTTTTAGATACACACCACATAATCAACATTCACACACATTATTTTCTTCATGTTTTGTCTACTGCTCTGCTCAGCTGCCAAGCTGGCATATCAGGTGACGTCACGGTTTGATGGCCTGTTTAGGATGGGGCTAGCCCAACGAAGTGATTAAATTGTATAGGCAATTAGGTTCGGGGCTTCTTCTTCCGGGCTGCCTGCGAGCAGCTTTGGGGGTGCAAGATGCCTGGACGTGTAATGTTAATTCTTGCCTGTGACCCTTTGAATAAACCAGCACGGTTATATTTTTTTATATACTCAAGTGGTCCGCTTCTTCTCTCTGAGTTCCTGGTTGAAAGAACCGGACGTGGCTTTATAATAGAATAAAGCCTTTAGTAGCCTACTTTTCTTGGCATTTCACTTCACCTGCTATCCATTATTAAATAAAATGTGCTAAAACATGTTTGATGATAATTTAAAAAAATGTTATGCAAATAAATAAGTTTATTAGCCATTATTTGACCTATAAGGAAAACCATACAAAACTCCCTTTTAAAAAATGGTTTACCTTGGTTAATGACAGAAAGCGACAAGACATTTTAGATAAAAATACAAATCATCCTATGGATTTTTGTGAACCAGGGTTCACAGAATCAAATAAGCTTTTCTTGTTAACTTAATGTAAATATGTTAGTTTTGTTAATTTCAAGTTAATTCTACTTTGAAAGTCTAGTTCTAATTCTGTCTCTTCATTGTGGGGTTGAGCTAACTCAGTGCTGTAACTGACATGGCTGTAGTTTGAGTGAAAGCTGTTGACCTGATGGGGCTATTCTATGCTCAACTATTACATTCATAGTTTGGTGACTGATGATTTCAGAGGCTGCTAGGCAGACTGGGAAATGCAGGCTGCAGCCTTCTGTGCACCACAGCTCAAGATCTTATTGAAAATAAAAACAACATAACTGCTTTTTTTTCCTTTTATGAGACAAAGAGGAAAAAGAAATACATGATCTTCTAAGACAAGACATCCATTGATTCCAAATCCCCTGAAATACTGTTTTGCCTAATATATATTTTTTCACACAGGGGTCATTCATTTAGCAAATGACTTAGCTGAGAGTCACCCATGAATAGCAATATCATTTGCTTGTGTCTTCAGTTTAACAGGTCAGAGTTATACAAAGTATTCACCCCCTTGGATGTTTTACCCTTTTATTGATTTTATAAATCAATCATGGGCAATATAATTTGGTTTTTTGACAAAAAACCCCTCTTTAATGTCAAAGTGAAAACAGGTTTCTACAAAATAATTCCAATTAAATAAAAATATGTAATGGGAAATAAATCATTGCATAAATATTCACCCCCTTTAAAATGACTGGCCTAATTCAACACAGGTCCCACCCATTGGTGCTAGTAGTCCCACAGTTAGTGATTAGGGATCACCAGAGTGCAGTGAATGTGTCTCAGGTGATTGTAGTATAAAGCTACCTGTGTCTAGAAGGTCCAGTCACTGGTTAATCAGTATTCCTGGCTACCATTACACCATGAAGACAAAAGAACACTCCAAGCAGCTCAGAGAAAAGGTTGTTGAAAAGTATAAGTCAGGGGATGGATACCATAAATTTCCAAGGCACTGAACATCCCCCAGAGTTCAGTTAAATCCATCATCAAGAAATGGAAGGAATATGGCACATGTCTAAATCTGCCTAGATTAGGCCGTCCTCACAAACTGAGTGACTGTGCAAGAAGGAGACTAGTGAGAGAGGCCACCAAGACACCTATGACCACTCTGAAGGAGTTACAGGCTTCAGCAGATGAGATGGGAGAGACTCTGCACACAACTGTTGCCCTGTAGAGGGTAACGTGAATGCAGTAAAGTATAGGAAAATCCTGGAGGGCAAACTTATTCAGTCTGCAAGAGAACTTCGGCTTGGGAGAAGATTTATTTTCCAGCAAGACAATGATGTGCAAGCCTGATTGAGACCTATCCACACAGACTCAGTGCTGTGATTGCAGCCAAAGGTCCATCTACTAAATACTGACTTGAAGGGGGTGAATATTTATACAATGGCTTATTTCCCATTACATATTTTTATTTAACTGACATTACTTTGTAGAAACCTGTTTTCACTTTGACATTAAAGAGTTTTTTTGTAATTTTTTTTGTCAAAAAGCCAAATTATATTGCCCATGATTGATTTATAAAATCAATAAAAGGGTAAAACATCCAAGGGGGTAAATACTTTTTATAGGCACTGTAGAGGGAGGGCAGCTAAGGCATAGGGTGCAGAGCAAGTCATTCAACATCAGTTTGATCTTCCTCCTGGCAATGCTGTATGTTTGGAGAGTGCTTGAGCGAGATGCTTAACACCAAATTGCTCCCTCTGGTCAGACTAGTGCCTTGCCTGGTTCAGTAATTCAGTGTCATCAATGTGTAATAGATAAATGAGAGGCAAACTGTAAAGTTCTTTGGATAAAAACATTCCATAAATGCAGTTTGTTCAGGGTCTGTGTGGTGTTTTTTAAGAAGATTTTGTTCAAACTCATAATGTTACAGTAACATGTAGAAGCTGTCAAGTACAAGAACAGTCTGAGCTGTGGACACTTCTCTGTGGACATAACATTTCTGGAGACATTTTGGGCTGAAAAGCTTGTCTTTTGAATGCTTTGTGTCCTATCTTTTCTTTCAACAAAAACATATGTTATAACTATGTTTTACTTAATGCTTCAAAGTATGTCTTATTGTATCTCACTACATTTATTTTATAGTTATCACTGAAAGGAAAATCTTTAATATCATGAAATCTACTTCTTTAATTAAACACATTGCTAGAATTAACTTCAAAACAGTTAACGTTAGAACATCCAGGCATGATACCTCATAACCATGTTTCAAAATCATTTTCATGATTACTGTGTAATGATAATATTGCTGCCTATCAGCCCTCAGTCCTGCTGTAGGGCCGGCTATCTTAAAGGTCTATTATTATGCTAATTTTCAGGTTTATATTATTATTTACAGTTTCTACTTGAAAATGTTTAAGATCATTAGTTTCCTCATAGTGCCTGCCACTCCAGACCCTCTTTTCACCCCTGTTTCAGATGTTCTGTTTTAGCTCCTGCCCCCCCTCCCTAAAAGCCCAGTCTGTTCTGATTGGTCAGCTTCTACAGCCCTGAACAGGAGTCACCTACCAACTCTGAGCCATGTTTCTGGACAGCTTGGGTTTTCAGCGTTAGCTCTGCTAACATCACTGGCCACGGTTATCTGCAAATCTGAAGTAAATTTCACCATAATAACAGCTTCTAGACCAAAATCTAAACAACCACAGGTGTTCAAGCCAGAGCCTGCTCCAAAATCAATGGTTCCTATCAACCTGCCAATGGTTTTTTTGAGCTAAAATGTTTGATATCAATGCTTAAATTCTTTCTATATTCACCAACAATATCCAGAGCAAAAATCTACTATTGTCATGCCACTCTTGTTGTTACACCTGGGCAATGCTGTCTAACAGAGAAACCAGTGACATGATGTATACATGAAGCTCATTGCTATTATAATGATGTTACCACCATCCTGCCATCTATTATCAGGACATTTTTTCTCTTTCTTTTTTTGCTACCAAAGATTAGCTTGAGGTAGCTATTTTGGCAAAATACGTGATGCAGATGCTACAGTTATCACTGAGAGTTTCAGGCTCAGGCCCAGCCTTTAAAGCCAGACACCGTGACTGAGGATTCTAGTGGGACTAATGGGCTTCAGCTGTCATGTAAATAACTGTGTTTGTGCTGATAATAAAGAGCAGTACTGTGGGGTCATGCAGTGTATAGGGCACACTGTTGTGCCCAAAAGGCAAATTCTGTCTCCAGCTCCCTTCTTCATTCAGCCTACATTACAATATTATTGGCACTCCTCAAATCCTTATTGCACTGGCCTTGATGTTTCTTTGTGTGCGTAATTCTACATGATATATTAATTATATATTATATACATATATTAATCCATTTCATGTGTATTAGGAGATGGGAAATTTATTTATGGATAGTTTCACTGTATGATGCCAAATAACTAGTGTTTAGACAAGCTGAGATCTTTCAACTGTACATTTATTTCCAAAAGGCTGCATATACATTTGCAAATTCTACTGTACAGAAAACATCCAAAATGTCCATAATTATAGGTACAATATACCACAAAGCTGCCCTGGCATTACCAAACATAGATGTTCAGCACTAGAAAAGCTCTGTAGCCTATTCAATAATATTATCTTAAATACTTTTTTTGAATTAATACCTTTAAATGTATGTCAGCATGATTAATTGTTCTTTTTTTCATCCCCATCTGTAATTTACAACATTCACCATTTACAGTAGTTAAACAAGGCACAAGAATAGTGATATGAAGCCAAAGGCCATGCGTGAAGCAAAAAAGAGTGTGAGACCGACCAGCTCAGGTGATGCAACAGAAAATTTATCTCTTCAAACAAGGTCAGTCTTACACTAAAGCATTATACATAGTGAGAATTTTATCTGTGTATGTGTGTCTGAGCTCACTGAAAAAAAAAAACAACAACTAAAAACTGAATTTTAACATGTTTATGAGATACAGTACACATAGCTGAAATACATCCAGATAGAAGGTGAATGTTGAGTTTGATGGGGTGTACCGCGCAGACAGGATGCTCTCAATGCAACATAGGCCACCGCTAATCGTTACAAAAGCACACATTTCCATTTTTGATGCTCTTTGCTTGCATGAATGAAAAGGAAAATCAAGTTAGTCACAGTTAAGGAAAGAGTTATATTGGGAAAAAATAAAAGATTACCTGTCACATACCTTACTTACCATCTTAAATTACATAAAAGATAAATATAATTTGATTAGAAATGCATAGAGACAATGTAGAGAAATGAAACTGGTCCTTTATCATGGCAGGATGAAACCATTCACATACAGTATCGGGTCAGAAATACTCAGTGGTTAATTGAAAGTCACCCTATGATTCCTGAAAAACCAGGACATATTCAAAATACATTTAGCTCTCTCATCATAAAAATAGCCAAATGAATTAGAATAAAAATGTTGAATCGGATTTGTAGACAAGAGAGGACAACTATGGCATGCATTTTTTAGCTGACAGCAACGATTAGGCTATAGGTATGAATATGGATTATATAAGTCAGCTATGGTTGGAGGTTCATTACTAATTCCATGTAAGAAGAAGAAATGGTCTCTGACTTTACTACAGTCCCCAGTACTGTGCCAAAAACATTCTAAATTTCCTTCAAAACATGTTTTAACTGGCTGCTTTTGACCATCTGAGGGCATTTAGTTGTTCACCCATCTACAAGTCACACTGAATCTACAGTAAGTATATTGTAATCTGGTGCTCAGAGTCATTAAAAAGCCTACCTTAATCACCTCCATGAGCTGCTGCAACTGTTGACAAGAAATCCAAACTACAATAACTAACTGGTATTGTTAAAACAGCTGCATACATTTTCACCACATGCAGTATCTTTGTCTCACGTCTCTCCCTCCGTGCTTCCTTACAGTTTGAAACCCTCCAGCAGTGACCAGTGTGGTTTGTGGAAACAATGGATTTTACTCCAGGCAAACATGTTGCTATCCACGGCAGAAAGCAGGCACCTGTTAAGTCACCTCTAACATTTGTAAATTGTTTGATATGTAACCAAATCATGAAGTAACATCTGAGTGCCAAGCTGGGGCTAAATGGGGCTGACTTCTATGTAGCAAACACAGACAAAATACAGATGTGGGATTCAGTGTTTGGGTTTTAAAAAACAAAATATCCAGCTTTTCCCTTTCTAGAAGTGAACAAGTATACCCTGCCTTTCATAGAATATGAAAACTACTAACAGCGTGTTCTATGGATTATGAGGAATAATTGTAATATTTCAAAACCATGAGCATCACAAATCTATTCCATTCACCTACAATAGATACCAACATTTCAGAGGCAAATATATCAAAACCGGGGAGAAAAACAACACTATGGCTAAATGTGACTATATAGGAAGTGAGAAAATATGTTTTTGGATAATTTAGCTGACCGTATTTTCCCCAGCATACATCTCTCTGGCAGAGGGAAGGCAGAGACCCATTGTGATGTGAGGTATGTACAAACTCTCTGAAGATTGGAGGCTGGATGCTTTTTTTTCTGAATAAACGTCATGTCAAAAGAATTAATGAAATGTATATAATGTGTATTAAAACTGGTACAGACATATGTTGCAGTTTAATCAGTTTTTGGTTACACAAATTTGACCCTGAGTGACAACGGGTGCCCTCCAAACACTGGCTAAAGATCTAAGTACATTGGGTAGAATAACAAAATCAGGAAGTGTCTTAAGGTTAAAATTTTGTCTTTCTTAAACTACACTACCAGCCAGAATCTGAGCACACCTTCCCACTGAAATGTTGGCAAAGGTGTGTCCAAGGCTTTGACTGGTAGTGTATAACACTTAATTCATTCTAATGCAATGCAGAACAGTACTAAAGGTTTTACGGGTCCCTGGGCACATTAAAAATACAGATGTAAAAATGACCACAAGGACTCAAATCAACTACAAGCAGATGCAAAACAACCACAAAGAATCACAAAATACTACAGAGACATTCAAAATAACCACAGAGACAAAATGACTCCATGACCTCCACTGAAAGGGACACAAAATAACTATAAACAACACAGTGGTGGCAGGTTTTTCCATGTGTGGAGTCGTTTTGTGTCTCTTTGTATTGCGTGTTTTCATTTTTCTTACTCTTTGTAGTTGTTTTGCATCTACAGTATTTGTAGTTGATTTGAGTCTTTGTAGTCATTTTGCATCTCTGGTCATTCTTTACCTTTTTGTCATCATTTGTGTGTCTTCTCAGTGTTTTTTCTGACTGTGTGTGGTTGTTATGTGTCTCTTTGCATTTATTTGTAGTAATTTCATGTGTCTTTATACAATTATTTGTGACTGTGTGGTTGTTTTGAGTCTTTTTGTTCATTTAACATCTTTTTGCCTACTTCTTGTCAGTTTGCATGTCTTTGTAGGAGTATTGTGCCTCTGTGGTTGTTTTGTGTCTTTTTAAAGTAATTTAATTGATTTTCAAGCATGAAGTGTTAATATTCACTTCAATAAAGGCTCTGACCCCGGGGCCACCTAAACCCTTGGGCCCCTAGGTGTCTGCCTGAAAGGTCCATTCAACAATCCATCCACGCCCATACCCAGGACATAATTTCCAATATCATTCTCTCAGTATGATGTGGGTTTAGTGTGTAAACAGCTGTATGATTGTGTGTTGTTTTTCTGAGATGGACACCATAAATATTCATCTTCTGTTTGTTTGTTTGTTTGTTTTACAACATGAAAACCCAGCTCATTTGTGCATGAGCTTTGTAGCCATGAAACATTAACATGTGTGTGTTGGAGGTGAACGATGGCGGTGGTGGTGCGGACAGCCGGGTGTGTCAAGGCCTGATATGAGGTCTATGTGACAGGAGTTAATGGTGGGAACGACTTGATAAGACGCAGTCTTTCGCTCCCTGCAGTGCCATGAAATGATGTTGTACAGCTTCCTTCCTCGCTATCTCTTGGTGGAGGAAACTGTAATAAACTGTAATGCCACAGTTTGAAATCTCACTCTTCCACATTCACCACAACCACATGCACATGTGGGAAGTCGCCCCCTGACTGTGCTGTCCTTCAAGTTCACACTGGGGCTGGTATTATGTTTTTTAAATTATCTGTTGTATAAATTATCATATAACACTGGTTGTCTATCAGAAGCACCAAACTTCCTATGGACTAAGTTTTTTGGGTTTTTCTAAGACATGAAAATGGGTAAATTTCAAGATACTTGGCTGTAAAAGTCCACAAGCACAACATTTAAGCAATCAGCAGCTTCCTTTTAAAAATATATTAGATGTCAAAAAAAGTTGCTTTTAAGTCCTCATTCACTCTTTGACACAGAAATATGGTTTGGAAAAGAAAAAAAAACATTTTATCAACTACTGGGTAACTCTGAAATGACACCACAGCTGTATCAGCTTATTTGCATTTAAGAACTTGTATGCAAATATGTCTAGCTGCTGTGTGGGGGGGAAGCGGCAGGGACATCCCAGGGGGAAAAGGAGCTCCTGTCTCTTCTAGAAATGAATACACCTTCAATTAAGGAACAATAAATTAAAAATTAACCTTAAATTTGGGTAGGAAGGCAGAAAAAGATTCTCAAAAGACGGGTAAATCCACAGCAGGCACCGGCTCGGCTCAAACTGCTGTGATTGGACGGTGTGTTGGCTGCTTGCACCATTTAGTCACTGACAACTTCATGACCTTCTGCCACAGTGTATTGTCCATCACTGCATCTGGTCAAACACAGATATATGTTAGTCACTGTGTTAGTCAGTTTTCTGTCCCTCTGTCGTCTCTTCTCTCTCAGCCTGTATATTCAGGAGCAGAGTCCTCTGTCTTCGGGCTCGTTCGTTGGCCTGTTCCGCACAGACTGCCTGCTTGTATGTGATTGAAGTCAGGCTCTGGCTCATCCTGGTCCTTGGGGGAGCTTTTGGAGTGGATTTTGCCAATCTCCTCTAGAGCACTGGCTAGAGAGTCAAGGTCAGCAGTGTCCTGGTGGCGAGCCTCCCACAGGCTCAGTATGACTGCTGATGGACTCCGCTGCTTCGCAAAATAACCCAGGTTTCTGTAGGGGAGCACATGGACTTGGATTAATGAACAATGTGGCTAGAGGTCACTTTCAGGGACAAAAAACAGGTTTAATTTGGTTTAATATTTTCTTCAGATATGGACTGTGACTTCCTGATTATGTATGTATTTATCTTATACAAGACATGACTCAAACTGAGTGTGCAATTGATTGTTTTAATTTCCTTTGAGAGAGTACTGAGCGTGAGGCTGAAGCACAAAAAACAAGGACAGTTGTTCTACAAGTGCAACTTGAACGATAAGGTTTGTGTAATTCTCTATTGTTGTTTTTGTCTTTAAGAATTCCTACGGTGTGTTACATTACTTTAGAAAGGATCAAGTTAAATGCAAATAATCTTTGCAATATAGATGCATAAAATGTAATTACGGTTTGAAGATCCCAAAGTTTGCTTTTTAGAAGTTCCTAGATGTTATGTAAAGGGTCCAAAGACTCCTCACATACTGGTTCCATTGTTCTGTGCACATTTGAAAACTATTTACTAAATTTATAT
>NW_018127920.1:102586-128275 GCF_001952655.1 Monopterus albus
GATGATAAGGCTCTACGAGGTCTTTAAGATACAATGGAGCCTTGTCATTAAGGGCTTTGTATGTTAGGAGAAGGATTTTAAATTCTATTCTGAATTTTACAGGGAGCCAGTGGAGAGAAGCTAATATGGGAGAGATATGATCTCTCTTGCTAGTTCCTGTCAGTACTCTGGCTGCAGCATTTTGGATTAACTAGAAGCTTTTTAGGGAACTATTGGGACATCCTGATAGTGAAGAGTTACAGTAGTCCAGCCTGGAGGTAACAAATGCATGGACCAGTTTTTCAGCAAGAGAAAACCTCGATTAAGCTACTAGCTTAGCTAGCTTCTAAACTAGCCGACCTAAAGTAGCAAGTTAAATTTGGTAGTTAGCAAGAACTTCTGCAAAACAAGTGCTTTAAGTGGTGCAAGCATATGTTGCCATTCAAAAATTCAGATGAACCTAGAAAATAGTGAGTTTAATTCCTAAACAATCTGGAAGCAAGCACAATGCAATGCAACTACAAAAAACAGGAAATGAGTACGGTGTACCGCAGGAAACAGCAGTCCGTCAAAGGTTCCGCCAAAAGAGCACAGTGTTGTTACACCAATTGTTACTAGCAATTGTGTCTACCTGTATCTGTATGAATTGAACACAAACACAACAACCTGGTTTTATATACAGTTAAACTAGACACTATGACCTTTTAAGAGTATTAAAATTATCATGAAGCATAAATCAGCATCACAAATTATCAGTAAATGCTGGTAACTACAGTTTGGTTTGAGTTTAATTCATAAGTGCTGTCTCACTCAAAACAAAAGACAGCCTGTTGCCATGCCAGTACTGTGCAATAGCAACCATGTAGCAACGAGCCCAGTGGGGGGCAGTGTTTCACTGCTGCTCACATGCGGCAGTGGTAAGAATTAGTACCATGAAAGGCTGCAACCACTGGTCACATCAGGCTCAGTTCAAAGCTGCCCAACTTGGAGAGGAAAGCTTATCTGGATAATTTGGAATCTCACAGGACTCTTAGATACTGGCATCTCATGACTCATGCACTTAGCAGGAGATTATAGCTGCCACAAGCTGACACCAAGCAAATATAACAACTGAACTGTGTCAGTGTTAGTGTAGCATCTCATTGTAGGTGCACATTTTCACCAAATATAACAGGACAATCAAGTAATAAGTGATCACATATGCATCAGACTTACTACTCAAAAATGAAAAAAAAAAGTTTGGCATCTGATGTAATGCTATTTTTCCATTATAATAAGTCCAGCACAATGGGCACATTACCTCCCATAGCATGCAAGACACCACACAGTCAGGTGCATGCTGTACAGCCAAATAATCAGTGTTGTCTCCTACTGCTGAGAGACAACATGAAGCCACATTCAGGAGGTCAACAACACTCACAGGATTGTTATCATTCTCATCAGCTAGTGTTCATGGGCCATTAGAAACAGGTGAACACACAAATCATGTGAAAGGACACACATCACACACTCACCGATCTAAGTGGAGTTTCTGGGCTAAGAGTTGCCAGTCCTTGCCCTTGGCGTTGGCAGTGTCAAAGGTGGCACAGATCCTCTGGCAGATGGACAGGGGGATTTTGAAGGCCCCGGGCCCTGTCTGAGACGTGATGGTGCAGTCTGTCTGCATAAAAAATGGAACGGACTCCTTTTCAGTCTGAAGGAAAAGAACAGAAACAAAGTGCACTCAAACCGAGGTCAGATATAATGCTTGTTTTAACCAGTTTGTAGAGCCAGATGGGTGAGTTTTAGTGGGTCAGGGTAGTCCAGATTATGTGTTTAACATTTTTAAAACACTGGAGCATAAAGTGTAAAGAAGTACAACAAAGGCAGAGGCATCTGGTAGCCTATGTCTGCTCACAACTAAAGCCATATTATCCCTCAAATCTATTTTTTGATGTTCATATGTGCAGCCCTGATTACTTACAATGTAGCTTTAAATGTTTGGCATTTGCTTTTTTGGGCAAACCGTGGCTGTGGATTCCAGCAATGACTTGTTGGTTTTTAATACATTATGCACCATCCTCCTCCTCTTCCAGTAGTCACAACTGCTCTTCCCCAGCTCATTCACTGACTAGTTTTCAACATTCCATTACCTGCCACTTTGACTCTACAATAGAGATGTCCCAAATCAGAGTTTCCATCATACAGTATACAGTTGCAGCACCAGCGGTTTGAGCACATAGCACTCATATTTCTTTACAGCGTGCACTGTCTTCTGATGTGACTTTAAATATTACATTTTACTGGCAGACAGTGTATTGTCACCTTGGCACCTTGGTCCTGCAAACATAATTTCCATCTCCCTCTCGCTTGACCTAGAGTCTAGACAATTGACAAATTCAGCAGGCATTTCCTGTTTCGGTTCAATCTCCAGCTGGCTCTGAGCTCGCAGTTCACTTTTTCTCAGTTTTGACCTCGGGGATGTGCACAGTCAGCCAATACAAACACTGATGCACTGTGTGTGGAAACAGAGAAATCACATTCTTTGTCAGGGCTGAGTGCTCTACAATTTCACTGAATGGAAGGCCAGTGTGGGCACAGCCTATGGCCCTCTCCACACGATCAGCATTATACACTGTGGGTACAACAAGGTGAGACCTAGAGCACTGTAGATGCAAGCTGCAGTGCAGTTTTACTTTTTTGTGTGTCACATTTATTGAAAGGCCAAGGCCAGAGTTCAAATTGACTGAACTTTGTTGCAAGGCATAAAATCTGTGCAGTGAAAATGTCCAGAACAGCACTGCCACTTATGATTCCAAATTCAAAGTACAGTTGAAACAAAGAAATGAAATGTAATATTTAGTAAATATCTAGTAAGTATAATTTTTTGCAAGGGAGTGAAATGAAGGCTGTTCCTTACTGTAAAGATCTTGGAATGTGGACTAATCTGTCTGTTAAGCATCACATCGAAAACCTCATGAAGAAGTAAAGGCCGAGATTAGGGTTTTATTTCAGACACAGGCTTTGTTTTTCATTAAAGGCCAAGAAAAGGCTGATTGCAGTCACCTTGTTACCAGTTCTTGACTACGGTGATTTGATATACAGTATATGAATGCACTGTCACAGTGGCTTCACAAATTGGATTTGGTCTATCATAGTGCACTAAGACTCATAACAAATGCAAAAGTATTAACTCACCATTGTGCACTTTATTTAAAGTGAGCTGGCCTTCTCTTACCATGCAGCGTCTGAGTCAATGGTACATTTTCATTTACAAAGCTATTTCACAAAAACTACCCACATTCCTCTTCAAACTCATTTCACAGAACTTGCCAAGCACGTACAATCTCACACCTCAGGATCTGTATTTGTTGACTGTACCAACTATGAGAACTGAAATGGGCAAAACAGTCTTTGTGTATTCAGCTCCAGCTACTTAGAACGATCTGCAGAAGGAAATTAACTTGACAACACTGGTGGCAGTGATTCAGTATAGCTAAATGATTCTTAGTATTTAGTTTGTTGGACTTTCACAAACTGTGTGCGTGTATATATACATGCTTGTGTTTTTTAACATTTTATTATGTTTCATGTTTTTAATTAATTGTTTGCTGCCTCCCATCTTGGCCAGGGCCCCTTGTAAAAGGGTCCTCGGTCTCATTGGAATATGTCCTGGTTAAATAAAGGTTAATAATGAACAATAAGTGTAGCAGGCTGGACCCTGTGCTCCAGCATAGATGCCCATCTGACCCACTCACTTCACAGTTCACAGTCTATTGTTACTGATGGGCTTTGTGCCCAGTATGGACTTTTGTTATCTTTTATATTGTTTTTAATTTTTTGCTAATGCAAACTGGAGAAAACTAGCAATAAAGGAAAACAATATAGAAGGATTATTGTGAGAGAACTGTGGATGATTCAAAGTGTAAACTGCCTGACAGTAAAGTTTGCTTGTCACTTAAGTGAGGCAGTGGAGACAATGAGATACACACATTACTACAACAATATAATACGCTATGTAAGAAGTGTTAAAAGTCATTCAAACCAGTCATTTAATTCAAATAATTTCAAAATAGATTTCCCAGAAAGAGCCAGTTATAAGATAACCATATGTGCATTTTTGCCAGGTTTTTCTGCAGATTTTCAGTTTGTGCATAGCAAAATCTGAAAGGAAATGTTGGAATGAATTTAAAAAAAAAGGTTTTGTGCTGTCTTAGGTTGAAAAACTGATGTACCAATAAAACATCAGGACTTTGCGGCCTGATGATGAAGCTGTAATATTCCTTTAACTGCTACGTGAAACAAACGTGTCTTATTTAGATCAGTGGCTCCACCAACTGTGCACCCAACATCTAATATTTGCATAAAGGCAGTGGTAGTGTACTGAGCACAAGTAGTATACTAACCCATTTACATTTTCTTTTGCAGATTTTTGGTTAAAATATGAGGTACTTGGCATAAAGTGGCACTAAAACTGCCATGTTGGTGCTCTGCATGATACCGAGATGGATGATACAGATCCAACCTAATGACCCACAGTGTAAAATACAATGTATACACTCCTTCTTGTGAAGGCTGGGCTGTAAAGAAAGAACTTTGAGAACTTTCATCAAAATTAGACAAGGAAATGTGTAAATCAGCAGTCGGGCACTTGTATACAGGTGTTTGACATGACATGTCGTTCTACCTGTCCATGGTGTCACATACATGATATGTATGTTTATCTTGTTCCTCTGATATTTTTACAGTATACTGGAGTAGCTGGTGCATAAACACCTCTACACAGAATTTTGATCCAAGTATGAATCTATTATATGTTTTAGTGGAAAAGCAGTCTGTCATAACATATGACCATTTTGTGCTGGGGTAAAAAAAAACTAAATGAACAATAAACAGAAGACAGTGTGGACTGTGTAATTATGTCATTTTTTTGTGGTTATTTTTTGAGCTTTTTAAAAAAAATTAATATCTCTGCTTGTTTGTCAACAGCCCACAGTACTGTGTGATGGCCATTATGAAGGCGGTGATGATGATGAATCCTCTCACAGCTCCCATAAACACTTAATTCTTCTTCAGATCGGACAAACTCTCACTAACTAACCATCAAGGTAGGATTAAAACAAACCATGGAATGAAACTGCAAATAATATTTTACGTGTGTCTGACTGTAATACCATCAGTTTAAAAAGTATTGGCGGCCTTGAGGTAGGACAAGCATGTTTGTGGCTGGTTGTGAAAAAGCAATTGGGTAAAATCAATGACTAACACTCTCGTCCGCCTTAACAGCTTCTGTCAAGGTGCTCTGGAGTGAGGATTTCTACCTCCTAGCTGCTCCAGTGGAGCTGTTCAGCGGCTGACAGAGGATTGTTGCTACAGAGGGCAGCTCCCAGGTGTTAGTGCATGTTAATGCGAAACAGGCTGTTTGCTGGAACATGTGTATCCCTGGACAAATAAAGGTAAAAAAAATTATATAGCAAATGTGGTGAACAGCTGGATCTGTGTTGTCTGTGTTTAGCATAACTCTGTGGAGAAGGGAAGAAACAGTACCATCCTGACTCTATTAATACACAATGCAAGCTCAGGAGAGCTGGCCCTGCTGTCAGTGGATACACTCTAGGAAGGTTACATAAAGGTTGAGGGAGAAAATTAAGCACCAACCCCACCAACCTCCCCTGTTTTCCTTCTCCCACAGCTGCAGAGCCTCACCTTGGCCACAGCTGTGTAGACCTGCAGAATCTGTTCATGGCCTTTGACCTGGCGCACGCTGATTTTGCAGGAGAGCTGGGAGGTGGCAGGGCTGTATCTCTCCAGAGAGAAGGCACAGTGCAGGGGCTGCTGGTTGCTGCACCACACTTGGGGAAAGGAAAATTCCTGAGCAGGCAGAAGAAGACATCAGAGATGTAATAAAGTACACAGCAATGAGCAATATTAACATATGATCTAAATGAAATGATTTGGTTTCATCCTCTACTTGCGGCCACACTGTCACATGCACATGACAAGATAAAAAGTAAGAGTTGGCTGTGAAGTCTCAGCGATTCCATGGCTTGATATTTTTATGCTTGGAAATATTTTTTTGAAAGGAAGAAGTCCTGATATCATTTACAACTATAGCTTGAATCCCTCGTACAGATCTCTGATAGCAGAAGCAGCTCACAGGCTCAGTACTGTAAGCACTGGATGTACGCGGAACAGGGGAAAGATGTCTTTGATGTATATTTCATTTCCAGAGAATGGGCACATCAGTGGGAAAACAACCTTGACCTCAGCTCTGCTATATCTAAATATTAAAAGTCACTGTATATGAATCTTAGTGAAGGCTGTGACATTAAACACGGTGGCCGGTGTGCCTACTGAAGATTTAACCCTTGCGGCTTTGATCTCAGATGACCAGTGCAGCTCACAGCAGCAGATAATGGAGCCGGGGAGCAGTGACAGAGGAGGCGGAGGGTTGATGGACGTGGAAAGCTTGAATGCACTTTAGCACTAAAAGCTGACTTGATGTATGCCACAACGCTCGGCTATTATTCTACACCTGCTCCACCAAAGCAGGTTGTGCTGCCTCCATACCATCCTGAGGTCCTCATAAATAAGGCCGTGGAGAGGGTGGGTGTCTTTGAAACACACAGCTTTCACCCTGCATTCAGATCTTTAAGCAACAACAGTGTACAGTGGCAAAACAACTCAGCTGCTCTGCAAACAGCTCAAAAACAAGGTACAAAACAGTATTCATTGACTGCTGTGGTGCCTTCCATCTAATACCGCTTGAATCTTAACGCTCCTGCAAGCAAAACAAACACAAAACTGTTTAATCCCAAGTCACATCCATCTTTATGATCCTCATGAAAGAATCGCAGGTGACTGCAGAGTTCATGTTAAATGCAGGTTTAAAGCACAAAATGGTGGACACATACAGAAATATAGGAACATATGTGACAACAGTGGGTACAAAACATTACTATCTAACACACTGCAAAGGTTGTTTGCTAAATTCAGTGGGACTTTGGCTGTGTCACTCAGCACCCTGCTTCAGAATGAGCCATATAACTAAGACAGCTAAACAGTTCAGGTAAGCAGCTAACATGAATGCTAAGTTGGATCTGACTGCTGTATTAAAATGAGCACATGCTCAGCTCAGTTCATTATTTCTATTAATTAAGAAGATTTTAACTTTTTGTTCCACTTTACCTAACAATATCACTAACTGTAAAAATGCTACTGAAACAATCCACAGTGCTGTATGTGCCTTATCATTTAGAATCTAGGTGCACTTTGATCGTCACAAAAAAATTTGTATCAGTCTAATACTGTACAATATCTTAACCAAACAAAAACAATGGGGTCTTCTCACAATCTATTGCTGGTTGAGTTATGGGAAACACTACAGTGTAATTTTGTTGTATGAATGAGGTAAACATAAAATAACTGAGAGAGGAAAAGAGGAAGAAAACATGACAATGGGGAATAACAAAATAACAATTGAGCATTTTAAGCAGGAGTAAATTATACAATAAGTATTTGTTTTGTACATGCTGGATGCCTACAGGGTACAGTACTAGGAAAAAAGCAACACTTTGGATAAATGGTGCAAATGACAGGCTGTAAAATTTTGCCCAATTATTGGTAAAATGCATTTGCTTACCATGAAAAACTGCAGTAGTAATCAACATTCACCATAATCTTTTTGAAAAAAACAACAACACATGAATGACTTGATAACTTATTAAAAATAAGAAATGTATGACCCTTTAATCTAATAAAATCTTTTAAAAAGTCATATTTAAATTAAATTATATTAAATACAAGCAAGGAGATGGATATGAATTAATCACAGCAATGGCTGTTTGGAAAAAAAAAACAAATTTAATTAGTAACAACATTATGTTCAAGTAATGAGTGGATTATCATTATTATTGCTCTTATTTATCACTAATTTCTTGGCCTGATGTATGAGCAGTACAGCTGTTCGCTGTTGTACTGTACTGTTGTACTAAAGATGTCTCATGGGTCGACCCTGAGATGCCATGAGAAAAATAATTTATTTACTATAGTTCATATAAACTATTAATTAATTAAACTACTGCATAAAATCCCATAGGAGCTATATTAGAATGTAATTGACTAATTTACAGTAAAATACATTCACACAATACACAAAGTGAGTAGTGCCAACTAGAGAATCATTTGCTTCATAAAAACAGCACACCTCTCCTCACACTGCCTGACTGATAAGTGAACCCTGCGAGCAGCAGAGCAGTTAGACCACAGTAACTGGCTCTTAGCAGTATGACTTATCATTTACTGCCATGGTTACCTGACATGTGGTAAAGGGTTTGATGCTCCACAGGAACTGGGGAACATCCTGGATGGACACCTGGAGGCTGAAGGTGTTTGCTCGGAAAGGCAACGTCTTTGGCTCCTCCAGGAGCTGACCCCCTCTGGTCTTCTCTGCAGCCACCACTCCCTGGAGAGGAAGGGAAAGGAAAGGAAAGGAGAGGAGAAAAAAGGAACAGGGAAAGCCATGAAAAAAGAAGGGAAAGAAGTGAAGGAAAGGGATGTGAAAAAAGGGAGAAGAGAGATAGAAGAATATGTGGGGTGGGTGGGGGGTGGGGGGGTGAGATGAATGTGAGCAAATAAGAATACAAGAATCCTCTCCGTATCTTTGCATATCAGCACAAACACCTGTTGTGAATCCTTTCCTCTGCCACATCCACTAACTGGCTCATCAGGTGTTAACACAGAAACAAGCCACCAAAATGTGACTTTGAGTCCCCACTAAACAAAGCCTTCAATCTATGCTCTCACATTAGCATCACATTTGCAGCCTCAACGTTACATCCTGAAGCTTGGGGAAACGTGTGCTTCCATCTACCAAAGTGAATTTGTGATGATGAAAGAGCATTTTGTTGCTCGCAGGTCATCACTGTTTAGTGTCGTGGTGGGATGGTTCGGTGTTGGGCTATGTCAGTCACAAAGGGAAGAGACAGGGAACAGAGTTACAACTAATGCCAGGCCACACTGAAAGTTTCTGACTCAGTGTCCAAAAGCTCATCTACATGTGTACTGTATATGTTTGGCTATACACTGTAATGTGTTTGCAAAAGAGTGTACCTGAGGCCTATTGCATATTGTTGTTGCTGTAGGTGTGAAAGCAATCAACTGTTGGCAACTGTTGGAAATACATTTTAGGAAAAACAAATGTGACAGCAGCGAACCTGAAATATGATGATTCTCATCTGCCATGTGCTTTCAAAACTTTTGGACATTTTGCTACCAGATAACCCTGGACTTCTATGGTTTTCTCATAAAGTATGTTCTGTAACCAGCTTGGAATTGTGATAATGTTTCCTAGCTTGGACTCATCTGAAACTGTCAAGATGTGGTGATTTACATTCAAAGGTGAGTGGTGGGAGGTGAGTTCTGCATAGACAATAAGTGACAATTGCACTGGCTGAAATGACACTTCAAAAGATGTGCGGTTTTATTTGAAAATATTCGATTTAATAAAAAGTCAATGTGTGCATGAAAAAATGGGATGTGAGAATTTAAGGCTCATTTCAAATAAAAAACAACATACAGGATTTAGATTTCTGATGGCAGTGATACTAAAATGCTATTTACACTTTATGGAATGTGAATATGGTGGCGAAGTTATCTATTCAGGTCTAGAGTAGCTTGAGCTGCGCCAATTAATCGATTAGTTGACCAACAGGGGCCAGTTGTTCAGAAGTAATCTGATCAGATTTAAGTTATCAGATTGGATCAAATCTTGAAAACTGGTAGTTCAAAAGAAAAAAGAAAAAAGTGGATATTGAAATCAAATTGGATTATATGATTTGGATCAAACCTTCATTCTGTGTTGTTTAAAATATTGTAGTAGGAAAGGGATAACTGACTGAAAAAAATCATGATTCTCCTTATCCCAGCAGAGCAGTGGATTCAGGATGAATACCAGGAACAAATGTAATAAATCTCAGTCAATTAATTCAACAATTTACAATCTGTATTATGTAACATACATACATTAAATATATGTTGCACTTAATTTTTAATAAATCTTTACAGTGATAAGGCAAATAAAGTAGACATTATGCTACCTACAAAACCTTCCAGTATCATAAACCAAAACCAGACTTCAGATCCGCTTCCTAAAAGCTTCAAAGTGCGGGTCTTTGATGAACAAATGAGGAACCCTGAGTGTTACGTGTGTGTGTGTGTGCGTTAACTACTGGACATTTAGCCTTTTTATGATTTCAAATAAACTCTAAATATCCAGAAATTTGTGAATGATGTGTATGTGGTTGTTTTATTTGTTGTGGGTCATATGAGGGGGTCTGACTGATTATAAGTAAATGAAAATGGAATGTGATATTTGTATTGTTTTATTATGCTGTTTTCTGTTCAAACAAAGAAACCTAGTGACCCCACACTGGCTAGTTTACCTAGCAAGTTGCCTGCACTGTGATACAATCTGGATTTGATAGTCTGTATCTGGATCAAGGTAATCCAATCCCATGCTGCTTTGAAAAACCAGCACAAAAGCAATATGGATAACCTGATCCTGGAAAGAAAAACATCATTCTGATCCAGACTAAACTTTTTGAACAACTGGTCCCAGAAAATTAATCTGCAACAATTTCTACTTAAAGCAAGCTAGCTTCTTAAATATGCATTAATGTGCAATGTGCACTCTGAATGACTTCAGGCCAGTGGCGCTCACATCGGTCGCCATGAAGTGCTTAGAGAAACTGGTCCTCACACACATTAACCACATGGTCCCGGACACTGTAGACCCCCTCCAGTTTGCCTATCACCCCAATAGATCAGTGGATTGGCTCTGGCTTTATTCCACACCCTGAAACACCCTGAAACACCTGGATAACAATGTACGTTAACGTACGTTGGGATGCTGTTCCTGGACTACATTTCTGCATTCAATACCATTCACTCAGGCAGGCTGATTGAGAAGCTGACAGACCTCGGTGTACCAACTCCCACCTGTTTTATATTCTTGGGTATTCTTGATTTTTGTGTTCTTTTGTGTTCTTGGGTGATCTTATATTTAGACTAGGTGTTCATTCTTTAGGCTTAAAATTTTTACTTGACTCCAGGAGAGGCCTGTACAAGAATTCCTATATGACTAGACTGTCTGTTTATGCATAAATGGCAAATAAAAATCTTGAATCTTGAAGGATATGACATAGGCATTAGGTGGAAAAAAAAACACTTGTCAGATGTCTCGGATGGATGTGGTAATATTGTTTTACTTTACTAACAAAGCCACACTTGCATTTACCTGTTTTCTTATAGTAATATGCAATCCACGATTCCTTGCATTGCATCATTTACATTTTTTTTTAATTCTGAACAGGAATAAGTTCAAAAATATTCTGGAAGGTATGTACAGTATATTACAGTACATGTGAATACTATTTAGCTGGTTTTACTTGTTACTTGTTGCTAGTCTACTATGTTAACACCTACTACTTAAAGAGCAGAGAAACATGTCATTCTCAAAATCTGGAGCAGCAAACAGTAGTGATGCAACTCCCTTCTGCATGGTGGCCCTAAAGGAGGTGTATTTCCATATACCTCAGCTCCCCAGACATGAGGTCCACAGTTGACCCCTCTCATTTCTGTGGTTTTACTGTATAAATCAGCATGTAACTTGGATCTGAGATAATGTTCACATATTTGAAATTTGCTGATGTTTTCTGTAGACTGTAGCTGTTTATTTGATTTACCACAAGTAACTAATGTAATGGTAACCAAAACTGAAAACCACTGCATTCTTCAAGATGGAATTCCAAAATGACTATAATTATGCTGATAACATAGTTACTCATCATTTAAAATTAGTTCTTTCTTCTTAATGATGTTAGAATTGAGGACACTGTAGAAATAATCCTTCACCAAGGCTGTAGGTTGAGGTGAACAGTATTTTCTAGTAGCGTTTACACTGGAAGGTACTGTCTGCTAGTAGAATGCTAATACTATGCTATTTGCAGGTAGGAACCTTGTATCCTTTCTCTCTCCAACATGTACTTGGGATCTTCTCCCATTCTTCCTTGCAAAAGGCTTCTAGTTCTGTAATATTCTTTGGTCGTCTTGCATGCACAGCTCTTTTAAGATCTACCCACAAATTTTCAATGATGTTTAAATCAGGGGACTGTGATGGCCATTCCAAAACCTTCAGCCTGCGTCTCTTGAGGTATTCCATAGTGGATTTCGAGGTATGTTTAGGATCATTGTCCTGTTGTAGAAGCCATCCTCTTTTCAGCTTCAGCTTTTTTACAGATGGTGTGATGTTTGCTTCCAGAATTTGCTGGTATTTAGTGGAATCCATTCTTCCCTCCACCCGTGCAATGTTTCCTGTGCCACTGGCTGCAACACAACCCCAGAGCATGATAGATCCACCCCCATGCTTAATAGTTGGCAAGGTGTTCTTTTCATGAAATGCTGCTCCTTTTTTTCTCCAAACATGCCTTTGCTGATTGTGTCCAAAGAGTTCTATTTTAACTTCATCAGTCCACAGCACTTGTTTCCAAAACGCATCGGGCTTCTGTAGATGTCCTGTTGCATACTTCAGACGTTGGATTTTATGATGGGGACGCAGATAAGGTTTTCTTCTGCTGACTCTTCCATGAAGGCCTTGTCTGTGCAAGCATCGCTGCACAGTGGAACGGTGCACCACCACTCCTGAGTCTGCTAAATCTTCCTGCAGGTTTTTTGCAGTCAAATGGGGGTTTTGATTTGTCTTTCTGACCAGCATACGAGCAGTTCTGTCCGAGAGTTTTCTTGGTCTTCCAGATCTCATCTTGACCTCCACAGTTCCCCTGATCTGCCATCTCTTAATTACATTTCTTACTGTGGAAACTGCAAGCTGACAACGCTTTGCTATCTTCTTGTAGCCTTCTCCTGCATTGTGGGCGTCAATAACTTTCATTTTCAGGGTCTTACACAGCTGCTTAGAGGAACCCATGGTTGCTGGGTGTCCACAAGTGTGTGCACAAGGTTTGAAGAGTCAAAGTATTTGTACAGCTTTGAAATTGGCATTTACCAATGACAGCTGTTGCTGTGCATCAGATCTAACGAGCTGATTAAGGTCTGATACCTTGTGAGAGACTTTGAGACTCTGGAACTCTTAGGGTGCCCAAACTTTTGCACCATGCCATAATAATGTTTTTATTTTTTATTTTTGTTCAATTTATGGCATAAGAAGTAACTATGCATCACTGTTTGCAGAAAATATTGTGCATTTTTTCCATTTCCAAGAGAAACTGTGTTAACATCTGTTCAAATAAAAAATCACCAAAATCTGTTATTTATCAAGGGGTGCCTAAACTTTTGCATAAGACTGTAGATTTATTGGTGGAGAGGCATTATTTCTGCCTATTCCCAAGCAATAACACTTTCCCTGTCTGTTGACACAACTGATATACACACATAAATTCAGATCATTTTTGGTGATTTTAAGACCTGAACTCCATATTTGCTAATTTCAAGATGAAGCATCTTTTCATCTCATTATCTTATTAAATCAATTAATTGGCATCAAGAAATTTTTCAGAAACAGCCAGGTGGTATACTACAGAAGAGATCAGAATCCTGCCAATCATAACCCTTTCTTGCTGTCCCTAAATGTCTCTGTTGCATAAGTGTTTGTCTTGCATCAGGCTTCCTGTTGATCCTGAATCCAGTCTGTGATTGACTTTGTGCCAGAGCTTGGAAAAACACACAGTAGAGATGTGGTGCTAACAGACAGGAACCCATGGGATGTGCAAAATCTGGCATCTGCTCAGCAGGCTGGGAATTCATAAACCAAGCCCATTTTAAAGCCAGCTGCCGTTAACGGCTGCAGCATGACAGAAAGGTGGTTGGGAGGCAGAGCCAGTCATGAGGCTTGCGGTGCTCTGTTCAACTTGGCTCAGCTCCTGTGTTAGCCTGGTCTCTCCGGGGGGGACAGAAGGTTGATTTCCCTGATGTTCGCTGACGAGATTTCATTGTTTGAAAAGCCCATAGGTTGCTGAAGGATTATCAAGTCAAAACAAGTTTTTAAAAAATGACTGTTTAACATTTGAATGGCAGTGATGACAATATGGCTGCCTTTGTCTCAGTCTATTAAATTTACTAGAAGCTGTTAGAGTGCCCACTATCAGATCTGCAGTATTGTTTCACACTGGTAACCAATCTGCAATCATTCACATGATTTAACTGATAGAGAGCACATGTTGAGGTCCCTGCTGCTTTGTAGAACTTGGGCAAAAACCGTATAAAGCCAAGATGTTCACTTTGAATCTGGGCCATGGCCTACAGTATGTACTTCGTAGGAGAGCAGGAATCACCAAAGTGGTACTAAAGTATGGAAGTGGTGGTAGACAGGTGCAGGAAGGCTGCTGTGTTTGTATTCTGAATTTGAATCGGGACTGTTGGGAAAATGCACGTCTTTTTGTCATTTCGGTGAACCAAACATTTTAAATCTGCATGAAATGTTTTGGCCTTATGGGGCAACGGAAGAAACTAAACACACTGCTGACATATTATCACCTTAAAAAGTTGATATGCTGAACGTGTTAGCAAAAAGTTATTATGCAGCATATTTATACATTCAGCAGCTACATAAAACATTAGCTTTTATGTGAAATTGTTCTTCTGGATATCTGATAACTGACTGTAGATTACTGCTAGCTCTGGTTTGGCCTCCACTAAATTCTGGGTAAATTTTCTGTATGTCTAGTTGCTTAAACATGCCACGGTAGCCACTAGCTGCCATCAGGTGCTGAGCAGCTAGTGCATTATGAGTTTATTAGAGTGTTTTTTTGGATGAAAAATCTTTCCTGCCATTGGAAATGTGGCTGATAAGAAGCAAAGTAGGTGAATCAAAACACAAAAATTGTGGGCATTAAAACCTAAACAACTAGCTAAAAGAATCTAAAGAACTTAGTAGAACTGAGGGGAACTCAGTGACAATTCTTTGTAGATTTATCACTATGAGTGACCCCATTGACACTAGACACAGTCACTTGATACATTGATATAAAAATATTTATCGATGCAGCTTTAAATTGATCCTGCAAATGCCCTCTCAATAGCTGGAGGCAGTACATTAAACTTTTAAGTCAGTTTATATTTTATGCAGCCAGTGTGCACAGCATTCCAGTGGGCTGCACATTTTACTACCCACTTTCTTCTGCAACAAAATCTACAGCACTTGAGAGACAGGCTAATGCTAATGTCGGGACATACAAATACAAATAAACAACGAAGTACCAGTGATGAAGCAATTTCGTGAATAAACAAATCAAATCAAGCATTGGCAAAATGAGTAAACAGAATTTTCCATGTTCCACTTAAACAAGAGTGTTTTGAAGTATTAGGGAATGCAAACTACTGCGCACACACACACATTCCACCTTAGTGACCATTTTTAAATACACCCGTTTTGTATTTAATTTGTGTTACCTCATGAATTAGCATTTTAAAACATGGCTCAACTCAAGAAAGCCAAAATTCATACATTTGCTAATTAAGCCCCTATTACTCATCCTCTTTATGAATAAATGAGACAGTGAATCACAACGCTGGTGGAAATAAACACGGCTGAGCACCTGCTGGATAAACATAATGAGGAAAAGAACCCAAGCAAATAACCCGTCCTTCCCCACCTGAAAGGCGTGCGGCGTGTCATCCACACAGTATACCCGCAGACTGTAGTTCATGGAGCTGGCCTCCATGCTTCCAAACACAGCCAGTTTCAGCCTCTTGATGGCGGCCTGTGTCAGGGGCTCACCCACCAGAGCGTATGAGCCTGGCTGGTCCAGCAGCAGGTGACAGCTGGTCAAGTCCATCAGGCAGTAACAGGAAGTGCACTCCTCCTCCACCGACATCACTTCCTGCAGTGAAGAACAAATGTAGCTCACATGAACATGTTTTCTCTTCCTGATGCTACTGTAGAATTTTTATTCAATTATTGGAGTAATGATTTTACAAAGAGTTCTGATATATGATTTTAAAGCATTTGAAATATATTGCAAATACCTTTTTAGCTCAAGAACAAATCTATTATTTTTTTAAAAGAGAAAATTGTCACACTTCAAACTAGTGTTACTGGTCAGTGTTGTAGTACTTGAATCCAGGACTTGGACTAGAGTCCGACTTGAGTCCAGATTTTTAGGACTCCTGACTCAATTTGGACTTGAACACTGATGACTCAGACTTGGACTCAATCTCAAGCACTGACTGCATTTGGACTCAGAAGTTGGATAGGAGCACTCGACTTTTTTCTTTTGCCTTTTTTTATAATAGGCTATAATAATTTAACAAAGAATATTAATATTAAAACTTGTTCATTTGCACTGTGCTGTATCTGTGGTATTCACTTCCGTTAAGCATACACGCCACCTTTCTATAAATGATTTGTATGCATCAAACTGCACCTACTCAATGCACTATCTGGGAGCTGACAGCCCGTTGAATAGCCAAGGACTGGAGGCCACGGACTGTGTCTGTGACCACTACGGATCACAGAGGGGTGAAGCTGTGCCCCTGGTGCAGAAGGAGCATGTGCAGCAGATTCCTCTTGGTGAAGTGACTGCGTCAGGATCAGGCAATATCACATACAGAGAAAATTCTAATCACTTCCAGAGAGAAATGTTTTCCAAGTTCACAACTCTGAATGAAGTGGAGCTGGCAGGTCCAGTCTCCAGTGCGGCAGCAGAGCATGGGTTCAGCTTTCAGATCAAAATTGTAAGGCCCATGAGAAACCTAGTGACAGTCGCCTCTGCAGCAGGCCAAGCTACAGCAGGTCATCTGAGTTTAGTTCAGTTGGCCTATCGTCTTGTGTGTGTTGTTTACACACACTGGTTGAAGTATTTTTAGTGGCCTTTGCTGTCACTGCCAAAAAGTCATCTGCTTTATGTGGTGTTGACATGAAAGATGGCTGCACATTAGCTTGTTCTGTACATGAATTGTTTAAAAAATGAAATGAAAATGAATGAAAAATGCTATTAAATATGTTTTATCATTAAAAAATAAAAATTTAATTGAGGGGTAATAATAAATTATGATGAAATCTTTATGATCCTAAATGACGGACAATGAGAAAGTCTAGTGTGACACCTGAATACATTATTATTCTATTATAAAATAGTAAGAGATGTGCCAATTTCGTTTAATGTAGACTTTGATGACTCTGACTCAGGTAATGGGGACTCAACTCAGATTCAATTTGAGTTATTCTTTGGTGACTCCACTCGAACACAGGGGACTCGACTACAACACTGCTTCAGACTAATGAATTAAGACACAAAACTACTAGCATTAATTTAATAGCATAACTTGCTAGTGCTACATTATTAGTTGTCAAACACAAAATGGGCATGAAACACTTCAAGCATTCCAGTGTTGGCAGTGTTTTTCAGCTGTAGGAATGCTACACTTTTGCAACACACAGAGATCATAATAAGCATAAGGCACTGATACTAGAGACTGGGATATGTCATTAGCGGTTTGTTAGGAATAAACTGTAGCTTCAGTTACATGTTATAAAAAGGTCACTACTCGTGTTTTTTTTGACAATTCTTAACTAGTATTGCAGTTTTTTCCTAATTAACCCTAATATCACCATAAAAAGGTCTAATACAAGGAAAGTGGATGTTGTAGGAAAATCAGTTAAATATGTTTTTGGTGAACATTTAGCAAATACATTTCACATTTTGTGACTTGAGAGCTATTAAAGTTTTTCTTTAGTATCTTGATAGTATCGGTGGTACTGTATTATGTCTCCTACAAAACCATTAGCTATTGCAAATTATATGCATGTAAACGTTTCCAGGAGACAATGGCTTGAATACAAGCCTTATATATATATATACACTCACCACCTGGTGGCAATCTACACTCACTGACACCATTAACAAGTCAAGAGGTACAACTGAGCTCATCACAAACAGCCAATATCAAATGACAACTGTATACCAAGCACAACACAAACAGTTTACTGCTGAAGTCTGTTGCAGAACTAAATATTCATGCCCCGAGCTGCACTTATATTGTGACTATAAGTGTGCATATGAACTTCTGTATCTAGGAGAATGTATTATAGATGAAGTTCTGGTACATTGCTGTTGAATAATGGTGTAGATAACATAACCCAGGTTTAAATCGAAAAGCCAAAACCCACACGGGTTGTAAGCAGTCTCCTGAGAACAGAAAACCATTTCCTACATGAGTGATGGTGTTAGTACATGGCAGAACACAAAATACTCATTACAAACAATGCGGTGTTTTATTTATGAGATGGTAACAGCAGCTAGGAGGAGGCAGTTCATTCCTACTGGAATGAAGGAATCTTTTATATTCTCTAATTTTTTCCCCCTTTCTTCCCTTTGTTTCAAATATCAAAAATTGAACAGAAGATATAATAAACAAGAGAGCACATGTACCTCCACCAAGGCACAACATTCACTCACACAAATTGGTCCCTTGTGAAAAATGAGATCCATAACAACATAAAATGGATCGGATCTGGATCAACTCGTAGGGCATTTGTACTGTGCACCTTACCTGAACATTTCAGGGTTCTGTCTTCATTATTAGCCAAGCTATGGTAGACAATATATGTTAAATGGGGTTTTTGATGTTACATTTAAATGGCCATCAGATCTGGAATCCAGATCAGATATGGATGAAATTTGGTCTGGTGACAGACATTGCCACCCTACATATGTGTGTCAAATTTAAAACAATTTTGATAACTTTTGATTGCGATATTATTTTTTTAAGATGGGAAATGTGTACATATATATATGCACATATGTGTATGCTGATGATCCATTCAGTCGTTTGTCTGTAACTCTGCTAAGCAACAAACAAACACACACAGACATGGAGCCAAAATCATAACCTCCTTGGTGGTGGTAAAAACCCAGCAGGAAGTGGTTCTATTATGCCAATTAGAAGTAATGGCAAGCCAAAGGAAATGTGTGAAACAGCTAACTTCAGTCTGTGTTTGTTTGCAACAAATGGTTCAGCTAGTACAAATGCTGCTTCAAGTGCTTTCGGAAATCATAAATGATGTGTCACCAACTCCACTGAAAACTGCAAACTTCACTTCAAGGGAAATACAGTATATTTCAATTAAAACTGCAAATGAAGTACAATATTTGTACAGATTTGTTTGAACTTGAGAGGAAAAGGTTGACTTTTACTGCATTAGGATTATCCAGGGAGAAGAAGGAACCAAATTCAACTACTTTAAAAATATCTTCCTGTGATTGTCCAGTCTCACAATATTGTTACGCAGTAGGATGCAACCCACATCCTAGTGAGCGGACACAATTCATGAAAAATATATGTTTATATATTTTAATGAGGAGCTGTGAGGCCAAACAGTAATCACACATTACCGGCACTGTGGCAATCAAACATCGCATTACCAACAGGCATAACGGTCTGCAAGACAACAAACCGCCACGTGTTCACTCACTGCTGGGTTGCTTTACACCACCATTAGCCACATAACTACAGTTGACCACAAAGTCCATTTAGTAGCTGCTCAGGAGCTGCTGAGTGGCATTGTGATGAGATTGTTTACTCAACTATATTTTTCTTATTTTCAACATAAACAAATCTAAACAAATAAAGAGTGTGTTGCCTTTGAATCTAAAGCCATGGTTAAAAACAATCCCCAAAAAATGGATGCTGCCAAGCTGATTTAGGAAATTACAGAACAATTTTAAATTTTTTTTCTATTATTAAAGAAATAGTTTGATATTTTGGGAAATAAAATACAGATAAGAGATATTAGCTTAGCATAAAATTTGCAGTGTATTCAGCAAGGCATGGTGGTGCAGTGTTTAGAGTTGTCACCTCCCAGCAAGAAGATTCCAGGTTCCAAACCAGGCTGACTGGTACCTTTCTTTTTGCATGTTCTCCCTGAGCCTTTATGGGTTGTCACCAGGTACTCCGGCTTCTTCCAACAGTCCAAAGACAGGTTGACTGGTGACTCTAAATTGCCCATGAGTGTGTGTGGTTGTTGGTCTACATGTTAGCCCTGTGAACAACCGGTGACCTGTCCAGAATGGACCCCACCTATTGCCTAATGCCAGCTGGGATTGGCTCCAGCCCCCCTGTGACCCTCTTCAGGATAATAGATGGATGGATGTATTCAGTTATGTACAAACCATTATAGCATCACTTATTTCCTTTGATACTTAGCATAACGTATAACTACTAATTATTGCTAATGTAATGATTCTCAGGCACAATTTTGAGTTAAAAGGAGTTCCTTTTAAAAATAATTTCTAAGCAGAGTTATGGATGTCTATTCATAGTGAACACCAAAGATAGTGAGATCCTCAGAAAGCCTGAGTCACACTGAATCCAGAAATGTGTGTATCATGCCTGTGTTTTCAGATTTGATGGACTTATGGCTCTGAGAAGGGAAGCACATTTTGTTTTATTGCATTTTATGATTTGTGCAAAAGCAAATCACTTCTAGCCTGTATAAAAATCAGACACACACACACAAACACCTGCTGTTCAATGGAATATGGATTTAAAAGATTATCATTGGTATGTAAATTTGGAGAACATTATAACGCTCTGGTGTAATAATCAAATTGTGCACTATACTGAAAATTATATTCTACCTAACACCAAGAAAAAGATACATGCTAAATACTACTCAAAACCTCTTATGCGCTTTATGTGTTCAAAGGTTAGCAGGTACCTTTATGCAATGTGGGAATGCTGTAAAATTACTGTGTGAAGTTAATAACCTTCTTTGTGACATATTGAACACATCTGTACCTTGTCTTCCACAGATCCTGCTGCTAAATTATAACTCAACCCTTTACTGTCTCAGAATAAGAACAGGGTGTTCTTTATAGGATTAATGGCAGCATAAAAACTGTGGTTAAAAGTTAGCCAAAGGGTGTAGGAGTGGGGTCTGGGAGTGTGGATGCGTACAGGCTTCTCTAATACTCAGATGGAAAATAAATAAGTGTGTAATCACTGTTACTTGTATAAGGATTTTCAGTGTTATACACATTTACCTTGTAGTAGAGTATATGAATGGAAAGATGAAAAAAGTATAGAGCCAAAAATTATGTCTACACTAGGCCCAGTTTATTTTCTGTTAGCAAATACAGTTAATCAGCTCATAAACACTATACTGTCCAAAGAGATGCAGCATAAAATGAGAGATGTTGCCACTTTAAGCCACATTCCTGTCAGATGTCGGGATTCCTTATGTGAACTTCATGTTGATATTATGCTTTCTTCAGGATAATAAGCACAATTTAGCACTTTGCAATCTAGCACTGAATAATATTATACTGCGTCTGGGAGTGCTGAGGAGTCTTCTGTGGATACTGAGTATTTTAATGGCACTATGCATTTGTAGGTATTATGCATCCTCAAAACCCTCTATAGGTTAGTTCTCAGTGGTAAGTCATTTCTATATAAGATGCTCTGAGGTTCTTTGTGCCCTTTTAATATCAGCGTAAAGTCTCAAAGCGACATGAATCTTGTACTCATTCATATTCCCTCCAGTCTTGCTCCCTTCTTCATCCACAAAACTTTCACATCTTGAGAAATTAGCTTCTTACACTGAAAAGAAATATCACAATATCAAACCTAGACTGCTTACAAAAGGCAAAGTTAGGTAAACATGAGTCTTAACTGAAACGAGGAGGAAGACCCAATACATACTGATAGAAAGCAGCGACACCTCTGTAGACAAGGTGTCTGCAGAAGGACTCTTCAAAACTAATTTAATCTCTGATTGACCTGAACAGAGTCAACATGTTTCTAATCTGCAGAAGCAGCAAGTAGCATCTTGAACAGAGATTTTTTTTTATCAACTTGTATTTTGGCAACCATTTACTGTAAGACTTCCATACTATAAGCTATAGATTGATATTAGGGCCCTGTATCCCAAAGCAGGTTTAGATAACACATGGTTACCTGTGCTGCATGGCCCATCTTCTCCAGAGCAATTTCAGTTCAGATCAAACCACAATAATAAATGGGAAGATGAAATCAGAAATCGAGCAGATGAATTATAATTAGAAGTTTTGGATGCAGCTTAAATAGAACAAATTGTCCCCCCAGACAACCAGCCCTCCAGGTGCTGACCAGATTCAGCCCTGCTTAACTTCTAAGAGTGGACACGATAGGGTTGACACACAGAGATAAAGCAGAAAACTCAAGCTGCACAAGGACTACTCTGTAGGGAGATTGTACACAGGTCAGACATGAGAGATAACCATCCCCAGGGCATAGAACAACACAAAGGACTGACACTCAAGGCAGCTGGAAACATGGGAATTCTCCTGTCACAACTAAAAAGTAAGCTCAAGGCACCAAAAACATGCACAAAAGTCCACAGAAAATTCACCAGGCTCATTGAACCCAAAACAGGGGAGAACAGGCAGAGGCAAAGGCAGATAGCATACAGGTACAGTCAAAAACCAGCTCAAGGATAGCCAGGCCAAACAAAAACCATATGGGGCAGGCTGAGGCTAAACAGGCAGCAGGTCCAACTGACAAAATGGGTAGGGTCACAGGTAGCAAAAGACAAAAACAATAGAATGGCTGGAAAGCACTGTGAGCAGCAGGTGCTAGGCAGACGAGGAGTCAGAGAGTAAAGATCAGATTGCAGGTTGGCAGGGGTCAGCTCCAGAGAACAGGTAACAGAAATGGCAGGGCAGCCCTCATGCAGCCAGTGTGGCAATAGTGGAACCAGGCAGGCAGGTGAGGGATCAGACAGGCAGAATGCAGGCCCAGTGATAAGTGATGACTGGGACATGCAGTGTGGTGCTAAATGGAGAATCAGCCTGGCAGAAAACAGGTACAAAAACAAAGCTCAGGCAGGCAGGATGCTGGTCCGGTGACAGATGGTGGGTGGAGCGCACAGAATTAATGGCTAGCTGGTAACTGGAGAAGAGAAACAAGGCAGTGTATGAAGGGTGGACAGTGAGCAACAGGTGAGTGGAATCATCCACTAATACACATACTATAGCTGTTTTACTAGATGTGTCACAGTTTACCCTATCATGCTCTTATTTTGCTGTCTGTTTCACTTACATGTATGTATGTCCCCGTTCCCCTTCAGACCGTGCCCTGCCTTACCACCTGATTCCCAGCAGTACCTGCATGTCTCCACCCTCTTCACCTGCATTGCATTACTCCTTACTCTCTTTTGTTCTCTCCAGTTGCCAGATTGTTATGCTGTCTTGTATACATTCAATCTAGGCCAAACCTCACTCAAGTTGTCGCTACCTTGCTATTTGACCTACTTGCAGTTGTTACATATTGACTTTTGCCACATTTTGGACTTTGCTGCTGCCTTTTCAGCTTAACCAGTTTTTGTTTAAAGATTCTGATTAGTGAACTGTGCCTTGTTATATCGACCTAGGTATTTTAGGAGCCTGTCTACCTACATCGAGCACTTCATTATATTAAACAGTCGAAACTTTCACCAGCCTTGTGCTTGTTATTTGCACAGCACCTTCTGGTTACAAGACAGGTCAGGGGGGAGGTTATAATATTATTGTTCAAAGCTAGAACAAGCTCAGTCCAATGTACTGTACAGTCATTTTGAGCAACGTTTGAATCAAATTCACTCCCTCAACTCAGAAAAAAAGGAAACATTAAATAGAATGTCTTGATAGAAGTACTAATAATTATAGTACTTATTTTGTCAGAGCGTTTGTCTATTTGTGCTGTTAGTGTTTTATGCACTCTTTTAGTGTATGCAATATATAGCTAACATAACACACAATAAAGGTACCACTTCTCATCAGAATTAGACAGGTGGCCCCGCCCCTTAGTCCCGCCTCCTAGCCAATCAGAATCGTCTATCCGGTCCTTAGTCCCGCCCCATACAATCAGATTCATTCTTCCGGTTCCTGGTCCCACGTGGCCCCCGGGGGTACCCTCCCACCCCCCTGCATCTGCTGCTGGAGATAAGGAAGTCGTGACGCATCTGCAGCCAGAGAAAAGGAAGTTGTGGTTAACCGCATCTGAAAAGATAAACAGACAGTGGTTACAGTCTCTACACACATGTGGTTATAAAGATAAGAATATAACTGTATCTGATATTGGTTACAACCCCTATATATGATGGTATAGTTAAGTATTTAACTTGTTCCTTACTTGATCTTGTAACTAATAACTCAAGATGTGCTAACGAATGTTAACCCACGTTTTCACAAGAAAACCAAGTACATTCTACAGAAAATGTCAGAGTCTGGAGCGCCCGTGAGATGGAGCGACACGGGGGAGTTTATTTACAAAGGGGAAGCGGTGCGCAGTTCACATATGGTCGATCTGAACGTGACGCGTCACACGCCTCACAAGCCTGTGGGGTGGGACTATTTTCTGCATACCTTATCGGAAATAAATCTACCACTATCGATGGTGGCAAATAAACACGCTCATGGGCAGATGCAGAACTACAAAGATGGTGGAGACCCGGATGTTGAGTTTGCGTCACCCGGAAGTCCGACCGTGTGGAGCGCGCTGAGAAAGAAACGTTCCGGACAGTCACCCCCCGGGGGATCAAGATGATGACTACTCTTTCAATATTAAAAAAAAAAAAGAGGCGTTTTGTAACATTATCCCCTCGTTGGGTTCATGTTTCTTAAAAATAAGCACAGTGAGCATGTTTTTCTTGTTTTAAATAAAAAAGGTTGATTTTTTTCTCAGAGTATTCTTACAGATAGTTTCATTTTTAAAATAACAAAACACATGCAGAGTCAAAAACTAAAGTTGAATATTCTTACAGATAGTTTCATTTTTTAAATCACAAAACATATGCAAAGTTAAAATCTAAAGTTGAATATTTTTACAGATCGTTTCATTTTTAAAATCACAAAACATATGCAGAGTTAAAAACTAAAGTTGAATATTCTTACAGATAGTTTCATTTTTTCAATAACAAAACATGTCAAAAACTAAAGTTAATCTACGCTATAAAATAATATTAAAACAAAAGAATCAACAACATTCTATAACTTGAGGTTATGGCATTGTGAGAACATGTTTAAAGAACACACTCGCATGCAATCTATAGAAGAAGAACAAGAGGTTATACAGGCTTTTACAAAATCAGAGGCCATAAGATCGTTTCTGATGGTGTCGTCTCCATACAACCTCAGCACCTGTGAATAGGACAGGCCTCGAGCTCTGTGAAATAGATAATATGCACAGTGCTTGCCACAAACTACAGATAAAGGATGCTGCAGGGTACGGTTGTGATAATAAATTACCCCACCCCCTCTTTGCAGAAAATGCAAGATAGTTTTAGGGTAATAGGGGAAATCAGGTGCAAAGCCAAAAGAATCAAAGAATGTGCTTCTACCGTTTTCTTCCAGAGTTAGCGCCAGCCAATGTTCATCCGGGAGATATCTAGGATGTATGTTTACAATGAGATATGCTGGTCTGTTGAAAGTGTGTAGAGACAGTTCATCGGATGCCCATAATCCTTGAAATGCATCACCCAGTAAGGGGAATAAAATGTTTTCCAGCTGAAGCCCGTTCATTATTATTTTTCCCCCTCCTCCTCAGTAGTAATCCACTAGTACATTCCGTTTAGAGTCAATCTCAAGGATAGAATCGTGACACGCGTACACTATAAGGGTCACGGTGTGTGGCGGGGGGGGCTAAATCTCATCTCCAAACGCAGCGTGCCTGTTTTGACAGGGGGGAGAACACTGCCTTCCT
>NW_018127920.1:130885-132761 GCF_001952655.1 Monopterus albus
TCTTTTATTTTAAAGACCTCGTCTGTAAATCCCTGCATGTATTTTTTGTCAAATACTCCTCTCAGTTTGGAGATCCTGACCAAATCTCCAACCTTAAAATTCATCTTTAGCTTGTCCCTGTGACGTAGAGGGAACGAGCCGTAAAGATTCTGAAAAACAGCCAAGGAGTTTTCAGAATTCACCTGCGCAGGGGTCATTTTGATGCTGCTATGATAGCTGTTGTTGAAACTTTGTACAATCACCGGTAAAACATCCACATATCTGAAGGTGTTTTTACCCGTAAAGTAGCGGTATATTTTATGTTTTAAAGTTGTGTTGTATCTTTCAACTACAGACGCCTTGACATTACTGGCCGTGCTAAAGTGCTCTATATTATGTTTTTTCGTGAGAGCCTTGAACTGCTTGTTGTAAAATTCTCTTCCCAGGTCAGTTTGAAGCCGTTTGGGGTAGATGCAATTAGAATGAAAAACGTTACATGTTCTGTTTCTTAAAGAAGAATACAAAAAAGGTTGGATGAAAATATATATCAACACACATACAGTGATGGATTTGCTTGATTGTTTTTAAAGAAACACTTAAGAATGGATAAATGAAAAGTAGTATACAGATAACATTTTTTTTATGTAACATGTTTTTAAAGAAGCAATAATACAAAATAAACACACAGATAACTTTTTTTTTTAAGAAAAAAAGCATTGAAGATGTATACAAGATGTTTCTTAAAGAATAATACAAAAAAGGCTAGATGAAAAATAAAGCACACAAATACCACCCAGCTATCAGCAGCAACAACAGAGGGGTTGTTAATCCTTGCCCTCCCAGAACTCTACAGCCTCTTGAAGATTGTCGATTTTTAACACAGAGTCAAACACATCTCTGTGTATTTCATTCAGAGCATCTTCCGAATTCTCAGAATCTTGTAGCTGGTGAAAAATGTTCTCCGTGGCCGCTCTCACCTCAGACTCAGATGATGTGATGTTGTATTTTCCCAGCAACCTCAAGGCCGCGATGATGAAACGGCTGGTGAGCACATGTCTCTTGAGCTCTTCGTAGTGTTTCGTCAGGAAGGAATCGGGTACGCTGAAGAGGCAGCTGTGCTGAACCTGGCTCGGGTGTGAAACCTGACACCCATAGCAGAGAAATTCAGAGTTCACGAATTGCAATATGCAAAACGCGGCTCACAAAGGATTTCAGTGTGTCCCAAAACACCTTACGTGTGGGTCCATCCACCTCAAGGGGGTCGGTCTCCTCAGGGATTGTAGTGAGGTGGGTCCTTTGGGGTCGGCCAAAACGGTTGAAACCCCTCATCACTGTAATAGCGTTGGTTAACGGCTAATATCATCTGAGCATAGGATTGAGTTGCATCGAAAGAAGCCATAGTTGTCAGAGGGAAATAGTCTGGTTCTCAAAGGGTGAGTGGATACTAACATCTGAGGCCTCTATTTAATCTCCTAGAGGGGCTGGGGGTGGCCGGGTGGGAGGGGCTCAGTTAGGCAAACAGAACTCTCTTCAGCATAACCGTCTCTTGCCACTCTTGACTCGTACGAAACAGGTCGGTGATTTCATCTCCCCATTTTTTAAATAGTTCCACCCAGGCTCCGCATGGCATGTTGAGGGTCAGCTGGAAAACGCCACATTCAGTGTTGAACCGCTTCATGGACATGGTGCCGTTTACAGCACTGGATGAATGAGCTGTGATCTTGTAGTACCAGCGACCAGCCGGTGTGTTCTCTGTGTCTCCCAAACAGCTCTAAACACTTCAGCATTTGATCGTTTCTTCCCCAAAACCTCGGTCAGTCGCACCTTCATGCTTTTGGCCTGCTCCATAAAACAAGGCATTTTCTTATCCGGTTGTCCATCATAATCCTCATCATCA
>NW_018127920.1:133162-177717 GCF_001952655.1 Monopterus albus
AACGGTATGTCTGGGTTTATCTCTAAAAACGTGTACTGTGTTGTTATCTATGATTACAGAAGGGGCTGCAAACCGCAGCATAGCCATGCGAACGGTTGGGGGTGGGCGTGGAAAGCATGTCAAAAACGAACCGGGACAGAGGGGCGCATTAAAAAAGGTATTGTGTTCACCCTAACTGCTTGATTATTGTTCTAAGGATAAATAAGGATAATGCACTAAAATACTGTTCTTTGACAGTAGTTTGACATGCTGTGTTGCAACTTTTTTTTTTTTTTTGTAACAGAAAATAAAATGAACGATAGCCTGGTGAGTGGCTGGTAAGTGTTTATTCCACACTCATCATTTTTAAATAGATCATTTTACAAGATCAAGTAAGGAACAAGTTAAATACTTAACTATACCATCATATGTAGGGGTTATAACCAATATTGAATACAGTTATATTCTTATCTATATAACCACATGTGTGTAGAGACTGTAACCACTGTCTGTTTATCTTTTCAGATGCGGTTAACCATGACTTCCTTATCTCTGGCTGCAGATGCGTCACAACTTCCTTATCTCCAGCAGCAGAGATGCAGGGGGGTGGGAGGGTACCCCGGGGACCACGTGGGACCAGGAACCAGATAAATGATTCTGATTGGCTAGGAGGCGGGACTACGGGGCGGGGCCACCTGTCAAATTAATTCTGATGAGAAGTGGTACCTTTATTGTGTGTAACATACAGTATGTCATGTCATTCTACATTTTTAGGTTAATGTCTATATATGTACAGCTGTTGTGTGTCCTTGTCATTACTTGTGAGTTGTGTGTAAAAGTTGAATTGTTGTGAAGAAGAGGGCTAAAGTAACCCAAGCTAGAAACACTCAAGTCACAAGTACCTTAAATACACTTGCAGATTCCACATTGTTACATTTCCTTCCAATTAAAACAGTTATGAGGTTAACAGGAAAAGTGGGGTAATGGGAAGAGGTTAGGTTCATTGAAGCTACAGTTTACCATCCTACCAAGTTGCCACTTATTCAGATGGGAGCCTACAGCTTTAGTGTTAAGAGCACAGATCAGTAGAATTAATTTGCTTACACTGATTATTCCAGTAATACATTGTTTTATTTGGCACAACCACATGTCAACTCTGGGTTTAGAACAGCGGTTATGCATGGAAAGAGATTAATCAATGGTCATTATAGCCGCATATTATTGCCCTAAGTTTCTTTCCTTACTGACTTGACTCCTGCAGAGATTATTTTACTGCTGATAGCTTTCACATTCTTATTAAATCACTTGGGGTCACATGAGACAGCTTTGGGGGTATTAAACTTTTTTGATTCATTGTATAGTGTCTGAAAATAAAATGTTTCATCACGGTTGCCTTTGTTAAAGAAAACTATTCGACACTATTAATTAGCTCAGGGAACTCAACATTTTGGTGAGCTGGCCCTTGTAAGGCATTCATTTGCCTTTTTTATGGAACAGTTTGTACATTCCATCTGTAATTTTCTTCTCTGCTTTTGCTACAGAAACAAGAAACAGCCTTACATTAGTTGAGATTGCATTCTTGACCTCAGAAACAGGCAGTTGAGAAGCAGATAATAACTTGAAGTGCTTAAACAAGTGGAAATTTGAACAAATGCAGATTTCCATGACAACTGGGCAAGTGCATTTGTTGTAGAACTTTGTCAGACAAGCAACTGCTGAGATCGCACAGATTGTTTTTGTATTCATTGGGGCTGACCAAAATAAAATGATAATTTTGATTAATAACAAAAAAGGCCTTAAAAAATTAATGCTGATTAATTGTGTTCCATGGTGGCCAGCTACTGTGGCTTTGTAAAATGATGGAGGCGGACAAGAAGACACCATTTGGCCCCATGAATGGAACAATTACATTTAAAAAAAACACCCCGATGGAACTGTTGATAAGAGCATTTAGTACCATCGGAGTACTTCACATCTGAAATAGCACCTCTACACAAATAATTGTTAATAATCTACACAAATCGAGCCACACTTGACAAGGCGTTCAGACGCAAACTGAATAAGTCTGCCTGTGACCAGCTAACTAACTAGCTTGCAAAATGCATTGCAATAGACTGCAGATCAGTTTTGGTGGTGGCGGACAGGGGGCTAGCAGGGGTTTTACAGATTGGTTGAATTTACTTCATCTTCCAAGATACAGTATGTGAGACATAATGGAAGTGAGGTAAATGGAACTGTTATTTTTTTGATGGTCTATGTTCATTAGAACGAAAATATTAATCCCCGGAATAGAAACTGTACTATACGTTAAACTGTTGGTCTTTGTTGCCTGAGTTTATTTTGGCACATAAAGTATTGGAGAAATAGTGTTGACATCGAAGGGAGTGTTAATCTATTGTTACATTTAGGTTATAATTGTGGCCTGCGATGCCTTGTATGTTCAGGGAAATGAAAATGTTATGCATTGTGTCACACCTCATATCACTGATGGTCTGTGCTGCCTAAAGATGTTTTTGGCATCTAAATTATGACACATTCACCATCATAACAATACCAAGGAAAGACCGAGAAACCAATGGACTTCTATCATTGTTCTTGTTGAAGTACTTTTGAAATGATTTCCTCAGCATATTAGGTCGTATTTTTGATTGTTATGGTCATTATTGTATATGGACAGTGAGAAAAATGTTCTGATCCTAAGACATTGAACCAAAGTCTATGTCAGTTATTCACTCCTCTGCCAAAATTCATTTGATTTGAAATATTTTAAATACTTTCACAGCAACAACTGATGTACAGTATGTGATTAATTAGATTAATTAGTCACAGGTTGTATAATTAGATAAATTCTTTTAATTGCTTGACAGCACTACTATTTACTTTACTGTCAACTTTGAATAAGTATATTCAATTATTCATAATAGTTTGTTAAAGAGCAGTAGAAAACCAAACTGTGTTAAGCTTTGTGGCATTGAACCATGGAATCAACATATGTTTAGAAAAACTGTCTGGCTTAAAATATGCCTACCAACAACTGCTGACTAATTAACACACAATGTGTAAGTTGTTAATCCTGCACATACACAGACACTTAAAAAAGACACGAAATGATTTCTAGGGGGAGTAACATGGCATGGCTATGTTTTAACTCCAGCTTCACAGAAACGGTGCTGTAGTGAATAAAGAGTTCAGAATGAGAGACTGAACACAAAATCATAATGTGCTGTATAAGGGTGCCTAGTGTTCTGTTTCATATCCCACAAACCATATCACCACTGTTAATATCATATGAAAACCACAGTGAAATGAAAAATTTTTTTGATGACATCTAATCTGTGACAAGATGCACTGTGACAGAATGCATCACCCTTTTTGTCAAGAAATAAACAATAAAGTGAAAGGCAAGTGTTAAAATGAAGTGTTTATTGTTTTAATGCAAAATGACCTGCCTACATCTGCAGTAGGACACTGTAGCTAACATTGCTCACTACTCAAAATATCTTATGCTCAGAAGTTAGATCTGTTGCACTGCTGTTAACAAGAAGCATCTGGTATTGCATAATATTCTGTTTTTGTACTAACTTAATCTACAACCCAATGACAGAGAAGAAGACAAAACAAAACAGGTGAGTGAAACAAGAAGAATGCTGCTGCAAAAAGGAGATATTCTTGTGTTGGCCCTCGATGGGGATCAATTCATGAACTTTATGATTACACATGTGGGAACGGTTCATCCTTATTGCCAAGGGCATTGAATGGGAACTAGAGGAAACATCACACACTCTTGTGGAAGCTGGAAGTTGTGTCCAATCAACCTAATCCACAGAAAAGTGAAGTGACAACAACAGCAGCAAGCTGAACTTTCTGACTACTTGGTTCAGCTAAAGGATGGGCTCCTGATCCAATACTTAGCATCGGTATCAGTGATGATCTGGACATTTTCATAGGATCATATCGGCCACAATAAAGCTGATTCAAATCTGATCCTATGTAGCACTACAGTCCTGCATTTGAGCTGACTTACTTATGTTTTTGAGACACATATGTCACGCAACTGATAAGCTGCTACTCTTTATGAGTTGTCTACACTGACTGCATGTCACAGGCATATGACGACCTGAAGCCTAGTTTTAGCCTCAGATTTATTTTTTAGGAGCTATGCGCTAAACCTCTCCATAAAGTCCACCATAGCAATGAAGGCTCACTAGTTCCAAATAGAACTCCTGTAAAAATGAGAAATACACACAAAAATAGTTAAAACACAGGATATATCATCTGTTACAAGCGCTTCCTATGCGCAAGTGGACGTGCACATGGTATAGATATGAGCTTGGGCTTCCCACAATTTGCCTACAAGATGTAACGCACTGCATATGCTGTGCTTTTGGTGTAGACACAGTAAGTTTTATGCTTTACTCCAATGCTGCTACAGCAGCCACCACCTTTTGTTAATGCAGCATTATTACATTTCTAAATTGGACCAGACCAGACTTTTTCATCATCAGTTATAGCAGGAGTAATTGCTATGTGTTGGACACAGAGAACCAAAAATCTGTCTGGGTATGTGAGACCCTGAGAAAGAGAAGAGATCATGGGGAATACCACTGGCTGGTCCAGGAGCCTGGATTTAAGGCTTATTTTAGGATGAGTCAGGAACAATAATTGGGTCTCACATCACCAAAATAACCATGAACTACAGTCCATTGGTCCTGGCAAGTGGCTGAAGGGTTTGTCTACCATAGGTCAACACTATATTTTGGGTCACCACCATAGAAGGTCCACCTCTCAAATCATTGTAGTGGACAATGGAAAATACAAACGATGTTGGATGCTTTGCTTTGCTTTTTTCTGAGTTCAATTTTTTTTCACCTGCAGTAGTTCTGGGTGCTCCTGCAAAAACATGAGGTGCCCAGCAACAGAAACAAATACAACAAACTATCCCAAGCTGCTAAAAGGCACTCTGTCTGATTGGGGCCCTGGATCTCAAGAGCCTGAACTCCTGAAGTTTAGATGTTTATGATTTGACAGAGAGGAGACTTGTGGCAACATTTTAAGGTATACTATATGCTTGTAGGGTGAAAATTGTGGGACTGAAAGCAATTTAGATTTTTTTTTCCTGATTTAGAAAATACAGCTCTACAATTTAGGTGATCACATGACACCCTGAGAAGGGCAAGACTGGAATCAAAACAACTTTAAAAGCAGGCTAAAATGTTTCCACAGTCTAACACATTGTCACAACACATAATACACCCTGAAGGTTCAAAGACTTGTGAGTGTTTTAAAATCTAAATGAATTCTATGGCTGCAATACTGTAAGCAGTGGGCTCAGTGGGTTGGAGTCTTGTATACTCCTTTCTCATCCATTATAAACTTGTGCTTTAAATATGAATATAAAATCACTGTAATATGTCACAAACACAAAAAATAGTAACAATGTGCTGCACAATTTGATATTTGTATGGCATTTATAGCACAAACCATCCAGCGCTAGATACACTGAAAGGATATTAGTACTGGGACTAACATAAATTTTTGTCAGAAGAGTAAAACAGAATCAGGTGCCAAAATTAATATGACAAAGTGAACCAGTGACTACTTGAAAAAACTTTACTTCAAGATGAAGGACCATTATGTTACATGTCTGCATAGAAGCCACTGCAGCTCTGGCATATTCTTTATAGCAGCCATCTCAACTGCTTAGAAAAACATTATTCAGGACAAAAGCAGACAATGTAGAGAGCAGGCAAATCCAGCTGCTCTTCCTCTAAATAACAAACTCTTTTAAGTGTTGACAACCACCACAACAGCCAGGGGCAAACGTGCAGTATTCATTATTCTGACCCACACTCGGCTTGCCAAAACTTTAAGTCAGATTTACAATTACATTACCGCCTGACTGAATATTCTCTTTATCATTCACTGCACCCCCACCACCTATCTTGCTGGTTACTGCTCAAAAGCGTGAGCAAATAATGCAAAGTGACAACAGAGATTGGGCTTGTTATGCCTCTGGGTTTGGGATTAAGGTCTCGGGACTTCATCCCGACCAGTAAAAGCAATCTTCTTCTCTGAAGGAAAAAAAAAAGGCTGACACTGTTGGAATGAAAACACATACACATAAAGAGCTGGAAAAATACAATGTGTCCTGTTATAAAGCATCCGAGTGAAACTAACAAAAACACAAACTATCGGGTGAGAGTTGCATCGCTTGGTTGGTTGTGTATGTGTGTGTGTATGTATGTTGGGAGACTTTCATGGAGGGAAATGGAGAGGTGCAGCCAACAGAAAAACAATCTCCATGATTCTCCTCCTGGTTTTCCTCACATCTAAATCCACAGTCCATGTCTTTCCTGATCCACTGATCAATACTTCCCTTGTCCAGTGGGCCCTTATATCCCACTTCTGTGATACTCCCCCCACTGACTGACAAGCAGCCATGCCTCTTCCTGGCCATTACATGCTGTAATTGTTTTTTTTATTTCCCTCCCACTGGACAGGCAGTGTTACCTTCATGTGGCCTTATGTCATCCATCTGGACCCACAGAAGACATGAGGCTGGATCAATCAGCTCACCCACAAAGCCCCAACAGCCTTTTATGGCTCACACATAATTCACCAGTCATGTGTCACGCCAGACCTTTAACCACATGGATCAATCAGCTCACCCACAAAGCCCAGAGGGAGAGAACAGAGTCAACAAGCCATAGAACGCTACGGCAAGGGGCATGACTTTGATGTCACTGTCCTACACTGGATGACATTCAGTTACTGAATTGAATGGTAAAAAGGACAGATCCTGATTGTTGGTAGATTCACATGAGATAATATAATCAGATAGTTGTGTAATGATCTTCAAAATAAAAGAAGCACCACATCTTAAGTTAAACAGAGAGTGTGGATATGGATAAAGTATTGTTTTGTCTGTAGCTGTTTACAGCTGGTGGTCCACACAGTTTACATTTTATAAATTATCACTTTCATATTTCAAAAGTTAACTCTAGATGCAGTTTGAGTAACAGCATTTTGATTTACACTCTGCTGCTGAAACATTATGGTTTGAAGTGAAATCTGTGAGCATCAGAACAACATTAGCTGAAGGGAGCTGCAGAACTGGGTGTGATATTCTCCAAGAGTTTGTCACTACAAGCAGTTCCTTTTATAGTACAGAGTCAGTTTATCTGTTGTTAACATATATTTCAAAAATATGGATCAGTGCAGCTTTAAGGTTTCTGGCACAGTAAGCTGGCAGCAGGATGGGATATATGAAGTAACTGCATTAGCTAATTACGAAACAGATGGCCCTCATGTGGATTGGGCCTGAAGGCACCAGAAAGTATACAGGTATCATTATGTGAGGATACTGTAGCTGCTACTTGTTTGATCTATGATTTAATGTCTCTTGTGGTTTATTACCTTCGTATTTTGGACAGCAGACATTGCATGGAAAAATATCCTATTTTGGGTCATGTAAACAACTAAGCATGTGCAGCATATTGGTCACATGTAATTCCCATATTACGTCTGCCAAGGGCAGGTGTAATGCTTTTGCAGGTGTTTGCATGTTTGTTAACAGCATAACTCAAAAAGTAATGAATGGATTTTGATCACTTTACATATATATATATATATATATATATATTCTGCTGATTGGTTGCGTAATATGGATATAGGAGTTTTCTAAAAGATTATTCACTATTGTCAGCGCTGCAAAGGTTCACTATATGTGAGCCCCTGTGCTTCTCTTAAAGGTCACCTGACACAATCTCATGGGTTGATGCAGATCATCCTACTTTGCTTTTCCACTGTATGTTTCCATGTCAATCTCTGTTTAGAAGGGACACACACTCATAGCTGAGCAGAGGGAGAGCACAGGATGTGAAGTAGCCTATCGCTTAATATTGCAGCAATCAGCCAGTAAGGAAGACTGTATGAACAATTTATCAAACAGCTGTTGAACAAATAGATCACAAACTTGCAGAAATGTGACACCGTTGTGCCTGTGGTCCACTCACTGAAGTCCCAGTATTATCCCTAAACCAATGAGTAATAATGATATCAACCTCTTTTCAAATGTCAGCAGTAGGTTTTCTTGATCAAGCAATCACATTATGAGGGTCACACTATCATGGGAATAATGGACCACATTCACCAATATCTTCCTAATTGTTTTCTTAAATTTCTTTGTAGCCTGTTCTTAGGAAAGGTCCAAAGAAAAGTCCACATCTAATTCATGAACATGTTCTTAAACTGCAGAACTGTTTGCACCTGTGTTTTTATATTGATGAATCCCATGCGTTCATAAATTGAAAGCATGTGCCAGTCGTTCATAGCATAGGTCAACACCTCACCAATGCCCTGAGTCTGATCTCAGGTGTAGTGCTGGACAACCAAACACCTACATACTGGCCAAAATATCCAAGAGACACTTTAAAAAATGTATAGAAATCAGAAATAAAGATATGCACTTAAACCTGTATGGTTTTTAAGTAATGTGTTTCCTAATTATAAGCTACAAATATATTAACACTGTAAAAGTTAAATACATTTTTAAGACCTTGATTTATAAATGAGCAATGAATTGCTTGCTGTAATTTCTAGCCTAGTGTTTATTTGTTTTAAAACACCATAATGCTTTATAAATTAATAAAAAAAAAACATTAAAGGAATACTAATGATGACAAAACTGTTATTGTAATTAAATTCTTATGATATTATATAACTGTAGAACTGAAGAAAACTAAAAAACCATTTATGTCACCCAAGTGTGCTCTCGTATGTGTGTAGATTTTGTTCTGACCTAAAACCAAATCCCAGATAAGAAAACATTGTTGAATGCAAGAATCTTTGTGAAAACTTCATAAGTGGGGTTTACAAACAAATATGTTCTTAAGAACGGTTGGTGAATGTGGCCCATTGCTTTTATGGCACTATGGGGAAACAGACTTGGCCCTTGGTGAAGGTATGCACTCTCTGAGTGCTGTCTAGTCCTGATATTTTATCTGAAGTAAGACAGGTGGTCAGTGGGTGGAAGCTGCTCCCACTGAAATGCCAATTCAGATAAAAACAATACATTAGCCTTGGTTATTTACTGCAACTGATACCGAGCTCCAGTATGGCAACGCTAGATGGCAACACCACAGCAAGACCTCAACAGTAAACATACTTATTATTATTATTATTATTTTGCCATGACTACTCTTATCTGATGTTTACTTTGCTTTTAAAATGAATGGACTTAAACTTCTGTAAAATGTATGTGCTAGTCTTGAGGTGCAGCATGTTTAGTATTGCAAACATAAATTCTGTAAACATTTAGCTAAAGAAAGAAAGAGTAGAACCACTGAGGAAAAAGACAACAAAGAAGATTCAAATACCATGTCCGAGCCCTGCTAGATAAATGAGTATGGCCCTGCAGCTCTCACCTCCCATTTGCTGTCTTGGGTTTTCTTCTTGAGCTGGATGTTCCAGTTTTCAGCGTCCACCTCAGCGCAGTGAGCAATGGTCATGGCCACTGGGCAGAAGAGGTCCAGGCCCGGAGGACCGTATGTCACCTCTGGGCCCAGGAGGATTTCACAGCCTTCCAATGTTTGGACACTAAACACATAGAGACATATACACAGGCACAAACAAAAAGAATGAGACACACTGTAAAAAATTCAAGACAAGAAGGTATAGTCCTGGACAGAGAAGATACAGCCTGTGTTGACACATGGGGACGCATCAGCGATGACTCTGTTAGCCATCCTCTGTGCCTTTTCATAGTTGTGTCTTTTCAAAATGCATCATAAATGATTTTTTCCCTTTCTTTCTTTTTTGTGCAGGTAGGAGTTGCACAGCTGTCTTCTATGGACTTTGTGTGAAGGTGAAATACTTTAAGGAGTTTTGTAGTTTCTGAAGTCTCACTCACAAAAAAGGTGAAACAGCACAGCCACGGTGTGCCTGTTGTTCCACATGGCAGCACTAGTAATGCAGGGATTGTCAACAATGTATATGACGTTCCATATTTAACATTTTCTGTTTATTATCTCAGTGCTATTATGTGTCCTTAACATCTCCCTTTGAGCCTCTGCTGCTGCATGAAAAACAACAAACTAATGAGGAGCCTAGGAAAAGAGGTGGGCTGCAAACAAAACATGCCTGCAGGCTTGTACTTCCAGGTCTGACTCCCTGTGAGTGCCAATGTTGTGGACTCTTGTTCCTCAAGTTCAAGTTATTGCTACACAGCTGGGTTGCTGGAATTAGTTCCAGCGCAGGTGAAAAAGTCAGTGCGATTTGCTGGCAAGTTGGAGTGTGCTCATTAAAAGCGGCTTACAGCAAGCAGATCTTGCCGGTGGATGGTGGTGGCAGCAGCAGTGGTTGGTTTTTAGAGAAAAAGGGCAGGGTGGATCATGGCAGAGGAGAATGACATCTCAACAAAGCCTTCTAAGCTGGTTTAAGTCATCACAGATCAGAAACTTGAGTGTTGGTTCCAATTTCCTTCCTTGAATAAAAGGTGATTTATGGTCATTGTAAAAGCAGTAGTTCTAACGTAAATCACGTTACCAAATGATTTTAAAGTGACAGGTTGATACGGAATTATAATAGTAGTAGTGGATTGTTGTAAGATTCAACACAATCTGTTGTTCAGTCAGTTTTTAGGTCTGTAGTTGTTTGTTGACCAGCAAATCACAGGTCATCCTGGAAAAACTCTTGTTTTAAGATTATTTTCTGGGAATTTTCACCTTCAGTAGATATGGGAGAGACAGACAGGTAAACAGAGAGAAAACAACACGAATCCCTGCCTAAAACCAAACCACAAATATTGTAGTTATAAACTATGTGCTTTAACCATTCATTTGTCAGGACACCCCAGTAAGCAAAAACAGTGAGCATTGCCAGAGTGTAAAGTAGAGTAGTCCAGCAAAGCACTGTAGTGCCACTAAAGCCTGTTTACTTACTTGCACTGGTTCTGTTATATTTTTATTCATAGTTGTTTTAATTAATACTCATAAATTGTGTTTGCTTTATATGTTACTCTGAAGTATTTTGTAATTTCTGATAGAGAACGGTGCTGTATAAACTGGCCTTTCTGGATAGCATTTCACTGACTGACTGGTATCTCAAGCAACACACCCCCACTAACGCAGCCCCCTCTTTTTTTTTTTTAGTTTTTGGCCATGCTTCCAGGCTGTCACTTGGTCAGTCAGTCCACCACTTTGGTTCAGACTGAAGTATCTCAGCAATTACTGTATGAAATGTAATTACATGTTTTTACATTTTATTACAATTACAATTACATTTATGATCCCCAGAGGATGAATCCGCATAACTTAGGTGAGCACTTAACGTTTCCTCCACAACCATCAGATCAAAGTTTTATTTAATCCAAGACCTTTAAAAATACAAAAATTCCCATCAGTGTCAGCAGCACTTGTTGTTGTTCCATATCTACTTTGTCGTTCTCATTTTTACACTTTTTTCATCCATTGGAGTTAAGAGTTTGTTCATTGCAAACTTTTCTGTAAAAAAGACAGAGCTTGCTCATGTAGCAGTGCATCCTGCTGGGTACAGCATGGCACCAAAGCCATATCGGTTAGGGGTGTGTTTCCCACTGAGAGCAGCCTCTACAAATGTCTGATCTCGCTGTGTCGCTTTTGGATAAAAGCATTCCTTTAAATTGCATATGATTTACTACAGAACAACATGCAATGCCATGCAATGACTCATACTGATTTAATTCTCTCTGCAGTCTCAATAATAACACTCCAACTTTATTTCTTTTGACACCTGCTGCCACTTCCAAATTACTGCCTCAGCAGCTGACCTGGCTGACCTGGATATACTGATTTTCTCTCGATATCAGGCCTTGCAGGTACCGTCTTAGTGTACGACAACATCATCCTCTTCCCTATGTCGCTCCCAGTTTTTCTGTTATGTCAACAGCAGCCTTGCTCTTGACTTGTCCAGAGTGAACTCTCAATCCCTCAGCCAACAACACTGAGCCTGATCACACTTTTAATGCAAAGTGTACGCAAGGGGCAGATTACCTGCTCCTCATGTAGCCTGCAGCTCAAGCCCATGAGTTCAGCAGCAGCCTGAGACTGGTGGCCACTTTTCTCAGTTCCACTTGTTATCACAATGAAGGGCTCTATAAGGCAGCTTCTTCAGCCCTCAGATGAGGTGTATTATTTAAAGTGAGCGATGACTCAGTCCTCAGGGATCCGGGGAGCCGTGGAAAGTGGCAGATTGGACCGGGAGACTAGACAGCAGGTTTAATAAATGCACACATTAGCACGCTCCATTAGCTTCACCTTTATTTGCTTGTAGTCTCTCACCTGTTTGTCCCACTGTGCTTTTGTCTATTTTTAACTTGATGCAGACACCTTATCTACTGCATGGATACATTAATCAAACCCCCATCTAGGGGTGAAGCTTTGTGCATCAATGCAATATCCAGCACAGACATGTACTTCTGCTTTCATCATCCATTTCATTTTTCTTCAACTACTGTCTCCCTTTAACTGCTTTACTGCAAAGCATTCATCAAAGCAACTTCAGTAAAAACAGCAAAATTACAGCACTTGATTGAAAGAACAGCTCTGTAAAACACTAACAACAACTTAATCTAATCATCCATGTGTTTAAAAAAAGATTAGGAGGCACTATACCTTGATTTACAGTATAGTATAATACCTTTAGAGTGACTATTCAACTAACTTTTATACCACTTCATCTCTAGTCCCAGACCTTGATGTACTGCAACCCTCTTGACTGGGAACATGAGTATAAGCAACAAGGCTAATCACTTGAAACAGCTTGACATGCTGTTTGGTCACATAGCACTGGTAGTCCTACTCATAACTACAAACACCACCTGAAATCACTGAACAAGTTGAGTAAATGCTTATCTGAAGCACTTATACAAGTGACACAATAACGGTGGCATGTTTTGTCAAGTTGAGACATTACTGTGTATTTTTGCTTCATACAGAAGACAGTTATTCTTGAATCATATCCAGTTTTAACATAAAATGCATTGTTATAGTTGCTGTTATGGCCAACATCTGGCTGTTGAGATGATATATTTATCATCACTGTTATTAATGTTGATGATTTTGGACATGGACAGTATGAAGGATTTTAGTGTCTTGCAGTTTAGGTGCTGTTTCACGGGCTTTTCTATGTTTACATATTGTACACTCAGCGTATCAATGCCACTTAACAGGCTCATTATTATTGGAATGAGCTCATCAAAGGAACATGAAGTCAGCAATGGATATGTGTGTATTAATGCTAGGCCTGTCATGGATCTTTCCTTGCACAAAGAGAAAAGATGATGACTGTACAATCAATGTCTTCTGTAGTCCTTTTAAAACAAACTTTAAATTTGTATGTTTTTATAGATGATAGTGCTTTAAAAATGTAATCAATACAGGTTTTATTTTGATATGATCCTACAATGTTAGTCAGTGTTGGGTAGCTGACTCCATCTGTTTACATTTTATTTAATTTCCATGAAATTCACTGTTAACATTGATGATCCAAAGCCCCTACAACTACACAGAAATATGGGGATGTAATTAGCCATAAGAAACATCTATCTACAGTACTGTATATATAACACCTACAGACATGTGACAAATGAAAGGACAAACCAACATGAAGTGCCTCAGCGAGGTGTTGGGCTTTCACGTGCCACCCGAACAACTTCAGTACTCCTTGGTATTGACTCTCCAAGTGTCTGAGCTCTACTGGAGGGATGAACACCGTTCTTCTAGCAGATATTCCCTCATGTGGCGTTTTAATGATGATGGTGGTGGAGACGCTGTCTAACACGTCACTCCAACATCTCCCATAGGTGTTCAGCTGGGTTTAGATCTGGTGACTGTGAAGGCCACAGCATATGATTCACACCATTTTCATTCTCATCAAATCATTCAGTGACCCCTCATGTCCTGTGAATGGGGGCACTGTCATCCTGGAAGAGACCACTCAGTGATTCAGGGTTTTCCTTTAATTTGTCACGCCTATATCTTCTATTGTAATATTTTTCTACTCCCTATGTGTTTTCTCACTAATCTACAATGTCACAACGGTGAATTATCATCTTAGATGTGACCTAAAGCTCAAAAACTGAGGTGTACATATGTTCTAGAATTTCTATGCAGAAGCAACTCAGTTTATACACGTCTCACAAACTCTCACTGGCAAGACTTTTTTTCTAATAAAATAAAGTATTCAGTGGTAGTTTAAGGATTTCTTTGAATGGTCATAATCTTGAGGCAGTTCATATGAGCTTGCCTGATATCCACCGGTGCCCCCACCATATTGGCAAAATGTTATATTGCCTTGTTTATTACACTGAACAAAATTATAAACGCAACACTTTTGTGTTTGCCCCCATTCTTCATGAGCTGAACTCAAAGCCAATAAATAATAGGGTACTTAATGTAATATCATACAACTGTCGTGGCCTGCACTTAGGTCAGAGCGTGGAGAATAAAGCTCGCTGCATTGTTGTCGATGAGCTGTTGGAACAATGTGACATTTTGTGTCTACTAGAGACATTCCTTGCTAAGCAGGACTTAAGTAGTCTCGTCTCCATTGATGATGGCTTCCTCGGTGCCGGGGAATCAACTACAGACCTTGGGCTCGGTATCAAGCGAGGAAGAATTCCTGGAGGTGTGGCTATCCTGTAGTCTAAGAGGTTGGATTCAATGATTAATGTGGTCAGGCTTGATGTGGACTGGTGCATTGCAATACGCCTGATTCAGGACAATAAGGAACTGATGATTTTAAATGTGTATGCCCTGTATGAATGTAGCCAAAATGAGGAGGAGTATTTGAATAAGTTGGCTTTTATCAGCTCTTTTATACAGAGTGAGGGGCTTACGAGTGTATATATTGTGGGCGATATGAATGCAGATATCTCAGACAACAACTCTGTTTTCGCAAAGCATATGGTGCATTTTTGTGCTGACAACAATCTGATTCTGTCTAGTAGTGAGCTTTTGCCAAGGCAGAGCTATACATATATAAGTAAGGCCTGGCATACAACATCGTGGCTAGACCAATGTATTTCGACAGCTGATGCACATGCTGCTTTAGAGAATATCTCCATTTTATATAATATGTCTATTTCTGACCACATTCCTGGAAAGTTGGCCGTTAGATTTGATTTTTATACTTGTTTTAATTCAGACTAACCAAAAGCATGAAAGGTTGGATTGGTCTACTCTTTCTGCAGAGGATCTTGCTTGTTACTGTTCTGACACTGATAAACTGTTACGTGATATTACTGTACCTAGAGAGGATGTGCTATGTACAGACTTTAACTGTACTGCTGTTAGCCACAAGGCTGATATTTCTTGCAGGTATTCTAATATTATTTGGGCGCTGATAGAGGCTAGTTTGCCTTATTATGAAATAAAAGAGGCGCGCAAAATTAAACCTGGGTAGAGCACTTATGTGGCTGAATATCAGGCTAGAGCCTGTGATGCAACAACTTCCTGGGCCCTTGCTGGTAAACCCAGATATGGGCCTATATTTGAACTTAAAAAGCGTACAAGTGCAGAATATAAGTATGCTATAAGATTTATTATGAAAAATGAACAAAAGCTGAGGTCTGACTCTATGGCTGAAAAACTCCTAAGGAATAATACCAAATCGTTCTGGAAAGATGTTAAATATATTAACAGCAGTAGATTTTCTCTACCCTATACTATGGATGGAGTTTGTAGCCCAGATAAGATAGTTGAGCTTTGGTGACACCACTACTGTGATCTATTTAATTGTGTCCCTAGTGAAACATATGAGGTTTCTCAAGCAATACGCAATTTGTCAGCAAATAAGTCTACTGGGATGGACCGCATTTTTGTAGAACATCTTAAATATGCTAGTTTGAGGTTGGCACCTCTTTTAGCTATATTCTTTACTTCTTTTGTTATGCATGGTTTATGACTGACTCTTTGATGTCAGTGCTTTTAGTCCGGGTGGTGAAGGATAAAGCTGCTCAGATAATTATAGACCCATTGCACTTGCTAATATATTTTCTAAAGTTGTTAAAGAAATTCTCCTGAGTAGGTTTCATAATTCTCTTGAGTAGGTTTCATAATCTTATTGGCTCTACTGATAATCAATTTGGGTTTAAAGCCAATCATGGCACTGATATGTGTATTTTTGCTTTAAAAGAACTAGTCAGTAAATATAAAAATAAAAATTCGACCGTATTTATGTGTTTTTTAGATGCTTCTAAAGCTTTTGATCGTGTGAATCATAGGAAGTTATTCCAGAAACTGTGTGACACTCGAGTGCCTAAATATATTGTAAGATGCTTGTCATATTGGTATGCCCACCAGACTATGTGTGTCAGATGGGATAATTGTATATCTGCACCCTTTCAGACCTGTAACTGGGTAAGGCAGGGTAGCCTGTTGTCCCCGATTTTGTTTAATTTTTATATGAATGGTCTCTCTGAGGAGCTAAATATGTGTAGAATGGGATGTATGGTTGGTGGTACAATAGTGAAACACGTAATGTATGTAGATGATCTGGTGATCTTTAGTCCCAGCTCGGCAGGTCTCCAGCAGCTCTTGAATGTATGTTCTCTGTTTGGGGGCTTCACGATGTCAAGTACAATTCTGATAAAAGTGTTATTATGATATGCCGCACAAAAGAGGACAGGTCCCTTGCATTCCCTTTTTTTAAAGTTATCTGGTAACATTTTAACTGTGTGTAATGAAGTTAAGTACTTGGGTCATGTTATAAATGATTGCTTGTCTGATGAAGGGGATATGTATCGGCAGTGCCACGTTATATGCACAAGCAAATGTGTTGGTTCGGAAATTTGGCTCGTGTTCGGATGGAGTAAAATTGACTCTGTTGAAAGTGTATTGTACCTCTTTGTACACTGCACATCTATGGTCTAACTACAAAAAAGGCAGTCTTAGGAAACTGACAGTGGCCTATAATGATGCCTTGAGGTTATTATTGAAAAGGCCTAGATGGATGAGTACCAGTGAATTGCTTGTGGCATCTCGGATCAGTACATTATCTGCTGTTTTAAGAAATTTGATGTACAAATTTATTTGTTGTTTGAATAGTTCTGGAAACAACATAGTTTTAGTGCTGACTAATATTGCATATAGTGATATGCAATATACTTCAGTACTTTGGAAACATTGGTATACCTGCCTTTTAAAAAGGTAGTTGTTTATTGGTGGTTGTTTTTTTATTGTTATTTATTGCGGACTGTTTTATGGTTTTGATTTTTTTTTTAGCATTTATACATTTGGACCTTGAGTCTGTAATAAAGTATCTATCTATCTAAAGATCTACGACTTGTTCTATGTACACAAAAGGCCAATTTCTCTCAAATATTGTTCACAAATCTGTCTAAATCTGTGTTAGTGAGCACTTCTCCTTTGCCGAGATAATCCATCCACCTCACAGGTCTGGCATATCAAGATGCTGATTAGACAGCATGATTATTGAAAAACACACAGTGAGAGTGAGGTGAGACTGACATGACGCTGTTGTCGGCCTGAAAAAATTAATATTATTCTGTATACATTTACACTATCCTGATAATATCGAGACAACAGCTGAAAGTGAGGAGCAAGTTTTGGTGTGATTAGCATCAACTGTAATCTCAGTGTGAGCAAAGAAGTAAACAGGGAAACATTTTACTGAAAAGGAATAAAATGTATGTATTAATAACATGGGAAAGAACCAGGCTGACTGCAGTACTGTTTGGCTGTTACATGCCAGTTATTCACATAGAAGCATATAAAAAGTAAGTGCTGATAAAATGAGAGTATGACCTGAAACAATGCAGCCAATGCACTATAAAAGGCAGGGGGGATGTCACGGTCCTCATCAGATAGATAAATGAATTCTTCTGCCTCTGCAGCAGTCATACATTTCAGATCAAGATAGCTCTCAGTTTGAAGTTTGACAGCACTTATTTCTAAAGTGTAAAGTCACCTTGGCTGCGACACAGAGTTGTGTGCTCTGGACTGAAGCCATGAGCGATGTGTCCATCCAGATGTATGGGCCACGAGAGCTGATGGCTGGGAGAGGGAGCTGCCACAGCACTCCATCCAGAAAAACAGATCATCTGGCTCATCCGCTGTGGGCAGCCTGGACTCAGGGGACTGGAGAAACAGGCATCCAGCCAAAGAAGCCATGTCACACTTATGTGCTGTTGCTCTTCTACTGATAACCTGATCGTTTTAGCCCCAAAACTCTGCAAAACCGATCCTGCAATGCACTGCATCTTTTGGTTTATGAATTAAAACTGAACCAGGAGCATCTAGACAACAATCAATAAATAAATGTTCAACTGGATCTCTTTCATAAAGCACACATATGGAAAGTAGCTTCATTATTCAAAACAATCTTCCTACCAGGACAAAGCTGTTTCTGCCTCAGTGGGTTGAGGGATTTATCTTACATGCAAAGAGAATATGTCTGACATAAGCAAAACTGGTCAAACGATGTAGATGAGCCCTTGAAAAGCTTCAAGAACACATCTCTAAAAATATGCTTTAATAATGGGATTCTATCAGGGTGAAGAGAAGTCGGTGGGCCAGGGACTGGGGCTGGATGCTGCAGCAAGAAATTAAAGCTACAGTTGTGTGCATGCCTGCTGGCCTGCCGGGATGTAGACAGTGATTGACAGCTGGCGAGACGACAAGCACAGCAGACCACAGGGAGAAGGTGTCTATAGTAAACATCTCTCTGCTCACACAGAGAGATGGGGAAAAAGCACTTGAAAAGCATGGTTGAAAGCAAATACTGTCAGGTTAGAACCTGAAACATTCTGAAGTGTTTCAAAGGTGGATAAACCAGTGGGAGAAACCAGACGCTTTGTGGTTGCAAGTAGGAATCTATAACAAGAGAATCCTTCTTGTAAAAATGTATGTATGTACAGTATCCATTCCAACAGCACTGCCTAAAGAGGATTTGCTGCCAGAGCTAGTGATGCTCTGTATAGTATCTGTTGTGAAGAAACAAGTGCTGCTCTGCATTCTCTGAGGTCAGTCAAAATCTTGTGTCATGCTTCTTCTAAAGGGAAAATTGACTGTATGCTTTTAAACTTGACCTCAAACAAAAAATGACATGACAGGCGTAACCCACTCCTTCCAGCGCTGTTTGCATCTCATTATTTCAGTTCCCTGTCAAGGCGTTCCACTACCCTGTCATCTTTACTGCTAATGTGTGCATCTGTGGGTTCGCCTTTATTCTGTCACTTTGCTTGAGCGAAGCGGTGTGAATAAACAGTGACACTTCAGAGGGAACCGGAAACCCTTGTGGATCTCTGCAGGAAGAGCACACAGAGTCCCCTGGAGAGAAGCTCAGTCCATCCAAGGGTCATTACATCGATGTGATCAGAATACATAATGCGTATGCTGCCAAGATGAAAGTCCTCAGGAGACGTCTGCGCCTTGTATTCGCTGTGCATGTCCATCAGTGCACCGTGCTCCATTCATCACTGCTTTCATCATCGTTTAAACAAGCTTCCTGGGTCGTGACTCTCTCCCAGTGCGCCACATTGTTGACACCGAGTGGAGTACATAACTACATATTGACTCTGCAGAGTAGCGAGGACAAAAAAGAGATTAGGGGATTGGAGGTTTGCCTTTGCTTCCTACGAGTCGGTTGGCTAAATGAAGGATACTGCAGAGCCCCCCAGGGTGATGTGGGATGCTAAAGCTCACACTACCACCTGTGAGGGGCTTCTGGAAATGAACACCCATACTGTGACACCTAGAGGACTCCATTGTGAGCGGGAGATAGGCTGCAGCTCTCGCTGGGCCCATCTGTCACAGCCTGCCAATAACCACACAGAGACGAGGGGATGGCCATGGCGACGGTCACACATCTACCCTCTGTATGTCTGCCTGCACTACTGCCCAAGTAGCTTTATTGTATTTGTTTATTTAAAGGCCAAATGCCTTAAAACTGATTTGTCAGTAAAGATTTATGTTGTGGCTGAGAACCAGTGAACCTGGGATTGAGTTCCACTGAGAGAATAGGTCTAAGTCTAAAGTCAGTTTATAACAAGTCAAAAATAGTTACTATTGCCCGTCACAAATAACCAGAATTCAAAGTGATGCCTTTTCTTATTTTGTCAGACAAAGGAATGACACAGAGGGGTACATCATACTGTGACAGTTTCAAACAGTATCATGCGTTTGAGAGAAAACCTTGGGTTAAAAACAGTTTTGAGATAAAACACTAACAACTTCCAAGCAAATCTTAATTCACTTAAAGTTTTCTATTGATTTCAGCTTCCCCATTTTTGGTGGTGCTCCCACACTCTCTGCTGTCAGACCCGTATTTTACTTTTTCAAGTGTCAGTTAGCAGCTGTGAATCAAAAAAAATATTTGCCAACATTATTCTTTTCAGAGTCATAGGTGGCCAGGATATGGCATTGGTTGCCTGTGGGATTGATAATAATGTTATTTACATACATATGTACATATGTTATTTAAGCTAATTCCAGTATCTGTGGTCTTTATTTCAGTCATTTTGAATCTGTCCACCTAAGATCATTCACATTTGAAGCTACAACCACAAGTGCAATTAATATTTATTTTCATTGTGACTAAAATGATCAGTGGTTTATAAAAATGGTCAATAATTAAATTGCTGTTGGTAGGCTAATACAATAAACACCTAATCGTATAGGAAGTAAAGGGCTTTATGAACAGCTTTAAGTAAAATGCACGAACAAGAAACAAGCATCACCAGCTTGTACAGACAGGCCTGCTGTCCTTTTACAGCTGGAAAACGCCAAATAAATCCTCTGATTTATTTTCAAAGCTTGAAAATCTATGAATTTCATACTTGGAAGACAGAATGACTGAAATAAGCATGATAAGAAAACACAGGCTCATTAAACCGAGCGCAGCACAGACAATAAAAAAAAAGTCGAAAAGAAAAAAGAAGCATCAGTGTGCTTGAATGTAATTCCTCGGAAGTTAAGCCACTAATGATAAAGCAGATTGAACTTTATAATCTGCTTCAGTAGTACTTCTGTGACAGCTAAATGTTAAGACGTGAGTGCCTGCTGACTAAATGCTGCAGCTGCAGTAGCAATAGCAGAGAAAGGTAAATAATTAGAGAGACAGATCAGTGAGGACGGAGGATGGAGGGTCAGGGGAGACGGATGATAGGACAGAGGGCCACTGGCACACATATAGATGCATGAAATGATATTTGGGTAGACTCTGGCCTCACCTTGCTTCCCCCTGATTGATCACCATGTACATCTCCCAGGACATATTTTCAGCCACTGCTCCATGAGGCACCAGCAGGCTGACTCCTGCAAAACACAAACAAATGTGTCAACAGTGACAGCTCCAGCAGCCTGACAGTGTAGGGCAAACTAAAGGCTTACAGTATGTCATACATGCAGTGGTTATAGGAACATTTATAAGCACTTCATTTTACTTGATTGAACTGTATCCAAGAATAATGTGAAGCAAACTTAGGTGTGTAAAAAAAATCGGCTGTGATATTTACTAGAAACATAATGAATCTGAGCAAAAATAGAATGAAAAAACATTTATTTTGGCACATGCAAAGACTGAGCATGTATCATGAATACATTAGAGGGAAATGGAAGATCTGCTAGCTGTTAGCTTGCTGTAGCTGTAAGTTCAACTAAAATATTTACACAGGGTCATGCACACACACATGCGTTGCTATGGTTTTCTGAATTTTGATTTGTTTAGTGCATTGCTCTCAATGGATTTCAAAATAAAGAACGCATAAATAAAATCAGTACTGTTACAAAAAATTATTCATATGACTGTTGTCTAAGCACATATGCAAAAACTACTTTGTTAAGGTTTGGAAATGTTTGTTATCATGGTTAAAAGAAAATAACACTGACTGTGGGTAGAACACAGGATGTGAACAGAAACCTTCCATAATAAAGTCACAAGCTCTGTTGATCCAGCCTCGCTTACTCCAACAGTGACTGTATATTTTGCCCCACATCCATTGCACTGAAATTGCTAAGGGACAAGAATTTCTCAGTGTATAAAATATATTTATTCTGTACACACTGTATGGCTACGTTAGTATCGTATTAATGTGTCCATTAGATGAAAAAATGTCAGCCCATCCTTTAACTGCAGTTTAAAGTTGACTATGGGTTTAGAGGTGTTGTCTGGAACTAAACTGATGAATTCTGTAACTACAGTACATTGTTGTGTGTTCAAAACCTGCGGTTTAAACTGCACCTGTGACTGAGGCTAAACCCAGCGTTGCAGAAATTGCCTGCACGCTGCTAGAATTCAGTATTCACCTCAGTTTTTGTATCTTAAACTTTTCACCTTTTACCATACACAGTATGGCATGATCGTAAAGGAAACACTAAGTAATACACATATAATTGTTCATCAATTGTTTAAGCACATCTTCTGAAACACTCTTGAACTTTCATTTGTCCCATTTGCCCTGCAAAAAGCCATCACTCACGCAAAACCCTGAACTCATCTGTCATGTTGTCTCTGTCCTCTCTTTGTCTTCCTCCAGATCCACCTTTCCCTAAAACTGAGCACATCACACACAGTATACACTCATATCTGTATCTCTATGATTTCTATCTGCCCCATTTACACAATGAATGTACATCTTTAAAAAGCAGTGTAATTTATTGTGACCACCACTGAGCCTAAAACCTTGCACCACTAAATCATTTGATCATATTTGTACTTACTTTATATATTTGAATTCTGTGTTAAAGCAACAGGAAAAGCAATAACTTTATTAGCAGTATTTTACTGCCGGTGAACTGTAAAATCACGAAACTGAAACAGCTCCATAAATAATTTTTTCAGAGTGCTATCTTGTGGCATTCTTTTCAATCACCAGTGTCAGGAGGAGCTTACAGGGAACATCATAAATCATCATACATACAGTTTGCCTACAGTCTAGAGGTAGTTCAGCATAACATGTGCTGATTTTTGGCACAGCGGTCAGGTTGCAGCTGTGTTAAACCCCAACAGGTTCAGGGCTGGGTGAACCCCATCTAAATCACAGGTAAGCAAGTCATAAGTCACACAGCAGCAGGTTCTTGTCACATAAAGGTAAAAACAGGTTTAGGCGTTCAACAGAAGAATAATAAGGATAAGTCTTTTTCTGGTGAGGACAGTGTCCCTTTGACCTACAACTGCCTAATCTATTTTATTACACACTGAGGGAGGACAAAGTGCTGAGAAAAGAGCAGGTGATTCTAGAAACCACCTCCCACCTCCTGTACAGTGTGTTAGCTGACCACAGGAGCTCCTTCGGCAACTGACTGATTCACCCAAAGGAGCATTACAGGAGCTCCTTCCTGCTGGGTGCAATCAGACTCTATAGTACATTTTTATAGAAGTAATTTCCTAAATTCATTCCATGAACTGCACTGGGACTGAGAGGACTGCTGTTTATTTATTTTATCTATTTAAATTGTTTTGTTTTGATATAGATGTAATGGCTATAACAACAAATTTGCCTACAGGGATTAATAAAGTCATCTCTCTCTCTCTTCTACTCTTTCCTGCTCATCTAACTCAGAGCTGCAATCTAAACTCACTTTAAAATTTAACCTAAAAACATGGCAGTCTTCATTTCCTCTTACTTAAACTGCTAGCTTTGTTTGTTAGTCAGTCAGTTGACGCGGTAAAAGTAAACCACCAGTAAACTGACAGTAGTATGGATGATGTGGGTCAAAATGACATCTTGTATTATAATAAATGTGCAATATATAAAGAAATAAAATTAAGGGTGAACATTTTTTTCTATTCTACCACAAATGGTTTCAGAGTCAAATGACAAAATGTATCACTACAGTATTTGGTTTGCTGAAATTTAACACCCTCTTGGTGCATACTACACATACTTCAATACATTTATAAAGAATGAATGAATTTGGTCAAATAATTCATTCCTGAATGACTCAGTGTAGTGGTGGTTTCTCAGCCTGACCTTTATGACACAAAGCTGATTCTGTCTTTGTCTCAAGTTGCATCTATATCACACTTTACACTCAGGAGTAGAGGAACATTTACAGTGCCTTGCGAAAGTATTCGGCCCCCTTGAACTTTGCGACCTTTTGCCACATTTCAGGCTTCAAACATAAAGATATAAAACTGTAATTTTTTGCGAAGAATCAACAACAAGTGGGACACAATCATGAAGTGGAACGAAATTTATTGGATATGTCAAACTTTTTTAACAAATAAAAAACTGAAAAATTGGGCGTGCAAAATTATTCAAATCCACATAAGGGATGACGGCAACATTCATAGATCCTGGAATGCACAATGAGGGGCAATGTTCATTCCTATTACAGAGGCCCACTGAAATTTTTTTGAGGAAAAGCTGTGTTAGACTGCATATTGTTTATAGTAAAGTATTTTTATATACAAATATAAAAATGAAAATGTTTCTGGAGTGGGACTTTAATTAATTATAGAAGTTGTGCAGGGGGGGGGGGGGGGGGTCTCTTTCTCATGCAGAAAGCTATTTACAGGGAAATGCGATGGATTAGCTGAAGCTCATCAATAGGGAGCGCCTGCTCACCCGGTGCTTTACAGACTGGCCACCAATCGAAGGGAATTTCAATATTTACCTACATCCTCGTTTTGTTAGTTGCAGTTAAGCAAACACGCAATTCGCTAATTCATGTTAGTGGATGAGTGAGACTTGTTTAAGTATTTTCCTTCCACGCTAATGATGATTCATTTGAATGACTTTAGGTGTGAATTTTGACTCACGGGCCATTGAATACAGATAAACAACAGGGTGGTTCGTTTTAACATCTATCCATGAGCCAATTTAACGATCATATTACAATTACATTAACTGGGCAGATAGTTTTGTTCTGACCTATTGTACATATGTTATTTGTCTGTCACACACACACACTCCTGCAAACAGAAGTATATAAAATGTATTCACACACTGTTGGAGTGAGATGAAATACACAAGGATTAAAGGCACCCAACACCACAAAGTCACATCACAAAATGCCAAAACAGTCAAAAGTGCATTCATCAGTCTACATGAATTAAATCGATCGTTTCATGTATTTGTTTTATACAGTGTGGCTCCGATGGCATTAGTACCCCTGCAGAGGCAGATCATGAGGAATTGTTTAGTGTTAGGCTGTACCGGAGATCTTTGAGTTCTGAAAATCATTTTCGAGCTGAGGTTAACAATTGTTTAGGTCCTTTTGATGAAGGAAAGCAAAGCAACAAATTACTGAAAAAGTCTAGTTTGTGTTGGCCGCTACAAAGTATTAACTTAAGGGGGCTGAATAATTTTGCACGCCCAATTTTTCAGTTTTTTATTTGTTAAAAACGTTTGAAATATCCAATAAATTTCGTTCCACTTCATGATTGTGTCCCACTTGTTGTTGATTCTTCACAAAAAATTACAGTTTTATATCTTTATGTTTGAAGCCTGAAATGTGGCAAAAGGTCGCAAAGTTCAAGGGGGCCGAATACTTTCGCAAGGCACTGTATTCAATATGTCTAAAAACTAACCAGCCTTATCAAGTCAAATACGGACAACCAAAAGGTTTTAAATCTCAATTTTTTCAAAAAATTATGGGGGCAAAATATGACATCTCTGGTCAACCTGGCTAAAATGTTAAGTAATGGCAAACCCTGTCCATTTTATGCAGTTTTGTTTTCAGCCAAAGCCCAAGAACCTCTGAGAAAGAGACATGTTTGATGAACTAAACTACAATATTTAAGAACCAGCTGCAAGAGATTCTCTTATTTTCTTGTATATATATTGTGTATATCTGCCTTTATCTTTGATGCCTGGCTGGATCCTCTTGGACATGGATGGTACCAGTCCGGTACAAATCTGTGCAGAGATGTTCTGCTCTTCTCACGTGACTATTTTCAGGTGCTCTTTGCTGTGCTTCGCCTTTTGCTTCAAATGACTCCACAGGGGTTCTGTTGGATTCAGGTCGGGGGACGTACTTGGCCAGGTCAGCGTTTTCACTTTTCCCTCCTAAAGAGACTCCTGTCATGTTGGAAAATGTCCTTCCTGCCAGGCCTCTTGAGACTGGGAGCCATCATGTCCTCCTGCACTCAGGCAGCCCTACATCAGCGCACTCCTACCCCTATGTTTCATGGCACTATACAGTCACTATGGTAGTCCTGGCAGGTCCATGCCAAACATGCTGGACCCCATCTGATCCAGACTCATTGGTTTCGGCCTCATCTGACCCCATGAACATATCAGTATTCATAAGACTTATCTTCATGTTCACTGACAAAGTTTAATCTTGCAGTTTTGTGCCTTACTCTGAGCAAAGGTTTTGTTGTTCAGCATTTTCCACAGAGACTGACTTTGCATTGCCCTTGTAAGTGTCTGATCAGTCAGTGAAACACTCGTTTATACAGACAATTCTTGTGCCAAATCAGAAGCACATACCCATCTTTTTTTAAATGTAAGGTTGTGTAAATAATAAACTGTGTGTGCTGTCACTTTTGGAGGACAGCCACTACACCTTCTGTTATTAGTAGAACAACTCTTCCTATGCCTCCTAACCAGTGCTGCAACTGTGTTTCAGCTTCAGATCAGTACTCTACTGATGCTCTTGTACCGTTTCCCATCAGGTAAGCTGACTTGTCGCAGTGCTCACAGGTGTACTCACTTTAGGTGGACTGAGCTTGTACTTTGGGGCCCATGTTTTCAGTGTAGTCTGTCTAATCACCATCCATCCATTATCGATACCACATATCCTGTAGAGGGCTGCCACTTAGAGCCTGTCTAATCTGTTTAGAATTTTACTGATCAAAGACCTGACACTACCACTTAAAACTAATTCAGTCTGGATGAGCTCTACAAAACCACATTTTTCAGGACAGAGCAATAACGGCTAAAATACAGTTATTGGCTAACTATCAGATTAAAAATCTGAAACACACAATCGCACAAACCAACCAAATCTATACTAGTCAAGGACCACCTATCAGCCTGAATAGGAATAAGTAGATACAGAAAATAGACACAGATGAATCAATATCTGGTTTAAATATGCTGTAAACATAATCTATCTGATTTAGGCACTTTGATTTTGAAGAATTAAAACAATCTTTCTACATTATTTATTCGAATCTCCCATCCAGCAACAACTTCTAAACATCTGATTATGCAACATCATTTCACGAAGTGAAGATTTTGTGTGTGTGTGTGTGTGTGTTAACACAGCAGCACTGCCCAACTACTGTGGCAAACCATCCACAGTGAAGAGCAGAGAGCACACAAAGGCCCTGCTTCACTAATAAAAGATTCAGGGAAGCAGAGCGGGAGATGGCAGATAAAGATGGGTCTTGGCAGCTGCATGGAGAGTAAAAACCTCAGCCATCTATGAAATATGTATTCTAACCAGTTTGTTTTCAGTATAGAAACATTCTGTCACATGTTATGAGAGACTGCTTTGTTGGTAAAAAAAAAAAAGAAGTACTAATACCCTGCATATCTATAAAGTAAGCAATGGAACGAAAGATTCTCAGTCAAACATACTGACTTTCCTGAGCAGTATAAAAAGGGAGCTCCACGGGTTTTACAGGTAAAAGTCCATTTACAGTACTTGCCGAAGGGAGAACTACTTAGCCTGTGAAAACAGTTAACAGGCTCCATTTTCCTGAAAAAGGGTGCAGATGCAAACACAAACAAAATCTCCAGACCTGAATTCAAACAGGTGCCACTAGAAACTTTGGTGACCACAGGCACAGACCCAGTGCGAACAGGGCACAACGTGAAACAGAGGCTGGATACACTATTAGTTGGATACAGACTCAGCAGGTGGACTCAGGATAGTGTCAGCAATGACCAATCACATAAATCCTCCTCATTTCCTTTAAAGCAGTAGTGGAGGGAGAAAGGCTGTGGTCTCCAAGAAACAGAAAAAGTTTATCTCTGTGAAGCAGCTAAAGAGTCACAATAACAACAGAAAAATACATGACACCCCCAGTGTTAATATACAGTACATCACCCCAAATATCCTGTCACTGGTAGAATTAACAGCTACCTGGTACTGGTGCAACAGCTGCTGGCATGTCAGTGCCGACAATTAGGTTAGAGCCAAATTCATTTAAACTCTGCAGTTCTCTTCCTCTGCACATCTGAACACTCATCCTTGTCTTTAATGTGCAGAAAACACAAATGGTTATATTTACAAAATACCAGCACATACTACCATCCAACCACTAGCTATACCACTTATCCTAAGGAGGGTCATCAATGGGTGAGAGGCAGGGTCCTACCTGGACAGGTTGTCAGTCTATCACAGGGCTGACACTTAGAGACAGACAACCACATTCACTCCTACAGTCAACTTAGAGTCACCAGTCAACCTAGGCAGCATGTCTTTGGACTGTGGGAGGAAACCTGGAACCCTCTTGCAGAGAGGTGACAGTGCTAACCACTGTACCACTAAGTTGCCCACCAGCACATTCTTGTCCAATTTAAAAAAGAAAGAAAGAAAAAGAAACTTTGTATTTTTAAACAAACAGATACAAAATAGTTTTTGGAGATTTACTAGTTAGTTTTAAAAAGAAGGTCAGTTAACATTAAATCCTGATGTCTCATTAAAAGATCTAAATGTTTAATGAAGGTGTGCCAGCAATGTGTGAAGCAAGGAGGACTTTGGAGAGCTGTTACTGAGTTAGCTCTGAGAAGAGGAAAAACAAGTGAACAGCATCCACTGAAATTATGGAGCTTCTTTCTGCCTTAGTGCATTTTATTTATTTATTTTTTATGCATTAGCTCTTGTCACTGTACACCCTGACGTTGTCCTGGCCTTGAGCTCAGAGCCTGTACTGAGTTACGGGTCAGGTCCTATGAGGTTGGGTGCACTTCTGGCTCAGGAAGTAGAGCAGGTTGCCTCCTAACCAGAGGGTTTACAGTTCGATTTGTGGCTTTTCCAGTCCACGTGTTGAAGTGTCCTCGAGCAAAATGCTGAATGCCAATGCTGTAAACCCAGAATTCTTTTGCGTTTTGAACAAAAAATTTTCGTATTGCTAAATCACATTAGTGGTTTGCACTACTCAGCTGAAATATGCAATTCAATTATGATATTAAGTAGAAATAAATTAGCATGTTGAGCTCTTGCAGGGGAGGGGCCATTCAAACACATCTGAGCATAAATTTGTAATCTGTCAGTTCAGAACTCAAAATGACATTTTCACTCAAGACTTTTGTTGTACTGTACACTGGAAAACATGATACAAGAATTCAACTTAGAATGTATGTAGCTTATTCCAGACCACTAAACTGATAAATCGAATGAATGAACTGCAAAGAGTTCACTCAACTCATTAAATGACGTTTGTAAAGAAACACAATTAGCATTCTTCCCAGCATGCACTGTTGGTGACCAAAACACTTCAGAGGCTCTTTTATTTGCATTTTGAAGAGCCCAGGCATGGTGGAAACCTTCTCTGTGTTTCTAATATAGGGTATATTAAAGAAAGTCATAGTTGTTTCCTTTCATAATATTGAAAACAAAGCAAACCATGATGAAGGTTAGAATTGAATTCAGTCCCTTACAGTTGCTGTTGTATTAAATAAGGTCATGTGAGGCAGCATTGCGTCTTTGTACTGATTTCGGTTCTGAGCACTTCCAGCAGGCACAGTTTTAAGTTCTTCATGTCAAATGAAGAACTGGTAGTTAAATAAAAATGTACTTGCTTTAGCTTAACATATTAATTGAAGTGACTGGGTAAAGCAATGGATGTTACAAATGATTTAAAATTAAATCAACTTGAAATTTAGCGCACTGAAATTAAATGGAAAGTGGAATAGTAGAGCAAAGACATTAATATTCTAAAATATTTTAAGTTGAATAAACTTGATATTTGGTGCATTGAACTTAAGATATAGCCCCTCAAGTTTTTAAGTTAAATACACAAGTTTTCATTGCACATTACTTAATATTTTTAAGGCAACTTGTTTCCTCTAAGTATTTTAAGTAAAAAAACAACACACGTTACATGTCTGTTAATTCGTTGTTTCTGTAATGTTAGAAAGAATTGTTGTAAGGCTGGAAAATTCGCTATGTCTGCATTATGCCAGTTAAAACATGGGGTTTCTCAATTACCCGCTTTGTGTTACACATCTCTTTTCATCGGTTCATATACCGTTGTTTACCTATCTATGGAAGAGAAAGTCATATTAATTAATGGCGTTGCAGTTTGTTGTGCTGTTGGCAACAGGAGTTGTGCGTGTTCACAAACTATCCTCTCGTTTTTAGGAAGAGGATCTCGGGCTTTATTGTTCTGAAATAATTAGACTATTTGAAGTTATGATGGGTGCAAAGCTAATCTAGAGGTAGCCAAGATTAAACACTGAATGGCTGAAAACGAGCAAAATGAGCATGTCACGGGGACTTTAAGTAAATTCAACTTATCCGGGTTTACAGTGTAGCTGCTTCTGGTGGCTGCCCACCAGTGTGTGTGTGAATGGGCAAAAAATATTTAAGCCCTCTGCGTGTGCTTCAATGTGTGGAAAAGCACTATACAAACATGAGTTCAATTAACCTAAAAGTCCTGCAATAAATTATCCTTTCTGAATGTGCAACTGTTTCAGAGAGGTGCTGATTCAACTATAAGATCATTCTGGAGGCAGGACTTTGTGCTGCTGTTGAAACATACCACACTAATAAAGAAAGGTGGCTCTCTATTTATCTCTATAGATAGGGTGGGCAAAATAATAGAAACACCTCTTAGTATAACACAACACAGCATCACAAATTACATCATCAAAATCAGCTTATGTGTTGTAATGCTGGTGTTTCCTGTTTTCCTTCTTGTTGTTGTGCTAGCTGTAGCATTTGTTTTTCCACATGTGATGTGTTTTACACGTGTCTCTTGGCCACACTAATCGACTAACAGCAGAAGTAGCTCAGGAGAAAGTAGCCCCAATTAAAATGTTCAATGTGAGGTCTGTGGATAATCCAGAATAATAGGGCCTGTTTGAGATGTTGCTCCTTTTTAAAATTCCATTTTCCAATTAGGCTACCAACTCATTTTAACTCCACCTCTTAGAGACACATCTCAAAACCTAGGCTTACAAAACTAAAACTAACAATATACTTAGATGCCGCCCAAGGTGACTGAGGAAATATAAGATGTTGTAGTCTGTGTAAATCCATCTTTTGGAAAAAAAGTAGAAGTCAAGTGAACTGTAAAGATGTAAAGAATGCTGCTATTTTGATTCCATATCACAAGGTGACAAAAAAGCATGAGTAATCGGCAGTGAAGTGCTATGTAGTGTATGACTGGCATCAGTCTATTAAATACTGTAGCTGTCCCCATAGGCATCACTAGACCCCTTTTACTGGTGCCCCAGTATTGATCTGCTGTGGCCTAATAAAATCACACATTCAAAGCTCCTATATTTGGCAGTGGATTCATTTAGATTGATAATAATGGTAAAAGAAATGATTAGCTGTTTTAATCCAGTATGTCAAAGCAAAATACAAGCTGAGAACCAGTGGTCAGGGTTTGTACACCACTGTGTACATGTAAGCATGGGGTGCACTGCAGTGCATATGCAGCAATCTATGTATTGTGCACAAAACAAAAGAAAAGAATGGACTGAGGTATGTCACAGGGTCTAAATAGAATTTCTGAATAATGGCGGTGATCTTACAGTATTTTACTCAAACATTATTGACTCCTGTGGATGGACATATGAAAATTCTTTGTATGAGGCCAAGACAGGGAAGAAGTTCAGAGAGATGAGGGTGAGAGGTGAGATCTGGCTATAGTTGGTAAACAAGGCAACCTTAGTTTAGTTAGTATGTACCAGGTGCAGATGTGAAGTAAATCAGAGCTCTGTACATCAATGCATACAGTATGATCAGTTGGACTGCATGGAAAAAAAAAAAATCATGGCAAACACTGTACATCACACGTAGCAGTTTAGGTGAACTATTCATTCTGCCTTTAACGAATAGCCGATAACATATGAGTTGGTAAACAAGGCAACCTTAGTTTAGTTAGTATGTACCAGGTGCAGATGTGAAGTAAATCAGAGCTCTGTACATCAATGCATACAGTATGATCAGTTGGACTGCATGGAAAAAAGTTGCACTGGCCAAAGTGCTTTACAGGTGTATTATCTCCTGTAGATGGAGATGATACACCATTCACCCACCAATGATGGCAAGCTGTCACACAACGGTGCTAGTCAAGCCACCGGGAGCAATTTGGGGTTCAGTGTCTTGCTCAGGGACACTGAAACATGCAGGGAGACAAACCACCAACTTGTTGGTCAGGAGACGACTGCCCTACCTCGTGAGCCACAGCCACCCCTAACATATGAGATGCTCTTGTCACACAGTCCAAATCTTGTTTGTTTTGTGCATTTTTAACAACCTGGTGAACCTGAGGAAGGAAGGGAGCGTGTGGAGGAAGCTGTCTGTGTCTGTGGAGACAGGAGTGTGACCAGCCATCCACTGCACAGAACAATTTCAGAGTAATTGGAGCATCAATAGGTTATGTGGCCTTATGGGTTACAAAAATGATTGTTTGTATTTAAATGAATGATTTATTGATAGATTTATTAGTTGTGAAAGCTTAAATTTGACAAATCAAACTGGGGCTACATGCAAATCAAATTAGTTGGTACTGTAAAATGAAATGCAAAGAAATGTCCAATACAGGGCCAAACTTTTACGCCATAAATCATGTTGAAAATTTTCTTAATGTATTTTGAAACAAATATTTTTATAAAGATTAACATCTCTACATTTTACCTTTACAGTGGTTGTTGTTGTAGCAGCAGGCAGGTGAATAGTGGGCTAAGCACTAAACATTCAAGAAAGAAAATTGTGCCCCAGTAGAGCTTGGTGTCTAGCAACACCCCTGGCTGTCCCTGCAGATATTCTGTGTGAGTGCTGTACTTGACAGTAGTGATTCTCAGACCTGCAGTCTGAAAGACAACTGCAGCAGACTGCTTTCCTGTCACTCGGCCACGCGGGCCAAGGACAACAAAAGAAGGCTGTAAATGCAACCACTTGCAAAGACTGTTGACCTCGAGACAACCTTAACGGCTCATGTAACCTCCTCCAAATGCTCCATTTGTGTTGGTGGGACATGACAACAGCATGACCCTTGTTTGCCTGAGAGAGCCTGTGAGGATGTGGAGGAATAACAAACAACTACCTGCCTTAGCAACAGCACTGATGATTTTTTAGCAAGAACTCAGCATATGGTGTCTAAGGAGTGTGAAGATGTACTAACAGTTGTGATATAATACAGTATGAATGAGACTTCCTAACAAAGCACAAACCTTACACTACTAACACGTTTGTACATGCATGGGTCCAGAGTAACATTTCATACGTCTGGCATTGGTGCCAGATTTGGTGGCATTACCTCTGTTTTACAAGGTAATGCAAAAGAATGTATTTTTCATAATTATTTTTAATATCCTTACCATCCAATGTGCATAGCCTATATTTATAATGAAATTCAGAGAGACGGAGACTTACGGAATCCAATAAATGGTAAAATCACTTCTGGAACAAGCTTCCACCTCTTTTTATATACAGTCACTTTAGTGCTCTATAGCCTAGCAGCCAGCATGATGATGATGATGACACTGATGATGACGATGATTATTGGGCTATTATATTTCAACTGAAGTATAAACTGGTGAATTCCACACATGGGTTGTCATTTATGATTTATTTGTAGCCCGTTTGTCTTCTGAAGAAGTGCTTCTGCTCTTTGGCAATGTTTGTGTTGCACTTCATACATAGTTCAGCTCTCTCACTTGCCTGCTAGTGAGAGACTTTTTTTTTGGGGCCTAGTGCTTAAAGAAGGACTTGATGGGGGGTTTTCAACTCTGATCTTCATGCAGAGTCTCTCGTCAGAACAGAGGTCTATCAGCAGGAGAACAGCACAGTCTTCACCAGGCTGACTGACAGCAGAAATGTACCAGACAAAAATAGTTTTCAGGGAGTCTCACATATAGGATAGATATAGGGTGGTCAATTAGGAGAACCTCGGTTTATTTAATTATTATTATTATTATTATTATTAATGAAAAAAGGATTTAAATGGGTTTTTTTTTTATTTGCATTTCATTAACTCTGTATATATGGCATGTAGTGTATGTTGCATATAGAGAGTGTGCATATATGTTCTTACTACTCCAGCACAAAAGGTTTGAATAATCTATTGTATTATTGTATATATTAAATATGGACTAAATACGAATGCATTGAGAACACAATACATCATTGGTATGAATAAAGGAAACCAAAAGAGGATATTCTGACCTACATTTCATTTCATAGTTACAATTTAAAAAAGGCTAATTTAATGGGGTTTTTTTCAGTGTAGTATTATTTCTCCTCCACCGTTGATGATATTTCTTATACAGATGAAGTGTTATTCCGTGGAAAACCTTACATGAGGCTCTGTCTCGCAAGCGGCTTGCAAGCAGGCTCTTCTGGAAGTTAATATTAACCAGACTAAAAGCATGGCTGCTTGTACCAGAGTTTTGCTGGACAACACAGCACTGTCAAACCTACAGTACATGATGCAGTCCATGTACCTGTTCCCCTTTTGAGATCTGTCTTAGCAGTTAAGAATATTTTCTAAGATTGTTTCTCACTTACAAACGAGTAGCGAGTCAGATGACTGCTGATTACTCTTTAACGGAACATGGTGTATTCTGTTTGTAAGCCATGCTGTCCCAAATAATTAAAATACACAAACTGACTTTTGGGCTTCTGCTTTGCATGACATGTTACTGGTGAATTCTGGTAACAAGTTCCGACAGATGCAAATCCTCAGTTAAAACGTTACTTGACAAAACATGTAGTCTGTGGTTCCTCCTGCAGGTTCCAGAGCAATCTGACATGCAAATCACACCTTTCTACAAGTGGGTAGGAGGGACATTAATCTACGAAGCTTTCTAAGAATGTTCTCACTGACAGTGCTTTAGGGGAATGGATTTGAAGATTATCTTAGCCTTACCATGCTTTTGGAAAACATGGCCCTTGACTCAGAAAGTACTAATTATTAGTATTAATATTTTCATGAAATGCTCAAAAGTCATCATTTTCTTAGGAGACTTCAGTTAGTCAATGTTTACAAAACATTACAGAAGTTCTGCTTGACACTGTGCTCACCTGAACTACAGCCTCAGGAACAGGCTTGCTAGGACATGGACTACACAGTAATTGGATAACCTCAGCTGAAGCTGAATACAGTATTTGTCAGGAGAAGAGATAAAGCCATGGGCATCCTGACAGCTCTCATCTTTTTTCCCTCAGTCTCCGACCCTGAACTCTGGCTGGTCCCATACAGTGCCTCTGGCAATCCAAAAGTGTTTTAAGAAGTCTGTACATTTTAAACTAAAAAAGTGAGATATAAAGCCATTTTTTAAATTATTTTAGTTTTACTATTGTATTGTGTTTTATACATTCATGTCATGTTAACATATTAGTTTTATGTTTTAGACATTCATATGCTGCTTTTATGTTTTGGCGAGCTAAAGACAGTTTTTCCACTTTGGTAGAATATAGCAATAAAGTTCTAATCTGCGCTATCATCCCTTCCCTGGAAGCCACTGATTTGGATCAGTCAAACAGTCTAGAGATAAGTAAAGTTTACCGCACCACTTTTTTGTGTGGCGACAGAACAAAGAATAACTGTACCGCCTGTGACTGCAGATGCACCAGACTGTTTATGACAAAAACAAGCAGCATGAAAGTGAAAAAGAACACTAGTGGAAAATGTTTGGTGTCAGTTGTCTTGTGAGCCTTTCTGGTGAAGATGCACCTTATTACTAAACATCACTGGCTTAGGATGCCTACTGTCACATTATGGAAACCAAGAGCACAATGCGTGAACTGCTTTTCATTAACAATTATAAGTTCGATTGTGGCAGTGCTTCATGTACTAACAAACTAAGTGAGAGCTTTTATCTACTTCCTGTAAAGCTTACCGGTGTTTGGCACCACCAGCCGTCCCCCGGGGTGGCCAAACACGCCCGTGGTCCTCAGCTCCTCTTTGCCAGTGTTGAATGGCCCATTGAGGGCAAGCAGGCCCTTTTTGCGTCTGTCCACTGTGCTGCAGTAGTCCTGGCTTAGGTCCCGTGGGAAGGTCTCAGCAGGGGCTTTGGCGTGGAACTCTGCACGCTCGGCCACACCTAGTGAAACCATAAAGGAGCTCTGAACTTTGACCTTGATGTCTGGCAGGGGGTCAAAGAGCTCTTTGTCTGTGCTGTCCTGGAAGCAGAGGGGAGTGCTGTACGTCCGTCCCACTGTTAAGTCAGGGTGCATTGAGGAGTTGAGAAGCAGCGGGTTGCCTACAGAGATGGAGACATACAGTACCACAACCACAGTCATCTGAAAGCCCTGCTTGCATGGGACTCGCATTACATGGGAAACTCATTTAATTAATGAATTAAAGCCTGTTTTGCCTGAACAGCACTCACATGGGATAATGAAATTTACTGGTGTCCCAGAGACAACTAAATAAGGTCAAGATTGTAGTTGTTTTTTCCTTTCTTTTTTATAATTTTCTGATTTAGCAAAGCAATAGCGGAAAGGTTAAGGTTTAGAAGCTGAGAAACATGACAAATTCCTTAACTGTTGATGACAGAAAAAGGATAAAAGAAGAGAGAAAATGTGCCACTCAGCTTGGGTAAATCATATTATCAGGAGATTTGTCTGCAGTACATTATGTTCAGGAGAGTTGTTATTTTAAAAAAGCAGACCTAGCAGATTTGAGGTTAAAATCACCTTTAATGTCCACAATACAAATCCCCAAATACCCCCAGGTCCCATTAATATGGTTCAAATCAGCTTTAAGAGACACATCTCTGGGCTCCTTCTATTGCAGTTTCCCGCTGTTGACCAGTGAAGCTCCGGCACCAATTAAAATGACATACCCGGGCATGCGACCAGTGCATCAGAGGTAAGGGGGCCACAACCTGGACAGAAGGTGCAGGGCTCTGAGCCACGGTCAGAGTGTTAGATTTAATTATCAAGTACACACACAGCTTGATCTCCATAATCCATCTGCTGGAGTCAGCTCGTCTGGACACTGAGTTGTCCTCCTGAAGGACAGCAGGGAGAGCCAGGAGGGGTCTAGGTGACTGCTTTGTAAATCAGGGGAGTCCTTGAGCTCACGGTGTAGACCCAACAGCCAGTGGATGGGGTCTTCATCTGTGGCCATTGGATGTCACGAGGAGTGCACCGCATTGATCTGGCAGACTCAGACGTGCAGTGCCCCTGAATGAGCCATGCCAAGTTAACGGTGAAGTCAGTGAGTCCTTGCTGGCCAGCTGTTGCCTGGTGAGGGGTGCAAGGTGGGAGGCTAATGTTGTTTTATTTTTAGGGAAATTGTTAATTACTGGGGGCATGATTTGTGATGAGGGTTTTGGGGTGTGTTGGTACTGACTCCTTCAAAAACTCAACTTGTCCTGTTGTCTTCTTTCTTCCTACAGAATTATTGTCACAGCAGGATGCTGAAGAAAACAAAAATTAACCACGTGCTAGTAATTGTGCTGCTGCTTGTGGCTCATAGTGGGTAACACTAACTAATCATTATTTTTATTATCTGTTCACTGTATTTTGATTAATCAATTCATCACTAAGTTTAATACATTTTTTACTACAGTTTCAATGAGCAAACATCATTAAAAAGGGCAAATGTTACTTGCTAAATTTGGACTTTTAAACACAAAGTGCTGCCCTTACAAAAAGAGCACACTTCACTAAATCATGTTCAGTCAACAACTCCAACAACATTATTTTAGCGGGCAACGTACATTTATGTAAAAAGTTTCACTGTACCTTAGTCTTTTTTAGTGGATTACACTTAAAAGTGATTCAAACATCTACTGTATGTCTATATCTACTGTACTGTACATAGAACAAATTCAATCTTTGTAGTTGATCCAGAACAAAAAAGTAAAGTGAAGTTTAGTCATATTGTAAGCATTGTTTTACACAGTAATTCAAGGTGTCTGTCACACTTTTCCACACTTTTCCAGAGTTGAAGGCGATGTTTTCAAATGCCTTGTTTAGACCAGCTTATTTAGTTTACACTGACATGAAACTGAGAAGTCCTCCCTTTTGAGAAGCATCTGTGCAGCCCAGGTTTGGCCCTAAATGACTTATCAGTGTATGAAATACACATGTAGTTAATTAATTTTCTGTCAATCAAACAAATACATCCTTCCTCTAACAATTTCAGTCTTAACAGTGTGTAGCTTTCTAGGTATGTAGTTTTTTTTTTCAATATTCAATATTAATACTGTTACAGGGATTGAATCTGTATCATTTTTGATATTGCACATGTACTAGGTCATCATACTCCAAGACTGCACCTGCATTATGAATGACACAATGCATGAGCAGATATGATAACATTTCCAGGTAATTCTTACAAAGATAATATTCCATAAATACACCTCCATGAAAAATGAAACAATGTATTTTTCATAAGAGTCTAATCATGACAGTGAACGTACGGGTGACTCTGTGGATATTTCAGCTTTTGGTCACAACAGCAGCCCAGTAGACATTACCCCTCTGCAGCTGACATTCGATCACTGCTAAATTTTCTCCCCTCCGGTCGAGTGGAGAATGATCTGATTATCGCTTGAGTGTGCATCTTTAAGAATGGCGTGGCGAAAATGGAATGGCAGTGGCGAGATGAGAGAAGTTAATGAAATGTACCTCAGGTTGAATACCTTGAGGGATAGGTTTGGAATTGGGGCTCTGATTAAAAATCGCTCAGAAGGAGAAGTAATGCGGAGAGACAGGGTCTGGTTGAAAGACTTATTCGGCACTCTGCATTACAGCCACTCCAGCAGCAGAGAGCCATCCGAAAGCATTTAAGTATTTAAGGTGTTTTTTTTTCTTCTTTGTAGTGATTATTAGGTATGAAAAGACACTAAATTGCAATTAAACACCCACTTATAGAGGTGGGCTCCCCGGGAGGAAGTGTTTAATTTCCTACTGTGTTTATGAAAAGGATGGTGAAATGTTAACAATATAATCATGGCAGAAATGGGCTAATATAAAACGCCCCAACAACCTCTTCCTAAACAAATTGGGACTGCCGTAAGCAGAGAGAGGAGAAAATTTTGCAGGGCGCCTTGGCCTGGCTGAGAGAAAGGAAAATGGAAAGGAGTGGCTATGGCCGGTGGAGGGCACAGCAGGCAGGCAACAGGGAGAGGTGGCCTATATAAAAAGGATTGATGACCTACTGAATGTAGACTACGCTCATACCTCCTCCAAACCTCCTCATTTTCCTCACATCCTTCCGATCATGACATGAAGGGTGTGGCTTGACCGACTCCACAGGCCTTGGGGGAGCCAGGGGCACAGTGTGAGCTCCAGCAGGGCTTCTGACAGTGCTGTCACCACAGCGGCGAGGATGGATCACCCTTTGCCACGATGGCCATCACTTGCACTAACCCAGAAGTGTCAGTGACAGTAATATGAATGCCTGTAGTGAGGCTGGCCACAGTCACACATCCAACAGAAGTTACTGCTGTGCACAACAAAAATTGAATTGATGTTCACTGTTCCATACCTCACATTAATCCATCAGTGGCTTTAGCCAGTGTAATCTGATGGAGGAGATTGGTTGCCTGACAGTCAAATGTGTGGTCCATGGGGAGGGGTGCATGGGTGGGCGCGTCATCAGTGTCTATCAGAGATTGATTATCTCCTGCTTCACAATAACAGAGGGGAACGTCTGTCAAAACCAAAGGACAAATCCTTTCACTGATTATAGAGGCATAAATCCTAAGCGGATAGGGTGACTGCACGCCACGCTGCTCAATGCAAACAAATTCCATAAATCACTGGGGTGGCCCTGTCGCAGAGGTCTTTGATGATGTTGCATTTTTGGCCTTGTGGTCATTGGTGCATGTCAGCGTGGAGTTGACGGCACTCTTTCTTACCTTGTCTGGTGGTCTTGAAGTTGAAAGACTGGAAACCCCCGGTGAGCGCAGAGGAGTCGATGACATCCACGCCATACTCGCTGTGGTTCTTCCTGTACAGCATAACAGCCACTACAAGGATTGCCACGGCAATGATGCCAGCTCCAAGACCCGAGTACAGAGCTACATCATTGGAGCTGTCCATACCTGGTCCACACAAGACACATGAAAACAGAGCTACTGTAAAATGTCATATTAAATAAGTTATATTAAATCATATTAAATAATAAGTCTTAAATAACAGCCAGGCTAGAATGAACAAACAAAGGCCAGTTGGTAATAAAAGCTGGGTAAATAAAAACAATAAAAGTTTAATATAGTGCCTGTTTCCAAAACACTAATTTAATACCATTCATACTCTAATACGTCCAGTTGATATGACATTGCCTTTATCCTGACTGATGTTAAACACACTTCAAAGTGTGTTAGTAGATGTTCGGGAGCACTACTGTCTATGTGAAAAAGTTGTAGAAGATCATTTGTGGCACCAGAGGGACCTGTGCAAAATCTGATAATTTGCCTGTGATGTGATTTGAGTCACCACTGGGTCTGAAGACTACAATTTTGTAAATGAAAACATTTTCATAACTGCTGGTGGTCAGGTTGCACTGTGGGTAATTTGACTGCTGACCCGGTGAAGTGTTCTTTTGATCAATTGTCAGCAAAACCAAATACTTCCTCATATTTTTCCCACATTAGTAGCCTACCTATAAGGGAACAATGTGAAAGTTTTGGATAAAATGTTCAGTTTCATTTATGTACATCAGTTGGGGAAAAAAGGCAAAATGGAACTCATGACACAACTTTTGCTGTTCTCTTGGCATAACTGCTGATGAATTCATCAAGACAGCAGGTAAACATGTCGAAGTTTTAAACTTGCATTGTCTAGAAGTTAGAAACAAAACTAATATAAGCCTAAATGAAGCGCTGGTTCTACCTGCCAGTGAGGCAAATAAAGGCCCCCGTCACTGTTTATGAATTTATGGTAGATAAATATGTTCTTCTGAAATTTGTAAAGCAACTGGTCAATTCTTTTTTTGCCAAAAAGTGAAGTGTTGCACATAAAAGAGCTTTGTATTAATAAAGACTCAGACACAGTGAGAGGAGAAGTGAGAAAAGTAGTGAAGACAAAACTGTTATTATGTAGATATTCAAGGTCAAATGCAGGCAAGCGTTACAAGGTGTAACGACTCCAGCATGGAAATGAGATGAGAAGGATGGTAAGTGGTAAGATGGAGCAGATCATCTGTCTTTCCTCTCGATGCTACATTATACACAGGAACATGTCCAGCCATTACTATAGACTGTTACAGATCACATTCAAGCTCCTAACATGCAGGGTGATTAGCCTAACTGCCTTTAGACCCACCGGTCTATATCCAATAGCTATGATGGATATCTCACAGTGAAGGCACTCTGAGCCCATGCAGTGTAGCCAGTGGTTACCAGTTGTCGCAAGGACCAATCAAAGGCAAATTAATTTAGAGTATTCCTACCAGGGTGACTGCTTAGCAGACATTAGCTTAATGCCCTCCAATCATTCAAGCTTTCCTTAAAGCCTGCAAAGAAGGCACTAGGCATGACTTTTACACTAAAGTGGCAGGCTAATGAAAGCACTCAAGCTAGCACCTGACAATCATTTAGCCAGGTCTACTCCAGCAAGTGACTGAAAGCCATTAAAAGAATGTGAGGACAGCACCATAAATTGGTCAAATTAGCTTGTTTGCAGTGATTACAACCCATTAATCCTTCACAACATAGCACATGTTCACTTGTCACAACCAATATATTTCTTGGCTCAAAGTAGAAACACAGCTGTGATGTCATGGTTGTCATAAAAGTCAGGCACTGAATAATGACATGAATGCATAATGAACTTTTGCTGGGTTAAAACAGGAGCTGCTCAGATCAAGGTGAACTAAATGGTGGTAATTCCTGATGTTTCTGTTTCCACAGCATGTACTGAGACAATGCAAACGACTGCCACTTCTTCTTCTAACGTTAAAATTAAAATATATAATCCCCTCCCCCCAGAATTCAGGGCATTACATATTAGTGGCAGGTGGGGGCTGGGACTTGAAGATGAAAGAAATCCACAGAGGAAGACTCACTTTGAGGTTTAACGTCATGTAGCAGCTTTCGATCTGCAAAGACAGAGAGATAGAGTGAGACAAAGAGGAGAGAAAGTGGTGATTAAAGCCCGAGCCTATGTGAAGCAACTAACAAGAGTGGTCTCAGATCCAAAACCCTCAATGGAGAGAAACTCTTCTGCTGACTGTGCTCATGGATGATATACAGTATCTGATAATGGCCAGGCAGGCATCATTACTGTCCTCATATCACCACAGAAAAAGGTGGTGAGGTGCAACCTGCTCACAGGCTTTGAAATGCCTGAGTTGGCTAATCATTTCCTAACACAAGTTCAAAAAACAAGTATAATTTATTTAGGAAAAAGTTACAATATATTTTAGGGACTGGAAAATGAACATTATAATCACAGGAGGATTCTAGTAATGCTGAACAACTTGATGACAAAATTAGATGTTTTTTTTTCTAAACAATATATGGACTGTGATTTAATGTGTGATTATTTTCTATAAATTAAAATTAAACTCTTGGTGGTCTACATAAATAACAAAAAGCATACACTTCTACATAAAAAAGATAAAATAATGCAGTTGTGTTTGTGCAGTTGAGCTAAGCTAGTTCAAGCTAATTTGAGAAAAAAATGTAAATTGGCTATTTTTTCTATAAAAAACTGTTAGTTTAGCTAACATGACATCTCTAGTAGTTTAAAAAAAATCATTATATTTTTAAGTGAGGTTATATGTACTCAGAACAGCTGCAGATGTTTGCATTTATGGCTATAATGACAAACTGTTACCAAGTCTACAATGTTACATTGTCTGACTGACAATCCTTAATCATATTGATGGCAGCACTACACTCTGGAGAGATTATATATCTCATCTGGCCTGGGGACACCTCGGAATCCTGCCAGAGGAGCTGGAACGCATCACCAGGAAGAGGGACATCTTGGCTACCTTACTGAACTTGCTGCCACTGCGACCCGACCCCGGATAAGCGGTATAAAATGGATGGATTGATGGATGGATGGCAGCACTACACTGTAGCTGCTAAGCTAATGTTTAGCTGTGTCTACACCGCAAGTGATTTAGCCTCATTTTTGATAGAGCATGAAGACGCACTTGTCATGCAACCGACACGCTCCTATATTTGCCTGTCCAGGTGCCTACACAGCCCTTGTGTCAGCTCACATGTACCCACGATTTACACACAAAGCTTGCGACCTGAAGTATATTTTTTACACTTCAAGTCTATTTTTTGGAGCTGTTACATCAATCCTACTGAATATGCAGTTCTTTTTAAAGTGTGTGTAGTATTAATTTGCTGTTATCATGGGTTGGATATAGTGTACATTTTACAGTAGCCAGTAATTCCCTCATTGTTTCCTATTTTTCATAGTTTTGGACCATGCTTTTCCCTTTTCAGATGTGTTTATGTAGCCTCCTCCGTGCACCTTTTGTACACCCAATGCATGAGTGAACACGTGCCCAGTGTTGACACAAGTGTGAGCCTCTCGTGAGCCACACACCAAGTGTTACATATTGCCCACGCTATGCTTGCAGTGTAGACATGGCTTTAGTCTCATTAATAAGACAAGCTAGTTCACGGAGCAGTTTGATTACAAGTGTAAATCTATACAGTAAATGGCATGAGGTGCTTAAGTGTTTAAATGGGAGAGCTGAAAACAATTCACTTTCGAAGTGCCGTCACACATACTTGCCAACTTCTGAGCTGCATTCAATGCTATTATCTGAATGTAGAAATTGACTCACCACTCTGATTTTGCACTCTTTTCTTTTCAAAAATCAAAATGATAGAGTGGTATTTTCACTCTTTAATTAAAATTAATTAGCTGCATACATTTATAGCCCATTCAGGCATTAATGTAAGCTGCAAGTAAAAATGTGCCTCTTGTGATTGGAAAATTGCACTCCTTCAAATCATACTTTTAATTTAACAATTCATCATTCAGCCCTATACTGTATTCATTATTCATACCAGTGTTCACAGTAGTTGAGTAAAGCATTCATAATTTTAAGTCATTTCATGTGCATGGCCCAAACAGGGCAATGATATTTTATTCCAAACATCAAGCATCATTCAAGAGTGAATATCTGCACTTGTTACCCTGTGACAGATTCAGTATGACACAGTATGTCAAATTAGCAGTACACAGGAGAAAGAATGCTGACATTTTCATGCACCAGGCATCGATGTCATGTTAATGTGAGTGTATATATGATAATGAGATTGATAGGAAAATTATGAGAATGATAATGATGATGATACCCAGCAGGGAGAAAGGCCTTACTCTGGGTACACAGTCCATCTGTGCAGTTCTCAGTGGTCTGACTGTTCCCTTCACACATCTTGCCACGGTGCCTTGGTGCTGGGGAGTTGCATTCCCGGCTCCGCTGCCTCTCACACTGGCTGTTACAAAGGGTCCATTCGCTCCATTCGTCCCAGCCTCCATCAACTGCAGGAATGGGAAACA
>NW_018127920.1:177765-178912 GCF_001952655.1 Monopterus albus
AAGAGAACTGAAAGATGTAAGAGAGTGATACATGTGATACTATGTTGTCCTGTAAATGTGTTATTTTGTGTTGCAATAATAAAAAAAATACAGCTACTGTATGTTCAAAGGCCAAATAAATATACAGTTACTTCATGGCTTAATAAGCATGCAATGGATGCCTGGATTTAGATCTATGAGGCTAGGCTAAATAACTGAAAAATAATGCAGGAATACCACTGCTGAACTATACTACATTATACAGAGCTAAACTGCAGCCTCGAGGATGATCATTCTCTTGAATCAACACCTCTAAAAACCATTTGAACAAAAACTGAATATTATCACCTCCATGAGGGAGGATGCATTGCAGGACTGCAGTAGATTTAGCTCGGTGTACCTATAGCCTGCCAAATGCATATCACTAACATTATCAGCACCACATTATTTATTATGCAAGCTAATGTGCAGCTGTGACTCAGGAGGTGGAGCAAGTCATTGCCTAACTGTAGGGTTGGCAGTTCGATCCCTGGCTTCTCCAGCCACCATGCTGAAGTGCCCTTTTAAGCAAGACACTGAACCTCAAGTTGCTCCTGGCTGCCATCACCCCAGTTGTGTTTGACTGTGTGAAAGATGGTGTGTGCAAATGGGTCAGTGGGCAAATAGTGTAAAGCACTTTGAGTGCGCTTCAGTACATATAAAAGCACTGTATAAACAATAGTCCCTAGCATGTTTTCAGTTTAGAAGAACAAGATGGTGATGAAACACCTTTATTTGGCCAAGTATGTTACACACAAGGAATTTGTTTCCGGTACAGACTTGAGGCAGCCATCTGTGGCGCCAACTCAACCGATGGCTCTAACTATCAGGGGCAATGGGGGGGGGGTTCAGTGTCTTGCCAAAGGACACTTTGACATGTGGACTGCAGGCACCGAGATTCAAACCTCCGGTTGGGAAACGGCTGCTCTACCCACTGAACCATAGTCGCCCCATTAGCAAATAACCATGAGCCAGAAATACTGATAACAAGAAGTCTGTGTTGGCAGACACCGACAGAGTGCAGCTCTGATTTAGTGGGATATAAGAATTCAGTGTTCATGTATAAAGCCAGGAACAATTTATTACCTGGTGGAATTCAAAAACTATTTAATGAAAGGGAAGGGGGATA
>NW_018127920.1:178954-185632 GCF_001952655.1 Monopterus albus
CTGTTTTGTTTGACTACCGTTTTTTGCCTGTGCCCTTCTAGTTCTGATTGCCTGCAGTATACCGACCTCTGAGCTATTTCCCTTGACTACCCAAATCTGGATTCTCCTGGCTATTCCTGTCTACCGGCGCCGACCCTGGATTGTTTGATTGACCTGATTTAGCTTCTCGGACTTTGTATTATTTTACCTGGTTGTTCCTAGTAAAATATCTTCTGCTATATCGCTCGTCTGGTCTTATAATTGAGTCCACCACACAACACCGTTTGTCGTCCTTACACGGCACACCTGACAATGATTAATTATATGGACAATTGTGGGTGTGGTGTATGAATGTTAACACTTTGTAATAATTCTTTAGGATATTACTTGTGTGGTGTAGAAGATAATTATTTAAGAATGTAATTATGTAAGAATGTTAACACTGTTATAATCTTTTTTTTGCATAATACTTGTGTGGGTAGAAGTAAATCATTTACTGCTTGCAAACCAATAATGGTAAGATGATGTCATGGGGTAGGACTGGATAAGTCTGACTTCTTCCTACTTCCATTCAAGCATGTACTAGGTATAAGCAAATTGATATTGGATTATGTGTATGTGTGTTGTCATATCAACTGTTTTTACATGCTTGAAAGAATAAATCAAATCAAATCAAAATTCAGTATGTATGCTACGTTACAAAGATAAGAAGCCTAATACAAGCCAACACACCCGACATTACAACAGCAGCAGTGACATTAAGGTAACATTAGGATAACCCTATGATAACTTGACTAATTTATAGGCTAGCGGTAACTGGTCTGGATGTGTTTTCAAGCTGAACATGGTACGGAGTATTTTATCTTTTCCTGCTTTCTTTACAAGAGACAGTGTTTTTCTGTTAAGCACAGGGGTTTTGAAATCCTTATATCCAAAGGCGAGAAAATATTAATCTCATTACCAAAGCTAGTTAGTTAAGTTAATCAGATTTAGAATCAGCTTTATTGGCCAGGTGTGTTAGACACACGGGGAATTTGACTGGTATAGCGGCTCTCAATGTGCATGTACATGTCCTTTTGTACAGCAGCAGTGGACAAGTAAACAATGTAAGGCTGAGAACAGAAGTAAAGAAGTAATGTGCAATTAAGCAAAGGAATGTGCATTAGGAATAAAAATAAAGTACTATATACACACAGTCTGTATTCACAGCAATTCTTCTCTGGTGAAAGTAATCTAGGATGGATTGCAAAAGACCGAGGAAATAAGGAAAAACAACACACACAAGAGAGCACGAGTACACAAGGCAGCTATAGTTGTCAGTGCTATCTTTCTTAAGATGTTTGTGTCCAATTTTCAAACATAAAATAGGTAGTATTTTCTGTTCCATGACTGTAGACACTGTTTCAACTTTATTTTTGGTGCTATGTTAACACACACTCAATATTTAAACAGTACACCCTTAGTGGACACACACACACACACACACATTCAATATGACACAAAATACACAGGATAATGTGGTAGTACAGCTTGAGAGACATTTTCTCCCCATTAACCCCCAGGCCTTTTATATAATGGGATTTGATGCAAGGCTATGAAACAAACACAGTCTGGTGCATGCTAATAGCTGGAATTCTTCCACCATACTCTCACATCTGATCAAGGAACAGCTCATGGTGCTTAGCTTAACAAATACAGGGAGACCATATGCTGCCTGAAGATTTTTTGGCAGCAGGTGCACTGCCTATAATACTGTGCTGTAGTAAGAAGGTATTTTTCTTTTGTGATGTTCCGCAGGCCATACCTACATTCCACATTTGTTTGTGGTCTCCTCTCAGCTATTTGAAATGCAAACAATGTGTTTGTATGTTGCGGAGAGAATTATAAATGCTGAGTTTGAAAGTCTCTGGGAAATATATGCATATTGTTTCCCCTATGACTTGTTGCTAAGATTCTGCCCAATGCGATTATCTGACTACAGATACATAGTGGATACAACTGAAAAACTCAAGTTTTTTTCCCCCAATTAATTAATTAATTAATTTGCTGATGTCTAGTTTCTTATATTGCCTAGTCGCCAAATCCATATTAATGTGCTTTGGGGACATTTTTGCTGCTAAGCAGACATTATGATTTTGTGCCATTTCCTGTCATGGTTCACAGTGTTTGTGCTTGACCTTAATTCCAAACTCACAAGAGGGTTTTTTAAAAATATAAAACAACCTTTTGTGCTAAAATAGAGAGTGTGAAAGTTTTCACGAGCTCTCCATGGTGACCTTTATGTCAGCCTACATAAACTGGCTTTCCACAGTAACCCAGTGGACATTTACAGTATAAAGTGTATGCTACAGTTCGAAAAGGAGCATTACTGAAGCTGTAAGATAGAATGATTTCACTTGCTAGTACTTATACTGTATACCTTGGCTTCCAGCATCTGTGCAGTGGCAGCCTGGTCACACTTAGCCTGCAGAGCCCATTGAAGAAACACCATTGAATGCTTTATCTCTGACAGCACAATGATTTTTAAGATGTAAAGAGCCAAACATCAAAGCCATTTAGTATGCCTTCTTCAACTATCTGTATACAATATAAGTAATAAAACAAAGGAAATGTACTGCTTTAATACTAATGATCCACTAGTGCTGGTTTATGTTTGCTATTGTCCCATGAATCCAATAAAAAGACCAAAAGGAGGTCCCAGTACATAGTTTTAGTTGTAGTACATACAGAATAGGCTAATAATTAAATGTAATGTTAAACTAATGTCATGTAGGTTTATTTTGTTTTCTTTAATCAATCATCACTCAAAACAAGTGCATTTTCTGAATTATTTATGTGTCAGAAATCTCATGTTACCATTAAAAATGCTGTAAACTAGAAAGTGTTTACTATCTAGGTAATAATACACGTGATCTCTGACACTGAGCATGATGCTTGTGCATTATTTGATATAAACACATATTCACATGAGCAAGAGCAAAAGTTACCAGGGCCATGGCTCCTCTGGTCCCCACACTTCGACAGTCTATGAACAACACAGCAGACAGTTTGTATTGGCTTATTTTTAATCACCTGTTCTCTCCTAGCATTTCAATCCCCACAGCATGACTTTCATTCCTATCAGGTTTCTCTTTTTGTCTTTGCCATCTCTTGTTAAGTGGCTATCTTCCTCGTCATGGTGCAGCCCCTGACCTCATCAATAGCCCTGTACTCTCCTTGCACCATCATTAAGGCAATGCTCTGGGCTGGCTTGTCAGAATTGGGTGGCCTTGTCAGTCAGCAGCCCAGACAGCTGGGTTCATCACAGCCTACACTTTGCTCCTGTCTGCATCTCCTTCCTCCCACAAACACGTGGATCAACCCTGATAACAGAGTGCTACCTCCTTCCCTAACTGCTGCATACAACTTCAGTCATTCTCTGAGGCCTGTCGGCCATGGTGGTGCTGCAGGACTGCTTATCATGCCTAAGTAGAAAATGTTTAATCCTCTTCTTTTGCACGTTATTTTTTCATTCATTCATTCGTGTGAATGCCACACTGAAAACATAACCTTCCATTCCCCACTCTTAAGGCCACATTAAAGTTTCATAGCTTTAACTGGGAGCAAGAGGCACTAGCTGAAAACTTCAGCACCCATGCATCAGTCAGTGTCTCGAAGCTCCACTTTTTGTTTTAGACCTGAAGCCAGAAAGTAAGTTTTGAAATCCAGACATTACAGAAAAACCAAACCTGAGTCATTGTGATTGATCACCAATCCCATCAGTGGTTTTCCTGCTCAGAGATCCAAAGAAGTGGCATTTTATCTGGTACCTTCATAAAAGGTGTGATTGGTGCATTATTGCAGCTGACTGAGAATAAAACTGATGCAGCAAAGTGCATTGCATCTAAACATATTGGGTGCCTCGCCGGGCATGTCTATGAGACAAAAGCAAATCAGGCTCCTGCTCATCAAGACACTGTGACAAAGCACTACTAGTGATCAACAACTACACATGGTACTTGTCAGCTTAGCTAGAGCCTTTATCTGATCAGTGTTGCCAGGTGTAAGATAATTATGGTATTCATACAATAATTTGATTCTTTGTACAAAGCACAATCAGTCACTGTAAAAATCTCTAAATGTACAAAATTTTCAAATTACAGTTTAAGTTTTTGTTGTCATAATAGTTAAACAGTGCAGGTCTGATCTGGAACCAGTCAATGGATATCAGAATTTTTAAATGCAGCGGGGCTCTGTATGATGAGTCGCTGAGGCTGCATTTCTACTTTCTCTGCAAAAGAACACGAGTGAGAGCTACAAAGACCTGCTGCCTTTATGGACAGTGTCAGTAGTTGGACACCAGACCGGACCCGGCTCTCAGAGGTGACTGCCATTACAAGCCAGCTGAACCAGCTACTGCTTAATTTGAGCAAAGTTTTCTCCTGACAAATTTTCATAACCCAAAGTCTGTGATGACCTAAGACCAAAAGAATTTTATGACTGAACAAAGTAAAGAAAATATGTCTGGTGCTGTATGTACTGCTGCATGGTTCAGTTTGAGTCTCTATAACCTACTAACTAGGTATCAAAGTAAAAAATAGAAATGCAACAAACAATGCAAGTGAAAGTTTGTAAATAGTATATATTAAGGTAATACTCTTTCCTTTTTTCGATATTTGTAAATAATAATGTGCAGGTGTTAGGTATACATGGAGTGGGGCAGGGCTGTCCCTTATATTTTCACAGTGAAGGTAACAACCCTACATAGATAGAATTTCTTTAATATGGTCACTTCTCATCTGTTGATAATGTTCATGATAACACCCACACTAAAACCCATACTAACACAATGTAGCATGTGAAGATAGCTGTTAAATATATGGCTTACCATATTAGAATTCACCTTTACTGAAACATTATTTTCTCTGTCTTCTTGAATTTTTGGCAAACAACTTCCCTGCCTATTATTCTGCCTAGAATTATTCACCTACTAGTCTGGCACCTTCCAGGCCAACACTTTATTTGTATTCTCACACTTCAGGCTGATTAGGCTGGGAAAACACTGCAACAATTAATCTTGCTTTTAAATGCATTGCTTCCAACACATAACAATGAATTTAACAGGCAGAAAATATGTCCTCAATAAATGATTAGGAAAGGATGAAAAAGTACACATTTAATTATATAAGTGAGACATATAGGCTAAGTTAAAGTTTCAAAGTGACTGCTTCCTCAGCCTGTCTCCCCTCACTGCATCATTTCACCACTGTTGGTCTCTGCACTGAATGGAACCTATGACGACCAATTTATGAGTCAGTAGTTTCTGTCATAACTAATGTCCATGACTTAAATTCCACATCTTTTCTACACATCACTGCAATGTCAAAATATGTCATTTTCTGGGTCTTTGTAAGGCATATAAGGGGATATTTACAAAAGTTTTGCAGCTCATTTCTTCACACTAAACAGTGAAGTGAATTTATACATTTAACCTCATGCAATATGGATTTTAAGACATTCCTGAAAAAAGGACTTAAAGCTAATATCATAACAGTGAAAACGTTTTGTTGTTGTTTTTGCCTCAGATTACCTTTATTTCAATATTACCTTTTGAGTAATATTGTAATTACGACCCATTCAGTGCCTTTGTACCAGTTTCAATATCTCTAAAATACTAATACAACCAGCAAATCACAGTATTTTGCCAAAAAGAGAACAAACACCTTGTTACAGACTGGGTTTTTCTGCCTCACATTACCTTCATATCACTCTTGTGGATTATATTGGAAAGATTGTCAACCATATTGTCTGATCTACCAGTTAAAGTACCTCTAAAAAGCCAGTCAAGCTAATAAAATGCAATTTTTCCTTGTTAAAACATGATTACAGCTAATATCTTGATACTGAATGTGGGTTTTTGGCCTCAGATTAATTTTATATCACTCCTGTGGCTTATATTTTAAAGATTATGAGCCAACCGGTCTGTTTTACTAGTTTAAATAACTGTAAAGGGCTGGTACTTCTAATAAAATCTAGATTTCTTCCTGCCAAAAAGTGATTACAGCTAATATATTGATAGTGGATAGTTTTCTGGCTTGTATTACCGTTATAACAGTCGAGTGGTTTGTATTTTATAGGTTAAAAACCATCCAGTCTGCTCTACTAGTTAAAGTACCTGCAAAAATCCATAACAATCAGTAAAATGCAGTTTCTCCTTGCCAAAAATGTGATTACAGCTAATACATTGTAATATACTTGGATTTTCTGCATCAGATTACATTTATTTATCTCTTTTTGGTAATATGTCAAAAATTATAAACCATCCGGTCTGTTCTACCAATAAAAGTACTTCTAGACCAAACCAGTAAAATACTTTTTTTAAAATACACCTAGGACCTAATATTAAGATGTTAGCAGGTTGACATAATGTCTTTTTTCTTTTTTGTTAAAAGTTGTTACCTATCTACTGCCTCGTCCTCATTATTTGCACAGTGCACAAGAAGTTACATGGAGTGACTGTGGTAAGAATTACCTGCCAAACGTTAGCATGTTAGCATTTAGCTGAAAGCAGTGCACTCAAAGACAGCATCACAGAGCTGCTAGAATGGCTATAGCTCCTGTTTTGGCACTGCCTATTGTGGTTAACCAGACCAATATGATTATTTCTGACTCCATCCATCTATGTATTCTTCCCTCTCTAACATGATCACTTCAGTGTTA
>NW_018127920.1:185670-220515 GCF_001952655.1 Monopterus albus
GAATGCATGCTTATTTGAGTGATTATAAGTCAGCATGGAAATCGGCAATAGATAATTGTCTAAGATGTTAATGAGCGTGACATGCTGCAGTAGTTCAGTGTCTTAAAAAACCTTGCATTGAAGTATGTTATCAGAAGCCACAAATGAAAGGATATGAGATAGAAGTCTAAGTAAGTAGTACTTTGTCATCCACTTTGTTTTTACATTTTTGACAGTGAATTTTAATAGTTGACACGTCATATGTAGCCAAGTATTATTAACTTTTGACGTCTAGAGAAAAGTACAACTTGAACCATAAAGTTGTGCTTATTCTATGCAGAAATTCAGTGTTTAAGTGAAACTTACTTGGGCAGAGTGCATTGCAGGTAATCTTCTGTACAGACATGCCCTCGCAGAAAGCCCCACCATTCAGAGGCGCAGGGTTAGTACAGGTTCGAGATCGCTTCTGGACACCCCGCCCACACGGCACATTACAGGGCGACCACTCCGTCCACAGGGACCAGCCACCGTTCACTGGGAAGATTTCAACAAAGTTAGAAAAGAAGAAGAGTTAAACTTAGCACAACATGAATTACTTTCTCAAAGTCTGGCATAGTTAAATACTCTAACAAGAACTGGGTTTATTAATAATTATGCAGGCTCTGAGGCACTGCAAGGCAACAATGCATAACGGCTACAGCAGACTGAGCACAGCACATTCATTGTGGTGGATATGCAGCTCCCTCTTTCCTAATTGCCTGTTCAATGTTCCTTGCTCTTGGATTAAGATAAAGGGGTAGAACTGAGAGAAAGCAAAGAAAACAGCCATTAAATGGAAATGCCATTTTTAAAGGTGACAGTGACTCATACCGGTCAACAGGTTGGTGCTGACCACTTAGCAGAAACAGTTTACCCTATGATCTCTCTGTCTTACGTGTGTGGAAACTAAATGTTACCGGTGCTGTCAAAGCCGGTGAACTCGCGTTGCTGGAAGGCCGCTGGCAAATAAATACTTAATAAGCAACACTCCTTTTAAATGAGATTAAGACACAGTGGCTTATTTCCTTTCATAAAGTACACATTGATTTCGAATGAGAGGCAGTAAATTGAGTCTCTGAATAATACATTCATCGAAATGAAGAGGAATCACTCTTCAGAGGAAACATGGAGATGAGTCTGTTAATCACTTGTATAGGGTTGCAGGAAGCCAAACAAACTGATTTGAACTGCCATGTAAACATTGTGTCAGTACACTCTAATGTGTTATAACACACAATGTCAGCAGCTGGGAGGACAGCGTACCATAGACTATCACAGTGGCTGTGGCACTGCGTCTCTTTGCCACAGTGTTACTGGCCAAACAGGTGTAGTTGCCTGAGTCAGACAGACGCGCCTCATTGATGATGAGGTTGTGGTCGGCTCGGGTGTCAATGTTGTCGTCAGTGAGGGAACTCAGCAGCTCTTCATTTTTCAGCCATTCCACCTGAACAAAAGAGGTAATAAAAGTATAACATATGAAAAATGTTTGCAATAAAACAGTGCACTTCTGTTTGCTACAGTATTAATCATATAAGTAGTTATCCAGTAAGTAGTCTCAACTTTAGGCTATAAGGAAAAGACATACCACATTTACACACAGTGCTCTGGCACTGTGTGTAAATGTGATATGTCTTTTCTCACTGAGCTGTTCACCCGCTCTGCTCCCCACCTTAAAGCCAAACCAGGTCGCTCCACTCATTATCGCTCAGCGCTCATCTCAGATTGCACCCCGCTCCACTCAAATCACACCCACTCACTCTCCAAGAAAGGGGAAATAATCTGCATGTATTTCACTTTTAGCTTAAACTGTAGCCTTACATCCCAAAGACCTAAAGTACAAAGATTAATTTTTCAAAAGATTTTTTTTATATTTACAGTTTGGTCTGTGTAACAATGAATATAACACAAAAAGTCATATGTAAAATTCAATTAACCAATGGGCCTAATTAAATAAAAATATACAATACACCTGTATGACTGTTCAGTACTTTAGGAACTGCATTATTGAGCTTGCAATGGCTGATTTTTAACTGAAAAGTGTTGGATGACTGTGCAAGACACAGATGCATTCTGTTAACCAATATCACTAACATTGTTCTAAAGCCTAGATGATACAATTCTGAAGCTGATGTTGCTCCTAGACCGTTTTTCTTCATTTGATATGTTTATTGACTGCTGGTAAAGGGGTGTATAATTCAGATAACCCAGGTATTAATTTATAATGAATTTTCCTGCTATGGTCACATAAGTGAGCCACAATGGTAAAATGTTTTGCCATCATCAGCTATGTCTTAATTTGCCAGCCTTAATAGTATTTGCTGTCATTGTGTTTATGCTGGAAACAGTGAAGATGGTGAAGACAACTGATAATCTGAAAGTATTTTAGGGCCTCGGTATGTTTCAAACAGAGTTCTTCTTAGACTGTCTAACAGCTGAAACCCCCACCACCCACATATTCACTGTGGCAGGCCTGTGTCTGGTCACTTTTATAACTTCCTGAAACTGATAATTGATAATCGCACCCTTCTCGTGCGTTGAATGGCCAGGTGTGGGAAGGTGTTAACCTCTAGAGTCCTGAGCTTTGGAAACCCAAGCTGTGCGGTCCTCATATGAGGACGCAGGGACTCTAGAGGTTAAAGTAAGGCTCTCAAGCGCTCCTTTCCACATTCTTCACTCTACAGTCTGCTTCGAGCATTTGCAAAACCATGAATGCCTTCAAAGAGAATGTCCAAAAATGACTACAAACACACACAAAAGACACATACTGTAGTTTTTGGAGAGAGATCAGAGAGATGTAGAGCTCATGTTACCCTTCAAACTGTACAGTGACCCACATCAATGCTGACCAGCTGTACCCTTCAAGTCTCACCCTGCTGTGTGACCACAGCTAGGAAGCACAACCACAGACACTAAAGCAGTCAAGGGAAGCACTATAACAAATTACCAGCAACAGAGAGGAAAACTAATTATGAATTACAAACTTAGTGATGCTCTGCTGCTCCTACCCTGGTAATGGAGCTGCATCGCTGCATTTGCAAATTACATTCATAGTGTGGCAGAGTGGGCCAAACTGATGGATTTATAGGAAGCGCACAGGCACCCTTTATAATAAACAATACTCAGGCTGGATGCAAATGGGAAGTGCCTGTGGGCATGCAAACACAGGGTAAATAGAAATGACACACAGACCTGAGGGATGACAGATTGCAGAAATATATTGACACGAATAAATATGATAATGAACATCATAACACAGTGATCATTTCTCGTATTCAGTGTATTTTCACACAACTATTTGAGTCACTTGTACCACACTTAGCAGGAGGGTGAATTTTTCTTTTTAGCGGAGTACAGTACGATTAAGCCTCTATTTTCCCCCCATTTGCCTTGAAGAGCACTTGGAAGTGAATCTTCAAAGGCTCCCAGACGCTTCTCTACAATTAAAAGATGGCCTTTAGCACAGGTTTCATTAGAGGTAAAGGTGCTTAGCATCTCTGATAGATAAGAACATAGAGAGGCAGAGGACTCAGGGAGAGAGTCTAATTTCTCATGATTAAAGTCATCTGTCACTGAATGGGTGACACAAGTGGTGGTACTCCCCACACAACACTTTATGTATTTATTTCAATTTTATCTTGGGAAATTTGCAACTTTAAAAAGGCAATTAACGTGTGGCATAAGCCGGCCCTCGCAGTGTTTGGGGCCACGCTGCACATTAGCTGTCTGTCTGCTGCTAACGGCCCATGGGTAATGATAAAACGATTCACCAAGCAGAAGGGAAAAGAGAGAAAAACAAAGACAGGGAGAGAGAGAGAGAGAGAAAGAGAGAGAGAGTTGAGTGGGGGAGGTGGTGGGAGAAAATAAAAGATGAAGGGACAAATACAAATTAGCCTGGTAACTGTGTGGCTGAGGATGTGAGAACTGAACTGCCTAATTGGCACATTTGTTTCAGTTAGGATGCGGTCATCAGTGTCAGCCTTGACGTAGGGGTTTCCAGGCAGGGCCTCACATCAGGGCTTCCTCCCTGTGATTTCATTACCCAATCCGCCCCTGAAGGTCACCTCCCCCAGCCCTGTACGGCGGCTAGGTCCTCTCATCAACTTAAGTACACACACATGTGCGCAAACAGTTCATTCACATGACATTTGCTCATGATTACATGCTGAGAAATGTGACGGTTGAGGACACAAGAGCACTGTAATGAGTGACACTACAGCCATCATCAAGACTTATGAGTCGAGCACTGTTCAAGACCTTGTCAGTTGATGCATTTTTCCCTGTGCTTGAGTGTCTCATCACCCCACTCCTAGGTCTAATGGTCATTTGATGTCAAGGTGACAGTACAAATGGTGTGCTTCAGTGCTATAAAGAGAAAATCTGCCTGCTGAGTCATGTTTAGGTGTGATCTCTTCCCCTTCAGACAACTCTTAGCTGCCTGTGGCAAAGCTGGCGTGGGCAGCAAAGGTTTTATATTACTGAGCATCTCATCAACACAATTACATGAACTAAGTGTTTCTTCCAGATGCTCCTCAAGGACCAAGGGATGTCAGTGGGACCCACTGAGCTGCATGTCAGAAGCAGGTCCTCAGAGCACATGGCTAATCCCCCTGACAGGTTCTCCCCACATCCACTCAGCAACACATGTAATGTAAGGTATGCTCAATACACACACACACTTACAGATACAGAGATACCTGCAGATTCTTTGAACTCAGCATGGCTCAGTGTGCTCATACTCATGGCAAGCCCAACAGCAGCAGGTAGAGCTGGAGGGAGGTATCTGCGGCTCAGCTGTGCACTGCACTCCAGAGGTTAATCAGAAATGATGCGAGGAGAACAAAAAGTGGGCCTGCATTGACCATCCGCCTCCCCTGTTGCTTCCCAAATGCCAGCTCTCTTCCCCTCCGAGCTATGTGGCACCGCATTACTATTCCAGCCTGATCTGTCTTATCTTAACGAAATAAATAGAGGGCTCCTGGCTTCGGCCTGGGCTGGGGGAGATGTAAATGCTTGGCTTAATAATGAAGCTCATCATGAGCTCTCTAGGAGACTTTCTCTGACCTATGAGAAAATAACACAGGCGCTCTGCAGCAGTATTGGAGTAGTAACAAGTGCAGAGGAGGCAGGAGGTGGGACGGAGTTAAATGCTAACTTGTTTTGGAGCAGCATTGCAATGTCTTTTGCGAAGCTCTACAGAGAACAGCTTGTATCAGAGTGCAGAGGCATTTAGTTGATTCCCCTTTGTGCCGGAGCCTGGCCTGTCTACCTGTGCTACTGTAGATCAAGAGGATTCATCTCGGATTAAAGGCTTTCTTTCAGGGAAGTTGAAATTGGCTTCCACTTTGGCTGTTCATTTCACACTTTTTCTCAGAGTAACCTCCCAAAAGAAACTCATTATACAGGGTTCTCATGAACTGCTTTCTCCTGAAGTTGAAAGATCTAGTGTGCATTCCCCACCCCAATATCTGTGAAGCAAAAATGGGGGATTGGTTTTGGGATCAAGAGTACTGAAACAAAATTACAAATAAGGTGCTAGTGCTGCTGCTATTTTCTGTTAACCATAGGCAAATTACAGTCTCTGCTCTTTGGATACAATGTATGAAGGTATTTTTGTAGCAAAACACTTGAGAATTTGCATGTTGCAATTTATGCTCACAGACAATACTCAGACACCCTTGTCCTAAATTTGAAACACCTACAAGTATGTTTCTGTTGATTAACTTGAATGAATGTTTGAGGATGTGTGGGAATTAAAGTCTGTCTCAGTTTGTCTGACAAAGAAATGTTTTGAAACAAAAGAGACAATTACTCGTGAGGTTGCAGTATTTCAGCTAGTTCAAGGGGCAGACAATGAAACAGTTGTGATAGAGATGCTTACTTTTCAATCACATTTTTAAAAAAGTAATTTCCTGGTTTTGTTAAATTAAAATTGTTTCCTACATACCAACATGAAAATATCATCCCAAAGGTGAACTACAATGGAGGAAGCATCATGATTTGGGACTGCTTAGCTGCATCTGGGCCTGCCATCATGAATTCCGAAGTTTATCTTCTAGGATGATGTTAGGGTGGCTGACCACCAGCTGAAGCTCAGAGCAGGGTGATGCAGCATGACACTGACCCTCAACACTGAAGCAAATCTACAACAGAATGACTTCAAACAAACATAATCCACCTTTTGGAGTGGTCCAGTCAGAGCCCAGACCTTAACCCAACAGAGATGCTGTGGAAGGGGTTCAGGGAGTGTTCATAGCAGACATCCTAAGAGCGTGGCCTTTTCCAGTCTCCAGCTGGCTGATTTTGAAGCACATTCTGCCAGAGTTGAGTGAGCATACAGGCAGAGTGGAGTACACATAGAGCTGAAATGTCGAGAGAGCAAGACAGAATGTGAGCAAGTATGCATGGCATGGCAAGTGCAAAGAGCAGCAATTTGTGAGAGGGGAAATAAACAACGCTGAGCCACAGAAGGTATTAATGTACATTTATATGGATCATAGCAAAGATGCAAATACACATATTGAATAGATTTTAGTTTTCTCAAACAAAATTATTCTGTGCGAAACTAAATGTCTTTTAAAAATATAAATGTGTGCTTGCCAATAACATGGTCATTTGATCAGAATGTCCAATCCAAAACAATGAGCAATAAAAGGCTAAAAGGCTCCATAGAGCTGAGGGGAAATGAAGAGTTGGGGTATAGTCTCTGGGGGTTTGTGGGTTTTTTATTCTTTTTAAATTACACAGAGTCATTTGGTCCATGATTGGTATTAATAATTTTGAATAGCACAAGTTAAAGTTATTTCTGAAATGTTTAATTTCCCTGCTTTCTGGAAGGCTCAGCACCAGTACAACGGCTTCAACACTAGTGCTCATTGTGTTTTCCCCATAAGGATATAAATAACTGCAACAAAGCTTGAAACACTTTTATCAGTTTTTCTTAAATGTGTGCTTTGAATACAAATCTGTTATTACAATCTCTCATGTCAGCCTCTGAAGATGCTATCTCATGCAGCACAAACAGTGATTCTACATACTCTTACTACAGTTGTTGCAACACATGGTGCAGAAGTGATTTGAAGATACTGCAGAGAGACAGTTACAGAGGTGTAGAGGTGTCAGTCATGCAGGTGCATGGCTGCTCAGAGGAGGTAAAGGCAATCTTTTCTGTCTTTTTCTCAGCAATCTAAAAAACATACAGTTCGCACAGTACAAACCTGTCAGTCATGCGCAGATGACTTCCAGTTAGTTATAATTTTATCACTTGGGTGCACTGTGACTTCTACTGTCAGATAAGCTAAGCTAAGCTATGATAAGCTAAACTAAGATAAGATAAGATAAGATATTTATTAGTCCCACAACTAACAGGTTCTACAATGTTTGACAAGTTCTATTCCTCTTGATTAAAAACCTTTTAAAAGAGTTGACAGGGGGTTCTCATACAGAGAGTGGGGTGTGATTGTTATAGAGAAGATTTTGTGATTAATTCCTTTGGTGTATACAGCAGTCTTATTTGTTGACGTCTACACTGCTTCCACCTAAAAGCTTAAAAAAATATCAAAACAAAACAAAGAAACAATATAATTGTGACTTATGGTTCTAGAGGATGAATTGCACTGATTCGGTTGCAGGTTGCCAATGTTACATCTAAATTGTAATAGAACAGTGTGATGCTGAGATGTCAAGTCCAACAGAAAAGCTGAAGATCTGGTTCCAGTAGGCTATGAAGTCTGCTTTTTTCCATTAATCACAATAGAAATAAAGGCTAGCAAAAACACATTATGATAATACTGACTTTTATGCTATAGGTCAAACAACAGTGGATTTACAAGCGCACACAGTCCATATGTCTGCCCCATTCCTGTGAATCTGATATCTCAGGAACACCTTGGGGGAATTTCTTCAAATGTGGCATCCATTTGGACACAAGGACGAAATGATTAGATTTTGGTGGTCAAAGGTCAACATGATCTCACATCTGGCTCATTCCCATGAACATGACTGAATGGCAGAGGCAACCATGACGCAGCAATCTCCAATCCTTAGGCTATAATAAATGTTATATTACCTCGTTCCAAGTAATCAAATACACAGTACACAGCTGAGAACAATAAAGAAGAAGTAGGATGTTTGATGTTCATAAGATGAACAAACAGTAATGATATTTTATGCTTCATTAACACATTTATTTAAATATGTAAGGATTTTGTTGACATTTACAGTAAGACAATGTTGCAAATTGTATAACACTGGAATTATGTTTTGCTGACAATGTAAATGTCTCAATGCAGAGACGAGTGTTATGGTTATCCATGGGTTGTAAGGGAGGCAACATTTACTACAAATCATGCAGACCTGTGCTTCGAGCAAGTTGACTGTTTGACACCACTCTTGCCGGAAGGCAGGATTGAAATGTGGCATAAACATACTACACCTATTAACTTTAATGAACTACTTTGATAACTGAATAATCATTTGAGTGAGAAACAAACAAATTGGGAAGTTAGAGAAGGTGTTCTCAAGTCTCCATCCAACTACAAAAAAGCAAGTGCTGACAATCTCATATCCAGTTTATGTTGATACTAACTTTGACAAAATAGAATGGAAATTGAAACAGGTATGAGAAAAACATGTCAAGTGTTGCTAGAGTATAATGGGACAAATAATTGGATGGAAATAATGGATAAATCACAGAAGTAGATCTGCTGGCACTTTCCTCATGCAAATAAATACCTCCAGAGTCGAGGACATATTCCTGCTCAGTGTCAGCCTCTTGTTTAAATAAACTGTTGTAACCAACAGATACAAAATCATTCCCATGTGAGTGACTGGAAACTCATTAGCGTACCCTGACATCTTTCAGAGGTGAAGTGTTTACGCTGCGCTCCAAACTGCAGGCTCACATTCTATTGCGTTAGCTGTGTTTTCTTTAGTAGCATCCAATTCTGCAGCTGCATTCTGAAACCTCACACTACCTCACTTGTGGACACCATCTCAATATTTCATGGACGAGGTGTGCGGAAATAGACTGGGCTGAGGATATCTGCCCTGTGCTGTCTACATTATTCACTCCCATCTCTTGTGGCTGGGCTCATGTGTGTTGACAAAGGACTAGATGGGAGATTGTGATTCAGTCTGTATTACTCAGATTCAACTATTTCTGTCCCCACTGTGGATTCTGCAGTGCTCAAATGACATCACTCCCCCATTTCCACATTGAATCATTTATATAGTGCAGGGCCGGAGGTTGACCTCCACCTGAATCTGCTCCCTGCACACATCCATTACACATCTATTGTTCATGCTGATTATCACCAGACCAAATACGGAACCAGGCGGTCTGTATGTGGAGAAGAATGTGCACTTGGTGACATTTTCCACTGAGACATTTAAATGCTATATTTGCCCCACAAGTCAGCCTTGCAGGTTGATCTGGGAAAAACATCAGTTTTGTCTCCTGGAGAGTCACTGTCTAAGTTGCCACCAGGCCACAGTGAGAGCAATCACAACTACAAATCACAATGAACTGCTCTTTGGGAGGTCGAACAACTGTTAAATACTGTATTGTTGTGCATAAAAACAGTAGTTGAAAACTCAGACTTCACCCTAAACAAGCCTACACAGATTGTCTTGATACAAGAACAGTACAATAAGTATTCTTTTTAACAGTGACTGTGTTTACATGCATATTCGTATTCCAGTTATAGTTGTCTTTTTCAGTACCCCTGCTATACATCTGTGCATTCTTCTGGGTGTGCATTCAACCTGCTAAGGACCCATTCATATGAGACAGCTGTCAGATTATGCTGTCTGCAGTGTGGTTCCTTACACTTCACTGATAAAGCACAGAATTACACTGCCAAACAAGTCTACTCCTACCCATATGCATGCTCCATCATCACCTTGCCCACTCACTTGTGGTTTCCTTCTCATTGTCACCCTCTCTTTTTATTTTTCTTTCTTTATTTCCTTCTTTCTTTCTGTTATCTTTTGAGGAGTAGGTTAAATTATGCTTAAATGTCAATAGGCAATTACTTCCCATTCTTAATAGAACCAATTGTTACAAATTACAACTGCAATTAACAGTTATTTCTGTACTGATTATTCATCATTATTTCTTCAATAAATCAAGTAATTGTTTGGTATAATGTCAGAAAATAAAACACCTAATTAAAACTGCTTGATTTGGCTGGCCAATTCGCTATTTGGTTTACTAGGACAGAACACTAAGGAAAACTGAAAATATTTCCAACATTCAAAACAGAGATGCTGGAACCAGAGCATTTTTTTTTCTCATGGATGCTGTATGAAAACATTATGTGACTGAATAATGAATTATAAAATATACATTTTTAAGTTTTAGTTTTTAATGATGTGGAATTTCAGCTCAAATCTGTCATTTTTGTCACAACAGTGCTGATGAGACAACAGTGAAATGTTGTGAAAAGTCAAATGTTACTTACATTCTACTCTGAATTTAAATCATTTTCGCCCGCCCAGACAAAAATGTTTCTCCATTATCCAGTAGTTAAAATATTTAGGCAAATCAACATGCCCAGGTTAGCACTAGAAGCTGAGGAGTTTGTCCTCCTGTAAGAAATACATAAATAAAAAGTCCAAATTTTGTTTGTGCTGGCAGCTTATTACAACCAACAGTAGCATATTATAGTCATGCGGCCTCTGGTGACTGTAGTAATTATAACAGGAGCAAATAAGCAAGTTAGTTGGTTAGTTTTACTTGTATTTTTGTATAGAGCTCGAAAGTCCATGTTAGGATTAAATGGATGATCAGAAAACACAGGTATTTCTCACAGGAGACTGGTGTTCACTTCATGTGTGATTATTTTTAAATCCCCAGAGCATTTCACAGCCATTTATTATTGCAACCATGCTTTCAGCATTCTGGTTACCACCTAATCAAAAGCATGCAACACAACAAGTTTGGCTGTCACCAAAGACACACCTGACATCCCACTACTCAAGCATCACAGGCTCAGAGCTCTCTCAGGCTGCACGGACACCTTTTAAGTACAGTATGTATGATAGTGAAAAAAAAATCTATATGATACAGATATAGAATTCTATAACAACTAATAGAAGCCAAGGATAATCATTTGATATATTGCAGTATACAAAGGAAATAATCTATTCAAACTGTAACCAAAAAATTACTAGGCATACACAAACTTAATAGATTATGTTCACTGATGGGGTTCATTGTACAATGTTTTACGTTAAATAGTGAAATATCAATAAAAAACATTTGAAGAGAAATATTCTATTTGCAATTATGTGTGTGGTTGAGGGGGTGGGGTCGTCAGCATACTGTCCTCCTCCTCCACTTTCGGCTTGTCCCATTAGGGGTCGCCACAGCGAATCATCTGTTTCCACACTGACAATTCGCATGGTTCAAAATGTGGCATGTTTTTATGCCGGATGCCCTTCCTGACGCAATCCTCTCTATTTATCTGGGCTTAGGACCAGCACAGAAGTCACTGGCGTGAAACCCATGTGGCTAGATGTTCCCTGACAGGGAACTGAACGTGGGCCACAGCAGTGAGAGTGCTGGATCCTAGCCACCAGGCCATTAGGGAGGTCGTCAGCATATTGTACTCAATGCTAAAACAAAGGTTTCTTTAGGAAAAGATTGGGAACTACTGGGTTAGAGGACTTGTTCAACTGAGATACATGCAGACATCATCAACCCAAAATACTATATCTTGTATCTTAGTTTTTTTTTAACTGACTATCTATCTTTAAGATAGATATGATAAGATGTATATAAGATATATATACAGTGACAAAAACGCAACGATCATGTGCATGCTGAAAAAAAAGTGAAAGTCTGACCCTGGAATTGCAGAAGATGAGGAGCAAGATTTATGGATCAAATACAAAGATCAAATACTCATATCACAGTATTTCGTAGTTTTATATAGTAAATATATACTGTAGTAATAATAATAATAACATGATTACTTCAGCTGAGAAACCAATGTAATTCACTGGATAAAATAAATCTACAGGAATGTCTGTTTTTGGCAATAAATACCTTATATTCCTCTGATGACAGACAAATTGATATTGTCTTGACAAAGGGTGAATTATATTGTCACTCTTATCTTCTACTGCACTGTAGAAGTGAAAGCCAGCTGAGTGATAAATGCAGCAGAATGTTGGCAGCCGTAAATCAAACTAGGGTAAAAATCAACAGTAATTTGGTCGGTATGGAAATGACAGATTTGTGGGTGAGAAAATGTCAAAGACAAAACAGCATGAATACAGATGTTTAGCATCCTGAATGAGTCTTGTATAGAGGCAGATAATAATAATCATGTTTCTCATAATAAATGTAAATATCATTCCATATATGATTAACAGCAGGAAAAAAACCTGTGCAACTGTGATTTGAAACTACAGAAAAAAATGTGCCGTCTTTCAAGGATAATATCATAGATGTAATGACATCATAGATGTTTACAGATCTGGATTAGAGTTTCACAAAGACAGAATGATGAGATTCCTATTCAGAACTTTTATGCCTTCACCAACACACAATAGGAGCTGCTGATGGATCAAAGTACAAAATGCAGTAAGAGAAAGACAAACATCCCACCACACCCACTCCCTGTAATCGGACCATTCACTTTGGGACTTGACCCACTTTAAGCCAGGTGTTTTCTCACAGCATGAACTCAGGAGATGAGACACCATGAGAATTTCTTTGCATATGAAGCCTGCCTTCATTGATACATTTTATTGATATGGTTTTAGATTAAAACATATGCTCTGAATTCCCTTAATCTCTGATGCTACCTCATTTTGGAATGAGTACCTTCATTTCTAAACATTTACGTGCACTCACTACTGGTATCCACCACGACTGTATCAATCTCTTAAAGGTCAGAGAAGCAGAGCTGAAGGTAAAGCTGACTGTGTGTGTGTGAGAGAGTTACCCCAGCTCACTGAGGATGACCACTCTGATGCAGATCTTCCCTGCTCAGTGGGAGTATAAGCTTCTCCTTTTTCAAGAAGTGAGGAGTGAGGAGCAGCTGGTCTTACCTCTGCCACAGGCACTCCCTCCGGGGGGCGACAGTGCAGAACGATCATCCCGTTGATTGGCACCTCCTTCCCCTGGGGGTCCTGCTCAAAGTTTTTCCTCAGGTCTGTGTGGGGAGATAAGAGGCAGCTGTCAGGTGTCAAGTGTTATGGTCAGCCTGCCTCAATCCTCTTCAGCAGCTAACGCACTGGCCTGCCCCCAACTCTGCAAGCCATGACCTTCAAAACCCACTACAGCCCATATACAGCAGGTTAGAGAGCATCCAATGGCCCTGTGCTGTGTAATGTGTTGGAAAGGTGGTTTGAAGGACGTATTGGGTAGAGGAAGGTAGCTGCTCTGTTCATCCTGGGTGTTGCCCAAAATTAAAAGTGCCTTTGATAGCATACTGTGCTATAGGTATCCATGGACAATTTTTCAGAAGTTAGCCTTTTTGGACAGCAGGAAAGTGCCCTTGAAATTTCAACATAGATTTTATGTGCCCTAGGATCCTAAAAGATTCTCTATATACAGGAAGGAAAGTATATAATAGTGGCTCAAAACCCCAGTTTAGCTGACATGTAGGTAAGTGCAAAGTACATGCACACAATAAATATGCAAATCTCAGCAGATATAGATTTTAAAATAGCATACAGTAATCATCTGTGAGCTCAGATTCTTACATTCTTCAAAAGACAAAAAAGACTGATATTTAAAAATGAGTGATTCAGAGGAGGGCTTTTGTCTTTAGTTCTTAGGCAACCATGGCTGATAATAGCTGATTGTGTCACATTTGATTAGACAGCATTTGTTTCTGGAAATTGATCATTTCACCACTGATAAACTTGATGCCACTTTTGTTAAGATTATACTATCTTGGTATGCTCACACAATTTGGACCAGACCAAAAAAGGATTTAAAAAAACATATTCTTATATTTATCTTTTAGATTCAGTCTCTTAAAGCCAGATGTTGTAAATTGGTTTCTGGACAGACAAGCACACCTGAGTTCCAACTAAAATTACAATTAGTGATTAGATTTGTTTGATTGAGACTGATAGAGCTATAGACATGTTGAGCCATTGCCAAAGGCAAGAGGAAATGAAGTAAAGAAACTCTGATAGCTGTAACGGTAAGGACAGACTATATGTTCTGTTAGCAGTTTAGCATTTTAACCAACATTGATATTAGCAGGTATTTAAGCTGGTTATTGTGTTAAAGCTTACAAACTAATTACATACTGTATGTAGCCTGCAAACTGACATTAGCTGTGTAGTTGTCCCTTGCTAGATGTTTGGCAGTTCATTTTGCAAGCTATGGTGCAGGGCAAGACATTTTCTGTCTTAATTTAGAAGTGAAAGACAAAACTAGAAGGTTAATGTTGGTTGTCGCAGCATGTGTTGCACATACGGGTAATGTCCCCATTAGCATATAACAGAAGCAGAAAATTACAGTTTCATGAATGTACAGTATAAAATGATATTAGAACATGACACCATGGAATCCATTCTTTTGGATTTCCTTCTTAAAGCAAGAGTCCATGGCATTTATGTGTATACTGTAGCAGAAAAAAAACTTTAAATTAGTTTCGGTTTTTATAGCTTCACTATAAACACCAGCTAATCCTTCTGTATTCAGTCAACAACCATGCAATATCTGACTTGGCATAAAAAAAAGCTATGTCTATCTATATTTCATAGATAGACACAGTAATGATATGATAGGATATATAGATATGACATAGATAGATAGATAGATAGATGGATAGATAGATAGATAGAGGCCGGGGTTCAAATCCCAGCTGTGGTCTACCTCCAGTAGGCATCCTTAGGCAAGACATCATTACAATTAACTCTGCCTAACTCTGATATGAGAGAGATGCAAAATAATAGAGTCATGCCGGCGCAGACATTACCCGGATCAAGAAAATCTGTGTCAGATGTTGGAGAACCAGGACAATCTGATGATAACTGCTAAACAAAGGCTCACAGCACTTGCAAGAAGGTTAAAGAGATACATCAAAGAAACAGAGGTTAAAAGGGTAAATGCCCTGTTCTCCAAAGAACCATTCAAGGCGTACTCCCAGCTATAGTAGCTACAGTGCAACAACACTGTCTGAGCAGAGCCACTGAAAGCAGATACTGAACAGTACTAGAGGCATTTATGGGAGGAAGAGAAGACACATAATACCAGTGTCCAGTGGCTGCAGGACCTGAGAGCAGACCACAGGAATCTCCCAGAACAGGAAGCAGTCACCATCGCTGTAGCAGACATCCAACAGTGAGTCAAGAACATGAAGAGCTGGACAGCACCTGATCCAAACATGATCCAAAGATCCTCACAAGAGAACAGCACCATTCAACTATCAACCAATAACCTGCCTCTCCACAACATGGAAGGTCCTATCAGGGATCATAGCTGCAGAGCTACAGGTCCACATTAACTAGTACATGAGCACAGGTCAGAAGGGCACTGGGAAAAGCACCAGAGGCTCAAAACACCAGTTGATGATAAACAGAGCAGTCACCAATTACTCAAGATCCAGACAGACCAACCTGAGTAAAGCCAGGACAGACTACAGGAAAGCCTACAACTCAGTACCACACACATGGATCTGGGAATGCATGGCACTATACAAAGTCAACAGGACATTAAGGATCAAGAACTCAATAAGACTGTGGAGAACAACCTGGAGGTCAACCCTGGACCAATCGCACAAGTGACCATCAAGTGTGGCATATTCTAAGGTGATACACTATCTCTGCTGCTGTTCTACATAGGCCTGAACCCCCTCAGTCAGATAATCACAAGATGTGAATATGGAAATAAGTTCAAGAGTGGAGCTACCATCAGCCATCTCCTCTACATGGATGACATCAAGGTGTATGCCAAAAATGAATGAGACATCGACTCATCCACATGACATGGACCTTCAGTGAGGACAAAAATAGAAAAAGTGACAGTCAAAGATCTGATCAAATGATCAGTTAAAGAAAAACGGAAAATATTCCAACTTGTTTTGTTTTAAATTATTTTTATTCATTTTCTTTATTTTTGATCAATCGGAATTGTTTAAAATCTTATCCCATAGTTCAAGGTTGGCCAATCCCAGCCCTTGATGGCGCACAGTACCTATACATGTGCCTCAACTACATGTTTCACCTACACTGACACTGGCAGATTTGTTTTGACCTTTTAAAATGAAGAGTTTGTTTAGGTCAACTAAACCAGGTCTTTGAAAGCCACAACTTGACAATGTCAACAACAAGGCCAAGAACCCTGTTCCAGTCTAATCTTGAAATGCATCCATCTCATCAGACTATTCAGTTTTAACTGTTCACTGACCCTGTTTCCTTGTGTTTCAGTTGTGCATATTGTGAAATGCAGCTACAATAACCTTTGTAACAGCTGCTAAATTACTGATACCTGCCTCTCCACAACATGGAAGGTCATATCAGGGATCATAGCTGTAGAGCTACAGGTCCACATTAACCAGTACATGAGCCTAAAGGTATTTTCATACTCACAGGCAATACGAACAGTGGCCTTGCGACTCTTGGAGGTGCCCAGGTGGCTCCAGGCCACACAGAGACACCAGTAGTCCTCTGGGCCATGGAAATCCTCCACTTGCTGACGGGACACATTGATCATCACGTCACGTACCTTCAGTCCTGTGACAGCAAAGAAGATAAGCTAGTTAGCAAATATATAAACAAAATGTGTTACAGGTCTTATAGACTGGGATTATAAACTGGCACACAACTTTAATCCAATGGGTCCCCACCAATTAGTTTTCAGGTCAGGTTATTAGATACTGTAGTTCAGTGGATCCTGACAACATATTTTATATTGGGTATTTAGTATTTCAGAAGAAAATACAAACTTAGTATGTGCCAGGTTTCCATGGATCTATACTTGTAGAAATATTTCAGCATAAGGCAAAAGTGTCAACCTGCTACTGACCAAAATCAATAAAGTTGACCCTCTGGGGGCAATGGATGTCTGTACAAATTTTCACCTTAGTCTGTTCAGTAGTTGTTTAGGTATTACTTTGGACTAACGTGGTAGACAGACAAACACTGCCACCCGTGATGGTTAACAATGTGTCTTCAGGTCTTGGTTTGGAGGGGGGTTTTAAATTTGGTAGTACCAGTCTGGTTCAGTTGGGTCATAAACACCAGGCTTAGGTCTGTGCTTTAGGCACGTGCTGAATTACAGTTCAGAGAGAATATTGAAATGGGAAAGCCTAGCATTCTAAATAAGGGCCCTTAATCAATACCTCAATAAGTCTACAGGCTAATGTCAGTGATCAATGGATCTTACAGGATTAGCAATGCATAAATTCTTTAAAAAGGCTGACACACTCAGTGCATTCTTCTCCCTCTCTGCTGAGCTCTCAGGACATCACTAAGAAAATTGGCAGAATCACTGTCCCCTGGGGGCCTCTACTGTATGGTTGGAGCACTGAGTGCTGCTAACAAGAGGAATGCTAAATCAGCTATAGCAGAATTACAATTCATAATTTGGACTATGCTTCAAACAGCATATTTAGACTTGTACAACAGGACAATATACCATATTATGTAACACAAAAGGCATGTAAACACAGCCACAACACATTATGCTGAATGCGTTAAAGTAGAAGAAAAAAAAATCTGTATTCAAAAATCCTCTTAGGCAAAATGCTGCCAGACCTCAGTTGGAAATGTTCATCACTCTGTCATATAGCCTCACATGGGTATGCAGTACCCATTTTTAATCTGACTCATGGGCTTAGGGCCTGTCACATGTTTTTTCACTACTCCTTTGAGGCTTTTGCAGCCTGTAGTCGTTATACTCACAGCCGGATTAAAGGCAAGAGATGTGCAATGTGCTTGGGACTGCAAAAGACCAATACCTACATGCTTCCATTCCAAACCCTTCCACCCCTGACTTCTTTGTCTCTTATGCATCCAGTCTCTCTGATAAATAACTCTTTAATCTGACATGCTCTTACTGAAGTCAAACAGACTCATACTGTGGCTGCACAGCTTGCAACGCACTGAGCAGACTTCCAAATGAATACCAATTAAACCTGAGTGAATGGCAGCAGGGCTAAAGCCATGGATTCATGCTGGTGTTCGTGGTAAAATTAAGAAATGGAGAACATTTCTTGGCGGGCGGTCTCCACTGTGCAGGGTATAAATGACAACAACCGAAAAGTGGGCTTCTTCCTTTTTGTCACACTAAACATGGTTGACAGCTTGTGACAAGCTGATACAAATTAGGCCATTCATCTCAATATGGTTCACTGCAGTGTATACAGTGACCGGGATAGTTTAAATTGTGACTGACAGGCCTGGAGAAGAAAAAAAAGGCCACATTTAAGAAGAGTAATAAACAAAGCAGCAGCTCTAGGGCTGGTGTTTCCTAACCAAAGCCCCTGTAGACAGTGAGACACGGGCATAATTCATAATTTTTTGAGCAGCAGAAAGCTGGCAAGTGACAGTGTACATGTGGGAAGAGATAGAGCAGAGAAAATAATGACTGACTTTCCACGATGCCCTAAAAGTGTGAGTCTGTGTTTTAGAGAAGAGACAAAGGAGAGAGAGAGGACAGACAGACTGAGAGAGAGAAAAGGCAGCGGTAAGCTTTCCTGACAGAGCAACACATTTCCTGGAGTCCAAATCGGTGTCAACGGGTGGTTTGCCAGAGAGATGGAGATGAGTGGTGCCACTGTCAATTGTTAGCCCTATTTGTTTATAGGCAGAATACTGTTGACAGGGCTCATTAGGGTAAACCACCTGATCGGTTATCCTCCCCAGTCCCCTCCTCGCTCTTCGCACTTTCCTGAGTCACTTGATAAATCCATCTAAAACGATGGAATCACTCAGAAGAAAACTGGCAAAATGACTGGAATAAGAACTAAGTTTTTGTGGGTCTGTGATGCAGTGAAGAAGTGTTGCGGCTGCAGCTTTGCTAGAGTCTACCTCATTACAAGGATATGGATGGCAAGGGCTTCATTAAAATGTTGCACAGGGATCATTTCAAGGCTTCAACTTGGGGTTTGGGTACAGAAGAAAACTTTTCTCCCATGTCATCTTTCTCTCTCCCCACATATTACTGCTGGTTCTCTTCTGTTAACCATCCACTCAAGGCAAAATGGGAATGGGGTGCTGTCCCATAGATCAATATTAGACTTTTCAGAAAATAGCAATATCTGCCCAATGTACTGGCAAACCCAAAAGGCTGTGCTTGAAAGCACCTGCCCTCATTTTAAAGGCTGATGTTTCATTTACATCTATCTATGTGCATGCCATTACTGTAACTACAGGCCTGCATTACCCCTATGAACCCTCCGGTTTTTCTCATCATTTACAGGCTTATGGAATAGTCACTACATATCATTCCATATACATTTCTCTATGCAGGACATATTCAGCAGTTGAGAAATGCCACCACTTTTATGCATATGAAACTAAAATACACTTACTTATCTGTTGGAGTTTTTCAGGCTTTCCTTTTCTTCCTATTGATAAAATTAGCTTTTAGATTAGATTACAATGGATAATCCTTCATTATCCTCAAAAGGCAGTAGTACATACACAATCACCACAGCATCATCCAAAAGGGCACAGTTAGTCACCTGACAGTATTCAAGAAGCCAGTGGGAGCTGGGATAAGAGAATTTTTAAACCTGTTTGTCCTGCATTTTGTTTAGACCTGTGACCAGATGTAAGCAAATTAAACTCTGCAAACAAAGGATGACTTTGATCAGCCAAGATGAACTCTGCCTTCTTGAAAGACCTAAATTTATGAGTTTGATATGTCATTCAAAGTTGAACCAACAATCATGCTGTACTTTTTAATCTCATATACTGCTGTAAAACCTCTACAGCTTGATTGTAGTTGATGGTTGATTGAGTCTTCCTAAAATCAGTCACAATCTCTTTATGTTTGGAGACACTGGTGTTAATATTGCTTGTACCATTCAACTGTTTATCTCAGAACTCTATGCATTTTTAAATATTAAATAAATACAGGCCCATTTGTCTTGGCAGCCCTTATTTTTAAATTGTCCCCTTGAAGCTGGGTTACTGAGCCATTTTTGAAACCTACTCTAGAGGATCAATTAGTTATTCATTAGAACTGACTGACAATGTCAGTAATGTTATTTGATTGGTGTAATATCTGTATGGGTGGGCACTTAAATTGTTCATTATATCACAAATTCCAATGGATACTCAGGCAGTCAACCAGCTGGGAACTGGTTTGCCATTGCTTAGTCCTGTCATTTGAGCACCCACTACAATACTTTGTGACTGTGTTCAGTGCTGAGGTCATGCATTTATGAGTTCTGACACAGACTTTACCCCATCCTATGTATAAAGTGGCAATGTGCAGGAGTTTAACGATGATACTTGATTCATTTGGCTCGTTCTGCCTCTGCCTTCACTCATATTCTCACTTCCCAGTACTGTCACCTGCACACATCCACCCCCCCAAAGTAGCTTTTGTTCACAAGAGCTGTTGTTTATAGCTGCTTTTAAATCAAAAATATGTCTGATAAGAGGTTGCAAATGGCACTGCTGTTCTCTGCCCTTTGTCTTTTGGAGGTCATGGAGGTGAAAAACTAAATGGGTGAAATCATGGATATTACAGTGACAGGCTGAAAGGGCTTTCTTCAACCCGTTCTCTTCTCATGCATTGATTCACTAAGATGAACAGCCAGTTACAGTGGTCCCCCTTTACCAATAAGGCCCAACTAGCCGATGCCAATTCATCATGTCAAATCCCCAGAAAAGCCGCCAACAGGGTCCAACTAGTACCAATGGTGCGAGGCACACCAGGAAGACAACCGACTGTTGGCTTGGTGTGTCATGGCCCTAACAGTTCTCATTGTATATGTACACTAGCCCAACTCCACATGCTTCTGTCTACTGTGCATTCCCAGCTTTAGAGCCACACTTGCCTTGGACCTGCTACTATTACACATTTACCTCGTGTCTCCTTTCTGACTTTTTACCTGTTTGCTTGGGACACTTCCCTGTCTGTTACTGACCACAGCCTTGTGCTTATCACTGCCTACCTTACATTTCAAACTTGGTTTGCTTGGACTGTGGAAGTCTGTTCATCCTTTTATAAAAAGTTACCCCTTTACTACATCTGTGTAATAAATAGCTAACAGATTTGGACCCAAATGCAGGAAGAGAGACAATCATGTAAAAATTAAAAGATTTAATGCAACAAGTCCCCCTGCAGATACAGTATAAAGATGAGTAACTTAAATGTAAAAATAACTTAGCCAAGTGCCCTTTAACCAAGCAACAGATCAAATACAAGAACAGGTAATGATGGAGGAGATGAATAAAAAGGTGATTTGACAGGATGACAAACCAGGGAAAAGGAGATGACCAGAACCAACAGGAAATGTGCATGGAGGATAGACAACACACTGACAAATGACTGAAGGAAGTGAGGTGATTATAAAGGGCAGATGAGGTAGAGACAATGAGCAAGAGGTAAGTAATTAAGGTCATTTAGGGCAGAGTCAAGCTGAAGCTGCTGAGGGTAGCATGACACAGGAAAAGGCTTCAAAATAAAAGTCCAAAACAATCTGCCTGTGTGTGGGTCCTCTCTGAATCTTGTTTCTCACACCATTTGTGACATACAGTAGTAGTTAGCTTAGCTTGCTACTCTAGTTTCCGATTTCTGAGTGGAATACAAGCTCAGTAGTGCTATAGGTCCTTAATAATGATGAATGTTATAAAGAAACTGGCAGTTTAAATCACCAACAGTTGCTGAGCTACACTGATTTTTTTTCACAGTCAATACTGTTCAGTATATACATTAATATATGGAATAAGTAGCAAAATAATTCATTTTTTTTATTTGTAATTCTAAAAGTCTTTTATTAGCTGTGGTCCTTATTAGCAGCAAACGCTAAAGTAAGGCCAGCGACTGTATCAACAGGACTGCTTTTGATTCAGAGGAAATTTGTCTAAATTTGATAACTATGCAGCCAGACTAAAAGCTACAAGGAACGCTTCTTAAATTTTTAAATAAATCTATTCTCAGAAAAAAACAACAAAAAAAAAAACGGCTGTATACAGGAGGAGAAGGCCCACTGCATTCATAGTGTAATTGCTGTTAAAAAACATGAAAGACAAATGCACAATTTCCTGAGTGGTTGTTCATGGAAGTAAAAACAAGAATCAAGCTATATTACACAGTGACTGTATGAAAGGTTTCCAGCAAAAACACCTGCGTTTACTTAGAAAAAGCAATTATCTTGTTTATAGTCAGTCAGTTGCTGTAGTTGTACTGCAATTGCCTAAGAAGACCTTATTTGATCAGAAAACCCTCATGGAAGTTTTGGTTTGAGTCATAATATGGGTCCTTTTGGAAAACAGTGAAAACGCTTGTTGCCCTTAAAGGCCAGTGAAATGGATGTTATAAAGATGACAAAACATAACAGAAAACGAACATTACCAAGATTCAGCAGTAATTTTAATAGCCATGCTAATCATACTGTGTTAGCCTTGCTAATCACTGTGTAGTGAAAACTGGGAGCATGTACCAATATATAACTATAAAGACTTGCATCATTCAAGAAGCAAAGTTATTCAAATAAGCAGAAGGATGTATTTGGTGAATAAATTTCTTTCACTCAAAATTTGTACTTTTTCATTCATTCAATCAGCAATCATTCAGTTATTAATTACACCTGTGGATTTCCTACTATCATATGTCAATATCACTTCAAATTAAAGTGTATTTATCAAGTACTTTAAGACACAAAGCTTGTTGACCAAAGCACTACACAACCAACACAATACATGGCTAAAAAATACATAAAATAATTACAAGTGGATGGAATAAAATAAAGCTCTATGACTTAAAAGCCAAGTTAAACAAACCAGTTTTGAGAGTGGACTTGAGTAGCTCTGTAATAGATTTAATGTGCATTGGTAAACTGTTCCAAAATTTGGGAGCAGCCACAGCAAATGCTCGGTCACCCCAGTGTCTGCACCTGGACCTTGAAACCTCTACGAGGAGCTGATTTGCTGACCTGAGTTTTTGAACAAACTGGAGGTGAGACAAAGATGATTGTTAACATCTATAACGCATTACAGTAATCAATCCTGGAACTAATAAAAGCATGGATCGCTTTTTCAAATTCACTGAATGCCAGGCTAATATTCTCAGCTGGAAGAAGCTTGTTTTGATGTCTGAGTTTTGCTTGTCAAATTTCAAGTCAATATCCAATATTCCCCTTTGATTCTTTACAGCCAGTTTCAGATGAGATGCCGGGGGGAAGACCTGAATTGGGACTGATGGGAAGACTTGTGAAGCCAGTCGTAATGCATTTAGTTCTGTTCCAGTTTAGATACTGAAAATTTCCTACCAACCATGATTCAATATCAGCTACGAAATAATGCAAGGACTGCAGTGTGGTGGTGTCATTCAGTCTCAAGGGCAAATAGATTTGAATATCACTGGCATAGCAATGAAAAGAGAACTCATCTAAAATTGAGCCAAGTTAGAGCATATACAGTATAAGGAGAAAAGAACAGGGCCAAGAATGGAGCCTTGGGGAACGCCACAGGTAAGGAGAGCACAGAAGGAAAAGTTCTCACCAATCTGTCCTCTACAAAAAAAGCCTTACACTTACAGTAATATACTGATCCACCATTTTACTGTTCAGAAATGTATTGTAGGTTGCTGAAATTGTCATAGACTGTCATATTATTTTAGTTCTCTGTAGTGATACTTTCTAATATAAAGGCTATACATATTGCAGTATTCACTCCTCTGCTAGTTCAGCATACCTGAAGAGCAGCTGCCCACCCATATTAAACTCTTACTGTACATCAGCTTACATTAGTCTCATGTGCTACCTGGAAGACTAATGTTTTAATGCCTCTGTTCAACACCTGTGATGTGAAAGCATCAGATTAGCACACAGAAACAGGAACTAGAAGTGTGTGCCCTAGTCAGTTTTATTGTAAATTTCTAATGCTCCACAAAGCATCTGTTACTTACGCTCTTAAATATGCAGCAAATAAATACTATAAATAACTAATTAAAAATTAACATAATGCTTCTTGAATCGGCAGCCCTATAATTGTCAGACTTAGCGTGTAATGCTGCCGATAAGCGAGGGTGAGCTCAGTTACAGAGTCAGACGAGTGAAAGTAAACACTGTCTCTTTAATAAGAGCACTGATAGCAAAACACATGGATAACACAAAGCAGGATTCAGATTAAGCACGCAACACTCAGGTTGATAATACAGTACAGGGTCAGATCCAGCAAACTTACACAAACAAGGTTTCCACGAAAGCACAGTCAAAAAAAAGGAAACCCAAGGTCGATACACAGAAAACACAATCCGAAATCAGGAGTGCTAGGCAATACTCGGTGGTCACAAGGTAATCCGGGGTCAGAGCTAGAATCACAGGTACAGGAAAAATGCTGGAAAGTTTGAACAGGAGTTAGAACAATCTGGAAGCTTCTTGGCGCGGGGAAGCTGCCTATATGCTGTTGTAAGCAGGTGTCAGTAATGAGAAGCAGGTGAAACCAATGTGGGTGATGAGATAAAGTTCCCGAGAGTCAGGGTGAGCTGGGGACAGGAAGTAGTGTCAAAATAAAAGCATGAGACTGGAAGCAGTGGGACAAGATCATGACAATAATACACTCCAGCATCTAAATGATGGACTAGTTGCTGAAGAACTAGACCTGATTACTCCTCACCCTGTTTGAAGAAACAAAATCGTGTCTTATCAGTGTGGTACATTTCCATAACTTGAATATTCCATTTGTTTAATTTGATTTGGAACTAGTTGGTCCAGTTTCTTTTAAGGTGATCATCTGCTGTATATTCTGTTCAGCACTGTGGAACAGGCGTGAAATAGCATTGGATCATTGTCATTGTCTCTTGATGGTACTGCATCTGTGCAAGATTGCAGTGTGGCTGTTGTTTGGTGAGGCTCATTATTGCAATGTATAATTTTTTCTAGGACATATAAGAATTTCAAATGGAACATGCTCTATCCTTTTTCACTAACTTCAAAAGACATCACATCAATATGTGTCCCAGCCTGCATTTCTACTGTATTATCATCACTCTGCTGCCATATTAATATTCAAAACCTCAGAGTTATGTATATGTATGATTGTGGATGGGGAGGTTTAATGTCAAGGTATGAAGCTACCTTCAACTTTTCCATGCCTCCATGACTTAGATACAGGCTGTGAAATTGCTCCTAAACTCCAGTGAGGTGCAAGTAAATTATGATAGTAGCTGGTGAGTTAGTGTGTTTGACAGTTCCCAACAATCGAGCCTCTTTTCTGCTCGATAAACCTTCCTGTCTGGTTTAAAAAGCAGAAGACTGAGGGACAGATGCTATTTTTTATTCAGCTGTCTCTGTGGCCAGTAGAAAAGAGTTAGCTCCTTCACTTGTGTTGATATCAGACAAAAAAATCCAGTAAATGTGATCATACAGTGAGTTGGAGAAGAACACATTCTGATTGTTTTAATGATGTGTCAAATGCCTTTATGTGAACGATGGGAGTCGGCTCCTATCTGAGAGCTAATTTTGTTTTCCTTTCTCTTTTCTCTATTAATTAATAAGACAGAACAACAGCACTAAGAGAGCTCATGTACCTCTGCCAAGGCACAACATTTGCTCACGCAAATGGGTCCTTTGTGGAAAATGAGATCCAGAACAACACAAAATTTGTCCAAAATGCCTTGATCCGGACTGGATCTGGATAATCTTTTAGGGTATGAAAGGTAGATATATAATGTGCATCTTACCTGAACATTTCAGGGTTCCATCTTCATTATAGGCCGCATTATGATGGTTTTCAATGTTAACTTTAAATGGCAGTCAGATCTGGATGCAATTTGGTCTGGTGACAGACATTGCCACCCTCCATCGGTGTGTCCAATTTCAAACAAAAATTAGTTTGATGAGTTTTGACAAAGATATTTCTTAAAAATATTGCTCTATGTTAAAGATGGGATTTTTTTTCTGTGTGATTTTTTTTTTGTTGTTCTTATTTTTTGTGACCTTGATCTTTGACCTTTTTCAGCCAATATCAGAATCACAATCAGCTTTATTGGCCAGGTGTGTCGGACACATGAGGAATTTGACTATGGTACATCGGCTCTCAATGTGCAAACAGTACACAGCATAAGGCTGTGTAATATAACAAAATAAGCAGTATTAACAGCAACAATCATTGCAAACAATGCAGAAAAAGCAGTATAAACAGACAGTAAACAATGCAGACAACAAAGGAATGTTCATTGAAATGAGATAAATAGGAATAAAAAACAGAGTACTTAAAGCTAGAGACCTCTATTATAATAATGTATAATCTGTACAATGTATATATACACAGGCATTGCACTGAGGGTGATTGTCCAGTCATACTGTCATGGGTTAAGTGTACATCAGAGTGACGGCCTGGAGAAAGAAACTGTCCCTGTGCCTGGTTGTCTTGGTGCACAGTGACTGGTAACACCGTCCAGAGGGGAGGAGTTCAAACAGATTGTATCCGGGGTGTGAGGGGTCTGCAGTGCTGTAGAACTGTATCAGCAGCTCCTGGGGCAGGTCGAACTTCCTGAGCTGGCGCATATCTAATCACTTCTAGGTTTGGCCCCCACCAGCGTGTGTACCAAGTGTGCTGATGATCCATCCAGCCACTTGTCTGTAATAATTGTGTGTGTGTGTTTTCTTTTCTTTTTTGTTATTTTTTGTGACATTGACCTTGTCCGTAATCCTGCTCAGCAAACAAACACACACACACACACACACAGAACCAAAAACATAAGCTTTCTTGGACTTTATGCCTAGAGTATAGTAGCATTAGAATTATGACATACAGTACATTTATGTACAAAGACCAGATTCACTGTGTTTAGTGTTTGTAGCAAAATGATTATTTACAATATTCAGTATGCATACATTATGTAATAGTGTTTGATGTTTTTACATTGTTTTTGCATCAAACATAATTTAAAATGATGGTATGCTGGAAATTACATGCTTTAGTATTATTACATTCAATAATTTAAGTTATATACATGCACACACACCAATTACAGGTGAAAACTTCGCTAAATTTTATTGAATTATAAAAGCTAGAAGTGGCTCTAAGTAAAGAGCCTGCTCTTATTGCTGAGCTGAGCCAAATGACCTGGCTCACTAAAGAGAACCAGAATTCCCATCACTAGTTTGTTTATTGTAAACAGGCTGTTATCAGCACATTTTTCTGTCAAACACCAACTTTGTGTCATCTCCTTTTTGTTGCTTTTCAAGAGCTGTGCAGAGCCCCATTACTGATGCATACTACACTCAACAGACATGTGCCCTTATCTGGTCTGTTCCAGTGCACAGTGGGTTGCATGCTAATAAAGCTAACCTCACTGAAGCCACAATCACCTTATTCATGAAGAGCTTAACATGTTGCCACAGGTTACATCACGTGTTTCTGAATATATTTTGTCATGTATGGAACACAGTTCATATACAGTGTGCATGACCTGATTCTGTAAACCATTTAACAGCAGCACTCCGATTGTGCTCTTTTACTATTGTTACATTATAAAAATTATGACATGTTAAAGTTTCTACATGTTGCCAATTCCAGTTCAACTCATTTTACTTCCATGCATTCATTAAAAAGCTTATTTTGAAGGGAGCTGGGCAACAGCCATGTTTATAATGTTCACCTCAAATGCAGTCTGAAGCCAGTCATACAGCTAAATGTTAAGTTTATCATGTAGTAGCAGCAGCAGTGCAGGTAATTACAACACAAGGGTTTTTCCTCGGGGCTTTACCTCAAGTGTGACTCCTGAATCTTAATTAATTTTTTTTATTGTAAAATAACTTTCAAGAAAAAAAAGTAGATGCTTAAGAACGATCTGCCTTCTATGCATATAGGAATCAAGAGCTGTGACTTATAGTTAACCACATCTGCATGTGCATTTTTATTACTCTTGCTTTATTACTTTTATAATTCATTACATATTTTAATCAGCCTTTTTATGTGGCCAGAACCTGTGAATTTTGACATGGCGTTCACACCAAAGATAAACCAATGAAGTAACCAATAATCAATGAACAAGATGTCTACATCCTCAACAATGTTGCCAAAAATAAATAAATAAATAAAATGGGAGGGCACTTTTAGCCTGTGAAATTCTGCTATGAACAGAAAGTAACAAGAAAATAAAAAACATCAGTTCAGGTCAGAATGATATTGCAGCTCATTCTGATGCAGACTGCAGTTTAAACCACAACATGTAAAACACTACACCATTAATATCAAAATAAGCTGTACACACATACAGACACACGCATAAACACACACACACACACATGAGTTCTGTGACATATTAAGAATACAGTACACATACAAATAACCTGTCATGCACAAATCAGGGCCCTGAAAATTGTGAAATTCTGGAATTCTCCCAGGGGGAGGGGCTTGAGAATCTAGCAATCTGCCAGAAAACTGATTATCATTCATAGGGTGGAACTGAAAACAAAGCCATTTCAATCATTCTTTTTTCATTGCTTCCCTTGGATGAGATCTGACTTTGTAATCAATGCAAAACTAGGTTCACTGTCTTTGTCATGGGATACTGACAGAATAACATGTGAAAAACGTAAATGCTGGAACCCAACAGTGAGGAGATCCAGTGGCTATGTTGTGGGGGGACATTTTGCTGAAATGGTTTGGGTCCACCTGTCCCCTTATAGAGAGAAGGGTCACTGCAGATCAACATGAAGCTCTTCTGAGTGATCACCTTTATCCTGTGATGATACATGTCTATCCTGATGGGAGAGGCCTTTTCCTGGATGACAGTGCCCCATCCACAACGCACAAGGGGTCACTAAATGCTTTGATTCAAAGAAAAGATGAAATGATGTGAATCATATGCTGTGGCTTTCACAATGACCAGATCTCTACCTAGCTGAACACCTAAGTGCCCTGTTAGACAGCGTCTTCACCACCATAATCAAAACACCAAATGAGGCAATACTTTAGACGACAGGCCTTCTGATGCTGTAGTTAGTAGTAGGTTCTGTAATTTGTCTTCAAGTAACTGTAAATTTGTATATAGTTAATGTGCCAGTTATAAAAGTACTTTGGTAAAAGACACTTGGGTTTTGGTTAATATTACTCACCATTTACCCATTGAATAGTGAGGTTTCATTGGGATCAAATTGAACCCAAACATAAGAAGTCTTACTTTTTTGAAAAAAAAAAAATTAAAAACACAGACAGGATTTTCTTGGTTTGCATAGCCAGCCTGCAGTAAAATCATTATGCCTTTTAATTCCACAGCTGCACACTGGAGTTTTCTTTTCTTCAGTGTCTGTGGTGTAACTCCATACATGCCCAGCTCCTCCTGAATTGTCATTGACTGCAGCAGCTAATGAATATTTTACACATTTGATTAATGTGATGATTTATTTACTGATTAATCATTTAATATATTCATTGTTGTTTTTTTATATATATAAAATCTTAGATAATTGTGAGAAATGCTCATTTTTATTCCCCTGGCTCCAAAATGCTGCTGTCTTCTCCTGCTTTGTCCAAATCCCAAAGATATTTATTTTACTAATATGTGAAACAAAAGCAGCAAATTCTCACGTTTCAGGAGCAGGAATAGAATTTTTTTGGCATTTTCACTAATTGTTGAGCCTGCTTACATTTATCTAACTGTTGTCTCATCTGTCCACACCTTAATCTTGTTCATCAAATGTTCTATGTCTCAGACTCGCTCCCTGCTCAGTGTGTTTGAGGAAGATGCTGGGGTGCTTACAGACTACACCAACCAGCTGCTACAATCAATGCAGCGGGTGTTTGGAGCTCAGGTACTAAACTAAACACAAACATGCGCACAGTCTGTTCTCTTCTATGACTTAGTGTGCCCCCCACCCACCTAAATTATTAAATAAATGAAAAATCAACTCGAGAGGAGTTATTCATAAGAACCTAATTAAAATTAAGATGACTCCTCTTATAGTAGAAAATAATAGGACAATCAAATGTTGACTATTAAATATCAGATCTCTCTCATCTAAATATCTGTTAGTGAATGATTTGATAAGTGAACATCACATTGACTTATTGTGTCTTACTGAAACATGGTTACAGCAGGAAGAATATGTCAGTCTAAATGAATCCACTCCACCTGGTCACAGTAACTGTCACATCCCTCGAAACACAGGCCGAGGTGGTGGCGTGGCAGCGATCTTTGACTCAAGCCTATTAATCAACCCTAGACCTAAACATAGTTATAACTCATTTGAAAGTCTCACCCTGAGTCTCTCACACCCAAACTGGAAAACTCAAAAGCCTGTTCTGTTTGTTATTGTATACCGTCCACCTGCTCCTTATTCAGAGTTTTTAAGTGAATTCTCAGACTTTCTGTCTGATTTAGTGCTTAGTACAGATAAAATAATCATAGTAGGCGACTTTAACATTCATGTAGATGCCGACAATGACAGCATCAACAATGCATTCTGTTCATTATTAGACTCAGTTGACTTCTCTCAAACTGTATTTTGCAATATTGCCAACATCAGGAGCATCCTGTCTCAAAGTGATGCTGAAAAACTGGTCTATGCATTTGTTACTTCCAGGCTCGACTACTGTAACTCTTTACTATCAGGATGTCCCAATAATTCCCTAAAAAGCCTCCAATTAATCCAAAATGCTGCAGCCAGAGTACTGACAGGAACTAGCAAGAGAGATCATATCTCTCGCATATTAGCTTCTCTCCACTGGCTCCCTGTAAAATCCAGGATAGAATTTAAAATCCTTCTACTAACATACAAAGCCCTTAATGACAAGGCTCCATCATATCTTATAGACCTTATAGAGCCTTATCATCCCAATAGAGCACTTTGCTCTCAGAGTGCAGGTCTACTTGTGGTTCCTAGAATCCACAGAAGCAGAATGGGAGGCAGAGCCTTTAGCTATCAAGCTCCTCTCCTATGGAACCAACTCTCAGTTCAGGAGGCAGACACCCTCTCTACCTTTGAGACTAGACTTAAACCTTTCCTTTTTTGATAAAGCTCATAGTTGGGGCTGGATCAGGTGACCCTGAGCCTTCCCTTAGTTATGCTGCTATAGGCCTAGGCTGCTGGCGGTCCTCCCTTGATGCTCCGCTCCTCTCCTCTCCTCTCCTCTCCTCTCCTCTCCTCTCCTCTCTTCTCCATCTATATGCCACCACTACTCGTCACTAACTGTGTGTCTCCTCTCTCCTGTAGTGTGTCCTCTCTCTCTCCCTATATCTTTCTGCAGGTATTCCTGGCAAGTATTACCACTGAAGATAAAGAACAAGTGAACTTTCTTCTCTTTAGTGGTGTGACACATGGCAAGGAAGGAAGATTTCACTCAGTCTCTTCCAGCCCTGATGATTATGAGGGTGGAGTGTATCTAATCAGTCCACTCAGGATGAAAACAGGTTCTACTGCTAACCTGAAGCACCAGCAATCTGTCTCTCTTTCTTTCTCTCATACACATAAACACACACAGCCAAAAACAGACAGATTAGGCAACCTAAACAAGTCCAGAATTGTTTACGGAGCAACTCATCTACCCTGAGGGACAAGCTGAACCGAGGGACCCTGAGTATCATGCTAATGTTATGAGGTTTTTTTTTTTATTTGATGTAATTTGTTGCAGAAAATCATTCAAATTTCACCACATCTCACATAAATAGAAAAAATGGCACAGGCTAATTACAATTGTTCTATTATATATAATAGAGGTTGTAGGGTTACTTTTTAAACCTTTATCTAACCAAGGTACATTTTCTGAGCCTGAACACTCCTTATCAAGAATTTATTACTCAGTACTCATACACGTTCACTGTTGGAAGGTGTTCAATAAAATCACAGACTGATCATTGATAAACCACACAGGAGCAATTGCAGGTTGCCATGCTTAAGGGAACCTTTATTCATGCTAATGTGTTGACCTTTCACTTCCCTCACCCACAGTTTTCTTGTTGGTTTTAAGATCAAACAAGAAATCCTGTAATTCCAGATAGTTTTCCTTATTTCTCACCCAACTAAATCACAGTTTAGAATGGAACTTAGCTCATTATTAAAAGTAGGATTGTTAGGTTTTGGACTTGCTTCCTGTTTTGTACTATATACTGTATGCTGCTTACTAGATTGCATTATACAATCTACTAGTATTTCATTAAAATTATAAGCTATTAAAATATATTGTTAATATTTCAAATAAATTATTATTAATAAATATGCATAGTATTAATATTCATACTAATACTATTATTAGCATTCTTCTACCCTGGGAACACTTCAGGATCCTCCTGTCAGGGAGGGGTGTGTGGAGCTCCCATGAAGGTGGAGGTGTGAACCCAATTAAAGAGCCAGTAATGCTGGGACAGCAGAACAGATTTTAATGTCTTCCTCAGGAACGGAATCAGACAGGAACAGAAACGGTCTGGAGGGGTCAGGCAAAGAGTAGTACTTAGTTCGGTCTGTGGTCGGGGTTTCCAGCAGGGGAGCAGGGAAGGCAAAACAGAATCTCTAGTCAGTAGTGCAGGCGAGGTGTCGTTACCAGGAGAGCAGTCCAACAAAAGGGATGAGGCAGTATCTCAGGTTGATGGAACAGGCAGGGCGTCAGTATCAGAATAATCAGGCACTGACGAAAAGAAGGCAGGAGAGTCTAGACAATGCATAGAACAATCTGGTAGCTCCTCGCATAGTGATACCAATGTGGTTGATGATATGAAGTTCTTGGGAGTCAGGGTGAGCTGGGGGCAGGAAGTAGTTACAGAATAAGAGCATGTGGCAGGAAGTGGATGGGGCAGAATCATGACAGGTAGTAGGTCTGGTACTTCAATATTTCTTTAACCTAAACTTGGCTAAGTTTCAGGTTTTTACTTGTATATCACAATAAGTCCCCGATCTGGATTAAAAACTCACTGGGAATCTTATTTCCTCTAATTGCATCCAACTTTTCCTTGCAGCTTAGTCTTGCCCAAGTAAGATGCTAGGAGAAACTGAAGTGTGAAAGGAAGCATGTTTTTAACTGACATATAACATCCTTTCCTCCAGTCCATCAGATGAAGTGTCCACAAACTGATTTCTGATATAGGGGTGTGTGAAACCGTGACAGACTTCTGTGAAGGATGTACTTGTGGATCCTCAGTAATGGCTCCTCTCTTCTCAGAGCAGAAATAAAAGCTTTGGGATATCCTTGATCTCTGATATCAGCCTGGAGGTTATTCCAGAGGATGAGGGCATGATAGAAGGCCCTACAGCTTAGTATCATCAGCATAGACAGCTGTGATGTGATCTATAGTTCACATCAGATTTGATGTTAATATAAGAAATGTACTGTTCTAGACAAATGCTATATTATAAGACACTGAGTTTCTTAAAATAAAGGTTCTTGTTTGGATGCTAAAGCTACAGTTTGTTTTTATGACAAGGGATTTGTAGAAAACATCTTCTATTCAAAGTAAGATGAGGGCAATTGTGTTCCAATCACAAACCTGAATGGGCACAGTCTGAATACTAGTTGTAGTTCATCAGAAAACAGAGATTGGTGGAATTACACACTAATGGTGTCTGGCCCTCTGAAGTTGCCTTAAAATCCAGTTGTGCAAACCACTGTAGCTTGCCTTAACAAGTACAATTCAGGTATTGAGAATGGAGAGCCAGATAAATGCGGTTGTAAAATCTGGATTTTTCTATTTAAGGCAGTTAGTGAAATTAAAACCCTTTTTGTCGCGGCAGCATTTGGAGACAGTGATCCATGCATTTGTTACATCACGCATGGATTACTGTAATGCCCTGTATGCTGGACTTGGTCAATCCGGGCTTGCCCGCCTCCAGAGGATCCAGAATGCTGCCGCTCGGTTATTGGTTGGGGGCGTAAGAAGGACCACATAACGCCAGTACTGGCATCTCTCCACTGGCTTCCGGTGCGTTTCAGGGTTAGTTTTAAGATTCTTTTATTTGTTTATAAATCCTTAAATGGGCTGGCACCATCTTATCTTGTGGAACTTTTGCATCCATATAATCTGTCGCGGTGCCTCAGATCAGCAGATCAGCTTCTTCTGGAGGCACCGAGGGCCAGGCGGAAAACTAGGGGGGATAGAGCCTTTGCTGTGGTAGGTCCAAAACTGTGGAATGCCTTGCCGCTTTATATTAGGCAGGCCCCCTCCCTGTCTACTTTTAAGTATTATTTGAAGACCCACTTGTATTCATTGGCGTTTGGCCAGGAATGGGACTCTGTCTGTAGTGTTAGTGTCTATATTACTGTTTATAGCTTTTTATGTGTGGTTTTTTTATATTTGTATGATATGTTAAGTGCTTTGGTCAGCTGTGCTGTGGTAAAGCGCTATATAAATAAAGTTGAGTTGAGTTGAGTTGAGTTGCTGATCATACTCTAAAACATGATCCAGATCTGATCTGGATGAAGGATTTTAGCACACATTTTGTGTTGTTCTGGATCTCATCTTTCACAAAGGAACCATTTGCATGAGATAATGTTGTGGCTTGACAGAGGCACATGTGCTCTCTGACTGATCCAATTCTTTTTGTGGGAATGTGGCCGAAGTCCCTAGTCCAGACAAGCTCCACTCAGCTGCCGAGGCTTCAGAGCCCCCACCCTCTAAATTGGAGAAAGACTGACCCATGCTCTGGAATTATACCAGCATTTTTGCATCAGCAAGTGGCACCACTATTTGACTAGCGCCGAGGGAGGCCATGTCTTCTGTACCATCAGGACAGTATG
>NW_018127920.1:221860-226893 GCF_001952655.1 Monopterus albus
ATATGTCCTTTAAATCACACATAAACCAAGTTTCTAGAACTGCCTTCTTTCACTTTTGCAATATTGCCAACATCAGGAGCATCCTGTCTCAAAGTGATGCTGAAAAACTGGTCTATGCATTTGTTACTTCCAGGCTCGACTACTGTAACTCTTTACTATCAGGATGTCCCAATAGTTCCCTAAAAAGCCTCCAGTTAATCCAAAATGTTGCAGCCAGAGTACTGACAGGAACTAGCAAGAGAGATCATATCTCTCGCATATTAGCTTCTCTCCACTAGCTCCCTATAAAATTCAGAATAGAATTTAAAATCCTTCTCCTAACATACAAAGCCCTTAATGATAAGGCTCCATCATATCTTAAAGACCTCATAGACTACGTTCACACTGCAGGTCTTAATGCTCTGATCGGATTTTTTGCCGAAATCGAATTTTTTTGTGCTGTTGTTTACACTGTCATTTAAATGCAACTGCCATCTGTCTCATGTGTGAACGGTATACAGCCCTAAGGTGACCCGCATGTGCAGAAGGACGTGACGTCAGACGCAGTGTACTGTGTTTGCGAAAATAGTAATGGGTGCGGCTCGTGATAGCATGTGCGTAGGGATGTACCAGTTAATGTGCAATCGAAATAAAGAAATAATAAAAAGAAGAATATCAAGAAGAAGGAGAGCACAAATATTGCTTATGGCCTTTTGTGGAGCTGTGGCTGCTACCTCTGTACAGAGGAATGTGTGGGTGTGGAGTCAGAGCCAGGACTGGTGGGATTCCGTGAGGGGCTTCACGGACACAGAATTCATTCACCATCTTTCCACTGACCACCCGAATCACCGTTGTCTGCCATTTTTATTACGCCTCGCCTCCTCCAGCGCAGAATTGTGACGTCTGTCGCATTTCAATGACATAAAAATCACATGAAATGCGACATGGCCGTTCAGACTGAAGTCGCATTGCAAAACATCGGATATGTACAGTATCTGATTTTGGGCCATATATGAAAGTGGCCTGGGCCGGATTTGAAAAAATCGGATTTGTGCTGTTCACACTGTCATAAGGAAATCGGATATGGGTCACATTTGGGCAAAAAGATCGGATTTGAGCCACTTCAGCCTGCAGTGTGAACGTGGCCATAGAGCCTTATCATCCTAACAGAGCACTTCGCTCTCAGAGTGCAGGTTTACTTGTGGTTCCTAGAATCCACAGAAGTAGAATGGGAGGCAGAGCCTTTAGCTATCAAGCTCCTCCCCTATGGAACCAACTCCTGGTCTCAGTTTGGGAGGCAGACACCCTCTCTATCTTTAAGACTAGACCTAAGACTTTCCTTTTTGATAAAGCTTATAGTTAGGACTGGCTCAGGTGTCCCTGAGCCTTCCCTGCTGTCTAGGCCTGCCTTTACAGGCCTAGACTGCTGGGGGTCCTCCCATGATGATCTAAGCTCCTCTCCTCTCCTCTCTGAAGTTTCCTCTGCACTGAAAACCCGCTGCAGTGCAGAGGAAACTTCATATTCACAATATTTCGCTTGGATTGTTATTCATTCTATGAATGTTTAAAATAAACCAAAACATCCCCATAGTGTTACTTTTAATACATACAAAAATACAGAACATATATTGTCTTTCCTGTCTATTCACATGGCAGACTAGCAGGGCAGTAAACACTGCTGTTTACTATTTGTAAGCCAGAAAACTGCAGCCAAACTATGGTATAAACAAAAATCAACATATAAACCAATATGCTAAATAAACAGTAATTATAGTACATGAACATATTGTAATTTATGACCCGCTCAGTAGTGGAAATGTAGCATTTAATGTAGCCTTTGGTGACACGCTGTATTCACGCTACACTACATATATTTTAGATGCTGCTCTCCACAACAAGGCACATCTGTTAGATTGCTATAAGGATGATTCCAGTTCATTTTTCTGTTGTTTTGGTCATCATTTCTGTCAGTTATTAAAACACTGTATACACCAAAGTAATTGCTTGGAAATGGGAACATGAGACATTAGTACAATGAAGTCCAATGGGGCAGAAACAGGAGCAGGCAATCACACAGGTTGTAGCCAAACTATCAGTTTAGTCAAAGTATCTAAACTATTTTATTGGTAGTAAAAGTAAAAGTCAGTGCATAATAGCCAGTAGTATTCATTATCTTGGCAGAATATCTTAGCAATTGTAGCATAAGTCAAATGGTCTTAATCTTTAGTCTATCCCAAGGCTGAAATGTACAGTGCTGAAACATACTAATACACATTCACCACTTTGGGAATTTATGAGGAAAACAGAGCATTAGGAGTAAAACCAAACTGGCACAGGGAGATGCCACCAAAGGTTGGTTTTGATTCTCTAATACCAACAGAGTGAACTAAGAGTCTGCTCAGGGCCTCTGTGGATGTTGCATAGGGCCCTGCAAATTACACAAGGCCCCGCCTCCCCCCATCTAAAAGGAGGTTATAATGTTAACAACATTTAGGGAACAGTAAACATGTAAAATTGTGCTCTCTTCTCTTCAAGTCTCCTTTGTCTGCAAATAACTATAACGTTTAGTTGATGTGCTGCCATTCAGTGCACTCTGTCTGCCTTACTAACCTAGCTGTGTGGTGCAGCTCTTGGTCTGCCTGCGACTTGTTTGCTAGCCACTTCCAGAGGTGTGTTCTGTGACTGTGCGTGACAAAAATAAGAAGAAAAATAAGAGTGAAATACTACTGTTTATTAGGTTTAATAAATGTCAACAGGCAATTCTGTCTATAAACTGCAACTCAGAAAAGGAACCCACATCAAATGCGAACATGCATTCATATGTCCGTGCATGAAATGCAACTCACACCTTCCAGCAGCAACCTCTGTGGGGACCAGTCCAGACATTATATGGGTGTGATGACAAACCTCACAGGCACACATCATTTTAAAGCAAGACAATGATGATCTAGTTTCTTACTTATGGTTTAGTTACAATTCATGCAAGATGGAAAGCAAAAGGGCTGATTATAACTACTGACTAAATATTGAATTTGATTAGCTGGGTATACTGAGCGGTATGGGTGCACATTTTGACAATATATAAAAATAAATCTGGGGAGCCAGTGGTATCATCTTCGTTTTTTTTACTTTATGCACTTAAAATCACAAGGTGATAAATACACCCATCCAACACTTCACTCTGATTTTTTTCAGAGATTCTTGGCATAAATAGAGTGATGATTTGATGCAAGTTTCATAACCCTGATTTCTGTGGTATGAGAGAATGGCTCCATGGTACAACACTGCTGAATTTTGCTTAGGGCCTTAGGGAAGTCAGGGCCAGCTTTGAATACCAGGTCTAGGGTCACCAAATGAAATCACCAAAGCAGATTCCAGTACCTTTTATCAACTGAGAGCTATGTGTCATTACTTATGTGATGAATGCATCATTAATTAACTGGATATATTTTCATTACCATTTGCCAAATCAGCCCACCCATACTCCACAAAGAAAGGCAGTGCTATCTTCTCAAGATTAATTGATTCAATATACAAATTATTCTTTCAAATCAAATACTATGAGGTCAGTTTTTCTCCAATTCACACATGAGTTTAGATGCAAATGATCAAAACAGCATTAATCATTATTCTTTCAGATGCATCACCATCATTAACCATCATCCAAATAACCCAAAGGGGTTATTGTTCCATAGTGATGGGGTTTACGGGAAGTGCTTCAGCCAGTACAACAGAATAAATTTTTCTTGTGAATCCAGTTTTCTACAAAAAAAAAACAACATTAATGTTCATGCATCATGCCTACTGTGCTCCATCAGTGGAAAATATCATAATACTGATAGGCCTATCTGACAGAGACTGATAATAACCCATAATTTTTCTGTCTTGCTCATGCCTGCACGTGTGCGTGCCACCCACATGCTTTAAGAGCCACAGCAGAATTCTTCAAGTAAAACAGAGAATACTTCACTAGCTCTCAGAACAGCATAGTACATTAGCATCATCCTCCATCAGGGTCACATTACATATGATCCAGCCTGCTAGCGAGGGGTAATTTCCACACCAGGACTTAATGCTGACAGAAGAATCCTGCAGGTATTGTTCTGAAAACTCTTCCTGCTGTTCAGTAACTGGACCACCTAAAGCACGGAGTCTTTATTCAGAATGAATCGCCAAATTAGCCACCATTTCACTCTGCCTTCATTTATAATGCATACCAGTAGCACTGGCTCACACATAAGAACCTGACCACATAGAAATACAAACACATTCTGTACAGTACGCACATGTACATAGAGCCATTAGATTCTATTTCACCTGTGTCTTTGGGGTAGTGATATCTGATAGGACCCAATTTTTATTCCTTCCAGAGAAGAGGAACTTCTATCCTCAAGCTCCATTAGGCCCTGTGCCCACTTCTTAGATCTGTAACCAGAGAGGGATCCAACCCACAGCTGTGTCTCTGTAAAATGATACCCAATTTAAAGTTTGCAAAATGTGAAATCAAGCCTGACAAACCAAAACACACCGCTAACGACAGACACATTTTGCTACTGTATGTTACATTGTACAGCAGTGGATCACAAAGAGCAAGAAAAAGGTGTGTTGTATTTTTTACATCTGTCAAGTCAGCCCACACAAGTGACAAGTCATTACTAACTTGAGTATTTTGTCTTTAACTGGATTCAGTGATGGTGTGTGCAGAGAGTGGGGAGGCTGGTGGTGTTAACCTTGTTTCCACATTCATCCATTTTTGTCTCTTTCTGCTTCAGGTAGCATCTGTAAAATGTATTTTACTACACCATACTGAGTACATTATTTCTAATCACTGGGACTCCTTTGTGTTTTAGAGCAAAATTAGTCTATATTACATCCGTATTAACTTCATTTTCTCCACAAGCACGAGTTGTTTTATTGCTATAAAGTGGTTCAGCACTGCCAAATGAAGAGAGAGAAAAACAGAAAAGCTATGGTTATGGGTTACTGAGCCCATTACTATGAACCATACAGTACATGTATAACCAGAGTGACAGCTGCGCCCAGATTCTCAGCAG
>NW_018127920.1:227152-229367 GCF_001952655.1 Monopterus albus
GGCTCTACCAGTGCCTTTGTCAGGAGAAGCATATGTTAGGTGTGGAGAGTGCCTAGTATAGGCACTCAGGACTACAGCTCAGTTCAGTAGTTCTGTTGGATACCTGAGGCAGAAGCATTTAGCAGCAAGGAAGGACCTCCAGCTATTCTGGAAAATATTGGATTGCTTCTCTTTGACTTGGGAGTGAATCACTGTCCATAGTGAAGGCATATCTTTCCTAAAAATCTTGGGGCTGTTTTCATAAGTTAGAGTTAGATGTAGCATGAAATCTGTATGTGTCATGATGAAGGGAGGTATGAGGTTGAAGGTGAATCAAAAATCAAAGGAATGTGCAGAAGAACCACTGCTCTGCTCTGTTCTGTTGTCCTGTAGACAATAGCACCTGGGACACAAAGATTCAGAATTAGGACGATAAAGAAAACTGCCTTTGAGTGTGATCATTTTGAAGTAAAACGCAGCTATCTAGAGCACAAAAATATAAAAAAATATTCTGAAATCCCATGATACTGATACTTAAGGACACGAGTGAGATTAGCAGATCTAAAAATTGGTGCAGCCTCTTCTCTCCATCTGTTGGAGTTTGACCTAGGGGAAGGTGCTAAAGTGAAATCTCACTGTATGTATACTAACTGCAGAACTTAAAGTGCCACAAAACTTCAAGCTGAGCAAGTTCTGGTGGACTTTGTGCCTGAGTGAGCAACCCCAACTCACATTGCCCCCCGGACCACCTGTGCCAGCCAGCTGTGAGTCAACATCTGTGTACGAAGAAGACAGAATAGTGACTTATTTCAGTGCTAGCCTATATTCTTTAGCCTACATTTTACAGTTATTACTAAGTCTATGTTGTGACTTGCTGCTGTAGATATAAATGAAAACATTTACACTCATTTAAACTAAAACTCTAAACTAAAATTAAGCCAGTATACTCTACAGTCCAAATTATTTATTATTATTTTATATTAGTCCTAATTATTTATTTTATTGTATTTTATTTAAATTTTATTTTACTTTAGCTGTTATAATGTTTAAAGTAAAATAAACTGTTTACCGTGTATACCAAGTTTGTGTATTTAAATTTCCATCGTAAATCAGTCGTAAGGTTTGCATTGACAGTGTAGTTATGGTTGTGCATTTACTGACCAAACAGATTACAATAATGATAATCCAACTAGTGACTAAAAGAAGCAGGCTATACTGTAAATGAGGAAAACTGAGGATGTAGACAGAAGCTCTTAAACTTCACAACTTCAGAGAATAGCACAACTTTGATGGAGAGGTATGAACATTATGTGAGCTACTGAAACAAGATAGTTAATATATTTGTAATTTGAAATGTAAATAAGGGACTTAATTTGGGAACATGGTTGTTAGGTTTGAGAAAATTTAAACGTTCTGGGTTGCTGACAGAAAAAGTTCATTTCAAGCCCTGCTCTGGTCATTTCAAATGCTTCCAGGAAGCCCACCCATGAAGGTATTCCAGGGATATATCATATAATGGGATGAGGGGTCTTGGGATCCTGCATCTCGGATGGAAACCTGAACCTTTGAAACTCAGTCTCACACCAACATGTATAATAGCTGTGTTGTTCTGCAAGGCAAAATATACTAGTGTCACAATAACACCTCCAAAATTCTGACATTGCAGCATTTTTCATGATCGAAAATTGTGACATGGCAACATAATTCTGGCAGCAAAAAATAAAGACAATGGCTGATATTACTTGGTTAGGTTTAGGCACAGCAACTACAAGGTTAAGGTTAGAGAAAGCCCCTGGGTTCAGTTTTTAACATTCTATAGCTCAAAACAATATGCCTTTGATGGACACTAAATGTTAACCTCCTCTCAAAACAATATGCCTTTGATGGACACCAAATGTTGCACCTCCCAGTTTACACTCCAGTCCAGTTTGGTGTCATTAATGCACCATTTTGTTGTTTGCCAAACACCATGAAACACCAAAAACAAAAACATAAAGATGGATGCTGGGCTGCAAAACCAAAATTTTTGCCATGTCACAATTTTACAGCTGTTATTGTGGCACTACTACATTTTCATGTGAGACTGGGCTGACCTTTGGTGTGCTCTGCTAACCTAGTAGTTAAAGTGCATACCACATACCTGCAACATCCTTGGTTCAGTTCCAGATAGTGACCTTTGTTGTATGCCATACTCCCTCCTTCCCCACAAGTTCCCTCCTGAACTTTGTCCTGCTGA
>NW_018127920.1:229518-237160 GCF_001952655.1 Monopterus albus
GCTGAAATCAAACAGTGCCAAGGAGCTCCTAGAGTTGTTCTGCATCCTCACTTTCATAGGTTAAGTGTCACTAAGCAACTTCCCAAGGGTCAAAATTGAATATAAAAACACTAGTGCATGCATCAATACTTCTGTGACAGCTCAGGTATTAAAACTGATTCTGGTGACTCATCAGTAGTTACAAAGGGTTCTTTTCTCTCTTGTAGCAAAAACATTCAAACCTATTCTACGCTCTGGCAGCAAATGTGGTACGGCCAAATAAAATCATCTCTAAGAAAAAGAATAGTTATTACTCCTCCTTTACCCCCAGGAGTCTGTAGTCATGGTAAAAGGGTGTGCGTATTTGTGTGTGAGGTGTATTGTCTGGGCCACAGTCGGTTAATAACCCCATTAACTGGTTCACAAAGCAACCCCAGGGCAACGATAACGTCAATCCCGAGTTTAGAGGCCATTACATTTTAGCTCAAGATATACGTGCTGTGCTGGAAATGCAAGTTGAAGCTGTGGTGGCGGAGTAGCTAGAAGGGTGGTAAGGTGGCACTGCCCGTTTGTCAAGCACAACCCTCCATCCACCCGTCGACCTCATGCTGACCACATATACGCACACACAGACCAACAAGCCACCCTGGGCTGTTTAGCAGGTGAGGACTGAGGATGTTTATCTACAGTACTTTCAGGTCTTTGCACTACACACACACACTCACATGACAAATACACTAACTCCATGTATTGTCTAAACATAGACACTCACTGTAAACTCAAAACCAACATAGATATATGCATCCACACAAAAATGTGTCTACAAACACACCCCAGCACACACACATACAAACATCCTCATATCAAGCCACACAGAAACATACACACGTGTCGCCGATACTGTCCCATTATGTACATATGGGAACATGCCATACCAATCCAGCCAGAACAGATAACAAGTTATATACATAATCAGAGGGCTGAGCTACACATATACTGTACAGTAATTCACATTAACTTTCATTCCTCAATTGACACATTGTACAGAGTAATAAATACTTACCACCCATACACCTGGACACATCCACATACCACCCACTCGCTCACACACACGTGATACGGCTTCTGCAGCTTAGAGCATTGTCCACTTGCTGCTCATTGATGATAACATTCACACTCTACAGATGCTGGAATGAAAGGTCAGTGATTTTTTTCATCCTTTCTCTTTTCTTCTGCTCCATGGGTAACTACTGAACACTGGGATTCTATATGGAAACATGTTTGTGTGCAACTCCAAGTGCTTAATAGCCTGATTCCTCCAAGGGAGGCTTAACTGCCTCAATTAAAATCACATAAAGGAGAACGCACGAGTCTTAGCAGCATAAACACGTCTCCTCTTTTAGAGCAAACAAGGATAAAGAGTTTCCCCCTGATAGAGCCAGGTGGATGCTGGGTTTCTCTCACACTCTCAGGCTAGAAGCAGTAATCACAATTAGAGGCAGTGCTGATGAGTGACTGCTCCCCCTGCCGTGCTGGACATATGGGTGGGAGGGGAACAGCTTACACCCAGCACCCAGGGGATCAGTCGGCTCTCCCACTGGGCACCCTGCAGAGTGTTTCTCCCAAATATGGTGAGACAGGAGAGTTTTCATGGCAACTGTGTAAGGGAGTGCTGAGGGTTTCTTCTCAAAAGGAAATAGGACAGAGTTTACTTTAGGGGAGAGAGAGAGCTGAGAAAAATCCACCTACACTGAGTATACTAATCTCCTGAGGCTGACAAGAATTTTAATCATGTGTAATTCTTGGTTTATATTACAGTGAATAGCATTAAACAGAAGTTTATGAAGATGTTTCAAGGGTACATTTATTTTTACCCTGCTGTATGATGATTAAAATCTAGAGTCCAAATCGTAGCTTTTCATTTCTAAATTACATGCATGTAATCAAGTTTCCCATGTTTGGATTTTATAATATTGTGATTAAGCTGTTTCCATGTATAATAAAAATTATTTGTTAAAGCTGCATGAATCATTTAAAAAAATCTATTACTTTATGCATCCATGTGCTTAAAGTTTGTTCAGACAGATTGTCAAGCAAAATTTAGGGGTGGCATGACTGCATACAGAGTTAAAAAAGATTCAAGCAGGCGCGTATAGATGTAACTATACCATGGGCGTCTGAAAGGCAGGCATCTATACCAGCCTCTCCCAAACCTAGGGTCGTGACTCACTTTGGGTCACAGACCCATTTTTATTGGGTTGCCAGTTGGCAGAGTGAAATGCATCACAGTTCATTCATTTCAAGTCAAAATAGAATAAGATCATTCTTTTCTCTATGTGAATCTGTTCAGCTCAGATGGTGTGTGTGAGGCTCTCTCTCTCTCTCTCTCTCTCTCTCTCTCTCTCTCTCTCCTCGACCTGGTTTCAGCAGGCCCCAGCTGGCCACTGAAGTTTGGAAATTTTCCTGTTGAGCCTATACAGATAACATTTATTCAACAACTGCAGCAAAACTTCTGGTGCAACCTTAACAGCCATGATAGCTGTTGCCTTCACACCTGCAAAGTAGATGTGGGAGCAAATAAAACTTGGAGAGATGGAAAACCCACAGTGCAGAAAAGGTGCGACAGAGGAAAGGAGGAGCTAAGAGTGCAATAGTAAACCACAGACTATGAACAGCTGCTGCAATCCATATAAGCCAGTTAAAACTCCTCCTTTACCAATGCAACATTAAATATGATGAACACAATAATGCATCAGTAATTATAACAATAATATGATATATAAGAATGTGAAATGTGCCATTCTACATAACGAGTACTTTTATTACTTTAGGTATGTTTTGATGCTAATACTTTAGTATTTATACTTAAGTAACATTTTGAATGTTGGACTTTTACTTGTAACAGAGTATTTTTATATTGTTGTGTTGCTACTTTTACTTAAGTAAAGGATCAAAGTACTTCTTCTACCACTGCTGACTGTACCATGTAAACATGCTGAAAAGGAAAGAGACAGGGAGGAAGAGGAGGAGGGAGAAGGAACCAGCACAGATTCTGCATTCTACTGAATGTTACTGCGTGACTTAATTAGAGCCCTGTGCATCAATGCCTATGATCGGACTGGACTACTCTTAAAAAGTTATTTATTGTTGCATAATGTGAAAGACAATGAATGGCAAGTATGTTGCACAATACACCAGACATGTAGTTGCATATTTTAAGGTTGGTTTGTTCATTCTGAATTAAATTAATATAACACAATATTTTATGCTGTTGTCAAACCATCCAAATTATGTTTGTTTCATTCAAGTTCATTATGAGGTGGTGAGAAATTTAATAATACTCTTAGCAATTTCATTGTTGCTGTGATGTACTTTTATAATGAAATATATTATTCTACATCCTAAATGCAGGGTTTGTTGTATTTGTTAACAGTACTTTACAAATGCAGACAATGCATTTTTGTAAGTTTGGGTCCTGGAGAGAGACCAAATTTCTTTTTTGGGTCTTCAGCTGAAAATGTTTGAAAACCTCTGGTTTATGCTATATGTAGCTAACAGCCAACTAATTGGCTGAATTAATGATTATTAATTCACTGCTACAGATAATGTCTCTGGGCTATAGTCAGTGCAGCCACTGTTTTTGGTGAGTCAAAATAGTCTGCACAAACTGTCCCGTGGTCACGTTTGCTTGGAACACTAAATAAGTAAATACCCACTATAAGGGAACAATATTGCACATACAAATTGCATGACACCACCACTGCCCACAGCTTGTTGTCAGAGCTCACAAACATAGCCAGTAACCTCTTCAACTTCTTTGAATTTTGTAATTTTGGACACCAATATCAATAGGGCACCCTAATCTGATTTTCTGTTCACCAACTATTATCACTATTTCTTTTTCAGTATATTGGCTAACAACTAATTGACCTTCCAAATGAATGTTTTGCTCATTTGTACAAGATGAGATATTAAATATTTAAAGTTTAACATCTCCCTTTTCTATCATAACCAATCTATTCTGCATTGCCTGATATACACTACCAAGGTTTCTTGAGAAACCGTTTCTATGTTCCATAGAAAATAAACATAATGGTTGGAGGTGTTAATATAGAAAGAGTTTATGAAATGAAATTTCTAGGTGTTATTATTGATGACAAAATTTGCTAGAAAACATCACATTAAATATATACAAAACAAAATGGCTAAAAGCATTTCCATACTGGCGAGAGTGAAACATATTCTGGATTAGAAGTCACTTCGCATTCTTTATTGTTCTTTAATTTTACCATATTTAGATTATTGTGTTGAGAGTTGGGGAAATACATACAAAAGTTCACTGCAGTCATTATTTATACTTCAGAAAAGGGCCATAAGAATTGTCCATAAGCTTGGATACCGGGATCATACTAGTGCATCATTCATACAGTCTCAATTGTTAAAATTTTTTGATCTAGTGGAGTATAAATCTGCTGTGCTTATGTATAAAGCTAGAAACAATCAGTTGCCGGGTGGAATTCAAAAACTGTTTAAGGAGGATACAATTTAAGAGTCCATTTAAACTTAAAAATGTACTCTATACATACAACCAAAAAAAAGTTTCTGTATATCTGTAAGTGGTGTAAAATTGTGGAACAAATTAAAGGACGATTTAAAACAATGTACAAGCATAAAACAGTTTCAATATAAATATAAAATAGGCTGTAGTTCAAGGTATAGGAAAGATGAGGTATAGTGCAGATCATATGGGAGTACTCGGGGTGTGGTGTATGATAATAAAATTAATGTATAGAGTTTGTATTAATCTTGTGGATGTGAGAGGTTTGATTACGTGAATGTTGTTTTTGTATTGAGTTATTTAACAATGTTATTTCGTATAGTTAGTACACGACTATCTGTGTGTGTGCAATGACGAATTTGTGTTAGAATGCAAGTAGAGTCACCGTGGTGTAGGTTGTTTGGTGCTGGATGTTGGGTGCATGTCGGGGCTGGTCCTTGGTGGTTTTTGGGGGCTTGGGTGGTTGTTGGCGGGGTTGATGGCACTGGCATAACTGTACCATGGTCTAAGAAAGGGGCTAGAACTAGATAAGTCTGTACTTCTTTCTACTCCCTTTCAAGCATGCAATGGTGGTAGTATCTGTAATTTACTTCATGAATGTGATATGACTGAATTGTGTACTATTTTGTCTTTATATTGTTATTAGTTCTTTCTTCTTGTTTTGTATATGCACTACCTTTTTCTTTTTTTTTTTTTTTCCTTTCTCACAATTTTATTTCTGTAATGCTATTTTATTTTTTACATGCTTGAAATAAACTAAACTAAACTAAACATAACGCCTTGTTGGGCACCAACATAAAATGAAGCAAAAGTCTCCCACTTCATTCTTAATTTAAATCATGGGTTCCCAAATTTTTTCAGCTCAAGAGCCAAAAGAGAAATCCAGGACCCAAACTTACAAAATTACATCATAAATTGCAAATTCTGCAATTTTAAACTATCAATAATGAACACAACAAACCCTGAATTTAAAATGTATATGAAATGTATTATAAAAGTACATCACAGCAAAAATTAGGTTGATGAGAGTAATGTTAAATTTCCCTCCACCTTGTGATGAGCTTGTATGAAACTATCATTCAGACTGTCTGACAACAGCATTTAATACGTATGTTATATTCATTAAATTCAAAATGGACAAAGCAACATTAACACAGGAGACTACATATCTGTCATTCATTTCACTTCTTGTGATGCAACAATAAATAACATTTGAAGAACCTGATCATATGCATCGATCAGTGGTGGGCCATCAGGGTCAGCAAGGCCTTCTCTGCTGGCCTAAACAATAACATCAGCATTGTTCCATCCTCTGATTGGTTGGTCAGAGCAAAACTAGAAAAGGACTTACTGATGGAACTGAAACGCAGAGATGACCTCTATGACAGAGCCAGTGAAGTCTTCCTGCGCAAAGAAAGGAGGATGGATTTTGTCTATAAATAAATAGTATCTTTGGTGAGTATAATGTATTTAATTTAAATTTTGTATGTTTTTGTCATGTTATTAGATAAATATTGATTTTGAACTGCTCCAGATGATGTACGTGGCACAGTTGCGGTTGTAGTGTAGAGGTTTGGAGTTGTCTTAACTGGGTTTCTTGCTTTAGTAAAAATGGTATTCACCCTCAATACGTGAAATACCTCTCTCTCTTTAATGCCACGCGTTTTTTATATTGCATTTTTGTATAGTATTGATGGTTTCTATAATTGCAACGTACAGTGGTGGTATTAAGAGGTGAATTAAGTCGGGTAAGTCCCCACTGAAGGCCCAGGTACCAAATGCACGGCCCGCCACTGGCATAGATACACAATTACTAATTTATAGTACTTCAGTCACACAATAACATTCAATAGTGCCTGTTATTGGATCTGTGCTGGTTCCTTGTCCCTCCTCCTCCTCTATCATTTCCCTCTCTTTCTCAGTATGTTTACATGGTATAGTCAGTATATAATAGACATCATTTTCACTGCTGGGCTGCTAATCAATTATTATAGCAAAAAGAATCAATGTATGGGTCTATTCCATAAGAAATATGCTTACAGTATACTGAGAGAAATTAGCATCCCAGTTTAATTATTTTATAAAAGGGGAGGACAAATTTTTTCATATTTATTTGACCCATTTACAGACAAACAGTAAATTTTGGCACCTTCTTTGCAGACATTGTCATGCTCCTGCCCCTCTTGCTTCCTGTCATGCTTTTATTTTCACATTACTTCCTGTTCTGTTTCACCTCAGTTTTGGCCCGTTTATTTAATCATCATTAGTTCACCTGCTCCTTATTGTTTGCACCTGTTTTTTACTTCTATTTAGGCAGCGTCCTCCCACCAGGACGCTGCCAGATTGTTCTAGACCCCAGCTCTGACTCTCCAGCATTTATACCTTGCCTGACTCTCTGTTTCTGACCTTGGATTACCGTTTTTTGACCACCGTGTTTTGTCTATGCCCTCCCAGATTCTGTTTGCCTGCAGTGTACCGACCTTCTGATTTTGTCCCCCTTGACCTCGAGTTTGGATCCCCTGGCTATACCTGTTTACCGGCGCCAACCCTGGACTGTCTTATCGACCTGACTGATATCCTGGACTTTGTGTTAGTTGTTTTGCTTACAACAAGTAAAGAACTTGTCGCTACCTTGGTTCACCTGGTTTTCTAATTGAGTTCACCACAACCTCTGTTTGGCATCTGTACACGCCAAACCTGACAGCACAATCTGGCCAGTATGAACTCAGCCAGCGAACAGGACCAGGACTGGCGGGCTCGCATGGAACAGTCTCTGGCCCACCAGGGAGCCGCTCTGGGGCAGATCCGAACCGAACTGCTCCGCTTGAACTCTGTGGAGGCCAGCAGCACCGCTACCGGGGGTTCTGCTCATTCTGAACCAGTGGTACATGAACCCAAGATATCTCCACCAAAACGCTATGGAGGGGAAGTGGGTGAGAGTTGGGCTTTTCTCACACAGTGCAAAATGGTGTTTGAGATGCAGCCGTCAGCGTTTCCCACCGAGCGAGCTAAAGTGGCCTATGTGTTATCGCTACTGTCTGGTAGAGCCAGGACATGGGGAACGGCAGAATGGACGGCAAGGGCTGCTTGCTGTTCCACCTTTGC
>NW_018127920.1:237289-238673 GCF_001952655.1 Monopterus albus
GGCTCCAGCGGGTCACTGTAACAAATCGGCTCTTGCCGATGCTTTTTACCACGGACTGTCTGACCGGCTCAAGGACACTTTGACAGCCTACGATCAGCCACGGAGATTACGTCCGCTCATGGACCTGGTCACATGACTTGACGGGAGACAACGAGAGCGCCAGTCTGAATGCCACCAGGGATCATTGCACGCCAACGCCTGCTTCTCCTCAGAGCTTCCGGAGCCTATGCAGCTGGGGGGATCCCGAGTGACCAAGGAGGAACGGGAGCGCCGGTTCAGACTGAACCTGTGTTTGTATTGTGGGGGCACAGGGCATCTAGCCAGGTCATGCCCGGTAAAAGGACAAGGCTCAGCGCGAGGAGGAGGGCGCAGCTGAGCCGGTTCCTCCTCACCCAAATGTGTCAGTGCTGTTGTCAATGGAGACCCGTGACGTCTCCATTTCTGTGTTTATTGACTCAGGGTCTGATGCTTGTTTTATGGATCCTGCCTTCATACATGAGCATAACATACCCACCTGTCCGGTTGCACCGGCTCTCTTAGTACACTCACTCAATGACAAATTGTTGCACCGGGTTACAACCCAGTCAGTACTGCTCACTTTGACCATTGAGAACCATGTCGAGCAAATGCAGTTTCTTGTTATGCGATTGCCACATCACCTTGTTGTTCTCAGGTACCCTTGGTTGGTGCAGCACGGGGTACAGGTTGATTGGGGGATGGGACGTGTGCTCAGGTGGTTGACTCAGTGTGCAGGGACTTGCTTAGCATCTGCCGTTAGACAACGGCACGAGCCTATGGTGGCAGCAGAAGAGAGTTTGTTGGGAAGAAAGACGGTGGGCTCAGACCGTGCATAGATTACAGGGGGTTGAATAAGATCACGGTTAAGAACAGATACCCCCTGCCACTTATGTCCTCTGCGTTTGAACTGCTCAAAGATGCATGGGTTTTTACCAAGCTCGACCTCAGAAACGCTTACAACCTGGTGCGCATTAAGGAGGGGGATGAGTGGAAAACGGCTTTCAACACCCCGTCTGGTCATTATGAGTATCTGGTCATGCCATTTGGACTCACTAACGCACCCGCTGTTTTCCAGAACATGATCAATGACACCCTGGGGGATATGCTCAATAGGTACGTCTTGGTGTATCTGGATGATATCCTCATTTTTTCCTCATCGTTGCCCAAACATATAATCCAAGTCAGAGCTGTACTACAACGCTTACTGCAGAACAACCTTTATGTAAAGGCAGAAAAGTGTTGTTTTCACGTTCCCACTGTGTCATTCTTGGGGTTCGTACTCTCCACCGGTCACATTCAGATGGTGCCTGCCAAGGTCCAGGCTGTTATGGACTGGCCCACACCCACTTCCCGGCAACAGACTCAA
>NW_018127920.1:239011-248189 GCF_001952655.1 Monopterus albus
CCATAAAGGTAGCCCTGGAGGAGCAGCGACATTGGCTGGAGGGGGCCAAGCAGCCGTTCTTGGTCTGAACAAAGCATAAGAACTTGGAGTACTTACAAACGGCCAAGAGACTTAACCCTAGACAGGCCAGAAGGTCTCTGTTTTTTTACCTCTTTTCTTTCTCTCTCTCTTTTCGCCCAGGTCGCCGTAACGGCAAGGCAGATGCCCTCTCTCGTCAGTTCTCCAGGGAGGAGGAGTGCACAGAACCAGCATACATCCTGCCCCAGTCTGCCCAGGTTGGAGCTGCCCACCTCAGCATTGAACAGGAGATCATTGACGCCCAGGAGTCAGAACCGGGTCCCTCCACCTGTCCACCAAATCGTCTGTTTGTCCCCGCTTCACTTCGCACGAAGGTCCTGCTGTGGTGTCATGGTAACAACTTCGCTTGCCATCCAGGGATATCACGGACCTGTTATGCTGTACAGAGACGGTTTTGGTGGCCAACCCTGAAGGAGGATGTCCGCGGATTCGTGGCTGCTTGACCAGAGTGTACTAGGAACAAGACACCCACCAACAGACCCGCGGGACTGCTATGTCTCCTTTCCGTGCCCTCAAGACCACAAACCCACATCTCTGTGGACTTTGTCACAGGTCTGCCCCCTTCAAAGGGCAACACCACTATACTCACCATAGTTGACCATTTTTCTAAGATGGTTCACTTCGTTCCCTTGCCCAAACTGCCGTCAGCCAAAGAGATGGCACAGCTTGTAGTCCTACATGTTTTTCGCCTGCATGGCCTCCCCAGAGATGTGGTGTCAGACAGAGGCCCTCAGTTTGTGGCACGCTTCTGGAACGAGTTCTATCGACTCCTGGGCATATCAGTCAGTCTCTCTTCGGGGTGTCATCCACAGTCCAAGACGGAGCGGCTGAATCAGCAACTGGAGACAGGCCTGCGTCTCCTGTGCCATCGGGACCCTTCACTATGGGCTGAGAATGTCACCTGGGTGGAGTATTCGCACAACTCCCTTCCCTCTGCAGCCACTGGCATGCCCCCGTTTGAATGTGTGTACAGCTACTCACCTCCCTTGTTCCCCAGTCTGGATCCAGAGATCCGAGTACCATTGGCTTCGGCCTTGGTCCGTCGGTGTCACCGGGCCTGGAGACGAGCCCGCCTGGTCTTGCTCCGCTCTGTCCGGTCCTACGAGAAGTGGGCCAACATCCATCGCTCCCGGGCGCCCACATACCAACCCGGCCAGAAGGTCTGGCTGTCTGCCCACAACCTTCCACTCCAGACAGAATGTCGCAAGCTGGCACCATGGTTTGTGGGTCCTTTCCCCATAACCAAGGTCATCAACCCCGCCGCTGTCTGGCTTTGTTTGCCCCACTCCCTTCGAGTGCATCCAACCTTTCACGTGTCCCGGGTCAGGCCTGTTCGGTCCAGTCCTCTGGCCCCTCCTTCTGTGCCTCCCCCTCCTCCTCGCTTCGTTGACAGGGGTCCTGTCTATGCAGTCCGGCGTCTTCTCTGTTCCGGGGGATCCAGTACCTGGTGGACTGGGAGGGTTACGGGCCTAAAGAAAGGTCCTGGGTCCCTTCCCGCCACGTTGTGGACCCGTCCCTTATCCGGGATTTTTATCGGGCCCATCCCGACCAGCCTGGGAGATCCGCCTGAATGGGGTTCTGTTGTGTTTCTGCTGTTCTGTTGCGCTAATTCTCATCCCTGCCGCTTCACACTCGGCTGAAAACCCCTCCAGTGCACGCTGTAGGTCTTAAACTGATTAAGCCAACAGAACCACATCATCTGCAAAGAGCAGAGACGAGATTCTGCGGCCACCAAAACAGAAACCCTCTATTCCCTGGCTGCACCTAGAAATTCTGTCCAGAAAAATAATGAACAGAATCAGTGACAAAGGGCAGCCTTGGCAGAGTCCAACATGCACTTGAAACAGGTCTGACTTACTGCCGGCAATGCAAACCCAGCTCCTACTCCGGTCATACAGGGAATGGACAGCCCGTAACAATGAGCCCCACACCCCATAATCCCAAAGTACCTCCCACAGGATGCCACATCCATTTGCAACATCCAAAAAGATACTTTTGATATCTTTTAAATGTGCCAAATTAAAAATATCTGTAATTGGAATTTTGGAATCTACATTTTGGCTAGGCACAATTGAACTGTACATAGTTAGTTTTCTCATTCAAGTCAATGAGGACTTCTTACTAGTTAAAATCTAAATGCAGATATCTTTAATTAAAATTTTGTTTAGTTAAAATTGAATTGCAGATATTGCAGTAATCTGTAATATGAATTTTGTCTAAAACAGCACAGTGACATCAGTGATGTCATTTCGGATATCCAAAAAGGAATTCTGTCTAGTCCAATTGTAATCTGAAACTGTAATTTTTACTGGTCAGGATACAATTGTAGATATCATGATTTATCATCTTGACTAGTCACATTGTAATTAATCAAAATGCTGTTTTAGATATCCACAATGCAATAATTGATATGTTTAAAGGGAAACATTTTAAATATGTTAAGATCACCTACCATAGGACTGCTGTTTAAAGTCCATTAGTTACTTTTGCAGATGTCCGCCAACAAGTCCGTTTTCTTTTTTCTGTCGCTCCTTTTCTGCACCTCTGGCTGTGGACTTTCCATCTCTCAAAGTTTCATTTGCTACTACCACATCTACCATGCAGGTGTGAAGGCAACAGCTCTCACAGACATTAAGGCTTGCAGCAGTAGTGCCACTGTAGCTGATGAATAACTGTAATCTGTATGGCTGTATAATATCTAAGTGGTTTGGGTGAAAAACTTATCAGCTACCTGGGAAAATTCCCAAACTTTGATGGCTAGTTGGGTCCTCAGGTTGAAGGGAGAGGGAGAGATAGAGAGAGAGGGAGACTCATACACACTATCTGAAATGAGCAGACCCATGTAGAAAAAGAGCACTCTTCTTCTATTTTGATTTGGAAAATAAATTTACATATCATAGCATTGTCGCCAAATGGCGATCCAATAAAAACAGGACCCCTAAGTTTGGGAAAGGCAGCTTTAAATGCTTTGCTACTGTTCATGTTCAATCGGATTTTTGATTGAAGACACCAACTGTAGACTAAACCTGGCAAATTCTGAATATTATGAATATTCTCCTGCAGATTTTCATTCTTGTGATCATCATGGGACACTTCAGCTCCTTACTGAATGACAGACTAATGAAATTCTGCAGCTCCTTATGGCAGAGTGCAGCAGATTCCATTACAGGCTTTACAGACTGACAGCCCAAACATTGTTGAGTCAAATCCTAATCCCATATTGGTCTAAGTCTGGGTAATATTCTTTTTATATAGCTCCCTTCATATTTCACCCACTCTCATGTCTGAGATACATATCAGCAGAGTTATTAGTAGAGTAGAAGGCATGAAAGAAAGCTGGAAAATTTTAACATCTGTACCACGTTATTCAAGCTCCAAAAGATGGATTCACTTGACTAATAATGTGTCCAAACAGCACTGTGATGAAGTGACCGGAATCATATGCTAATACCCTAAATGTGATTTTAATGAAAGCAGCTGTCCGTGTCTTTACAAGGGAATCCCTCCACAAAGCGGGGCCACTATATTAGGAAATAATAATGGAATTGTTTCAGATGATAGTGTAAATTTGTGGTATAACTTTCCCAAACAATCTACAGTATAGAAATGCTACCAATATTTTTGAAGTAGTTTGGTCAACAGTGTTTCCATTAAATCATTTGTCCCCAAGGAGGGGAGGTTGTTTTCTTAGCCATGCTTTAGGTCCACCACATTGGTCCAGACTGAAATACTTTATTTCAAGAAAGCTGGATGCAATGCCATGACTTCTTATGCAGACTGTGGATGCTGCAGTAGTCGGTGGAAATGGTGCCAAGAGGATGAAGCCTACCAACTTTGCTAGCTTTGCATGCTGATGTTAGCACTTATCACCAAACGCCACTCAGATGAGTCAACAATGTTGCTCAGGACATGCATTTAATACCACACTTGGTCAAACATTTTTTAGGTTGTGTTTTTGTAAAAAACAAACAAACAAGCAAACAAACAAACAAAAAAACATTGTGGGTATATTATTATTGTAATTTTTCAAAAATTAAATGTTGGTATTAATATGAAAATTATAGTATCAGTCAGACTGCACTGTAACTGCTATGAAATATATGTGAATTTGGCTCATATGCATATTTTAAAGATTTCACAATATTCAGAGACGCACATGTCCTGCTTTACAGTGCACTGAAACTGAGCCAGCAATACCAAGCTCTGGCCATTATTTATTGGACAATGGATTTTTATCACAATTAAAACAAGGTCTTCAAGCAAGCATAAAACCTTTTGTGGTAATTGTATCTAATTTCACCAATGCCAGACAGCTTTTGCAGGCTAATTCAACACATCTTAGCAGGAAAATAGGTGGATGGAACGTTTTAATAACATGAAACCATTTACTTGACAGTTCATCATGATATTCTCATTCTCAAATTCATTGTTCTGCATTAGGTTTTGCTGTGCATGGAGCCCCTGTGAATAAAGGAAATTATCTTGTTTATTATTTCCGTCCTTTGCATATCTCATCTTAGTCATCAGTCTGCATTGTTAAGCTGCTGTGATATATGTAACTGACCTGGTGAGAACTTTATCACTGGGAAAGAATTAACTAAACTTTCTTTGGGGCTTCACCCAACTCTGGTGTCAACAATAAAGTGTTAGTCTAATGTTACAAAATTGGCAAGAACAGCTCAGTCCTGTCTTAAAGGAAGAACCACCCTCCCATTCTCTTACACTGTTAGATAGTTCTTCAGTATCTGATACTCCTGAGTGCATTCCAGAATTTTGTGATGAAGTCTTTGGCATCCTCATTTCCCACTGAGCATGCATCATCTACTTCACTTCTACATTTCCCAGAATGCCAAACAACAAGAGGGTGTGAGCTTGTTGCTTTCAGTCTCAGAAGGGTTTGCAAGCAAATACTTAGTTGCTCATGTGTCAATCACTCTGTGCGGGTGTGTCTGCAGCCTGGTCTTTGATCAAACTACCAATTGCGTTATGGCAGCATTGCATTCTGGTCCAGTGGATCTACTGTGGGTGGAGGGAAACATATCTCTTTTCCTTTTATGATGGATTTCTTGCTCTACAACTATTGAAAGTTGGTTCAAAATGGTAAATTTAGACAGATGGCTTTGAGAGAAACACAAAAACTTGATGTTTACCTTGCAACAGCAAAATGTACAAGGTGGGTATGTTCTTTAATTTTTGATCATATTCAGGCTTCAAAGTGACATTCAAACTTGCTAACATGTAATCTGCAAACAGCTACTGACAATATTTATGTATTTATAATAAATGGAACTGGAATAAATTATTTAAAAACAAAATGCAACCGATATTCATGCACACACTTTAGAGGATTGCAGTCCTCGGTTGTACAACACACAGTGCAGGTAGTCCTGCCTTAGTGTCTCCTGTTGGTAAACTCAAGGGCATTGTCAGCTTTATCAGTACCTAGTGATTCATCAGCGTAGTTGGTAAATAAGAGATGCTATCAGGTGCTCCTGGTGGCATTGAGGGCCTATGTCCTAATCAATAACATTCCAATTCTTCACTGATCTCCTTCTCTGATTAGCCAGACTAATCCAATACACAATGTTGCTGTCTATTACTGAGCCAGGACAAAGCTTTCCCATTAAGAACACTGTTGTCTGTGTGTTTACGTTTACTACTGATATAAGGTGGGCCTGGGCCAGGGGCAATGGCAAGGACAACCTAGGGCTCTTCTAATTGCTAATCCGCTGGAGCCAGCAGATAGCAGAGATTTCGTCTGGTTTTTCAGTGCCACGGGCAGTTACTGTAAGTGCAGTGATTGTAGTGAGAGGTAACCAGTCAGTGCACAGAAACAGTAAGTTGAAGTAAAATGGCTCATATTTTTTCAGCTCTCTTAAATGGAAATGGGAGATAGCAGTGTGGCAAGGATAATGAAACAAGTTAAGAAAGGGATGGGTGGGCTGTCAGTCAGTAAATACTGTAGCAGCAATGGCACTAGGCACTTACTGAGGTGAGCACACCGATGAACAAGCTGAGCTTAATTTGACTTAATGAATCTAAAATATGCATCAAATTTCCCTTTCAAAATGATCTGCACTGAGCATAACTGATAGAAGAGGAAATGAATCTGCATTAAGTACTGTAGTCAGTGTTTGGCTTCTACTGACTGATTATGCTATGGTTCTGAAATGAGCATGTTGTACATATTAGTCCATAAACCTCTGAATTATATGGTCCTCACTTTAGGGAGGGGAGGGCACTGCCAGGTACGTGTTTTTTCTTAAAAAGCACTACTTTTTTGGATAATTCTGATGAATTTAATTGTAATTATATGCAAGCCCCTATACACACTGAACAAAGGAAAATGGTGAATTGAAAATGAACTGTATTCATTTAGTACATATTACACAATTTATATTTCTCTTCTCAAACATATTCCAATCTTGCAGAATTCATTTGAGCTCAATCTACTAATCTCAATCATGTTAAGGCAAATTAAAGCAGTTACATTGTGTTACAAATGGAAAGCTCCGCCTCCTGGAAAATGACTCAACAACAGCCAGTGACCGTTAACTGCTCGGCCATTACCTCCGTCATTTCACAGGATTTGTTTTGGGCCTGGATAGCTCTCTAACTTACATGCTGAAGGTTAAGTGAAACTTGCCAACTGTCAGTCGATGTGTGAGATAGTCTCTTAGGATGCATGATTTCTATTAAGCTATAGCCTACTGCAGGTGTATCTGTCAATAATATCAAGCAACTTGAGGCAGTTAATGTCAAAACTAAGCACTTTTTACGAGTGTTATTTATGCTCATGTTAGCTGCCTTTTAGCTTGTTATGTCTGCTAATGTCTCACAAAAAGTGGGCACAATATGTTTTTTTGGAGTTCATGGAACAATCAGCTCATTTCAAGGCAATGAAATCAATCTAATATAGGTCAGTTTAGCTAACTACATCAGTTAAAATAGCAGAGAAATGACACTAGCTTAACATTTATGCAGCCAGAGTTTAGGTTAGTGGTTAGTAGTACTAGTACAAAATTACCAAGAATGTAATAACAGGCAGTGGCAATTGTTTAATGCTTAATGAGAATAATAAAATGAGGGCTAAGTGTCAGCTAAAAGAAAAAAGACAAAATCCCAGTTAGGATCTCAGTGATGTTATATTAAGCTGTTGCAGAGGAATATAGTACAGTCTCCACAAAGCCATAACATACATTCTAATAAAATTATTACAATAATAAAAATAAGGCACTGCCAATAGCAGGATTTGTTATTTGCATTGTTCAATCTCATTTTTTCTTATTAACCTTCATTAACTTAATTGGTTAATCTTGCATGCCTTGGTAAATGGCTGCCCTGCAGTATGTTTATATCTGTAATTATTTTTGTTTTTAGATAATGGCTGAATCCATGCTTATTACCATTCCTGCACTCCAGATTTCTCTGAACTCGTTGTGCAATCTGACAAGTTATTGAAACTATAACACGAGGACAGAGAGGGAATGCATAGTGATATGGCAAGTAATCCTGTTTAGAAAAGAGTACTAGTACTCACTGCTAACATTTGAGTGAAGAAAAAGGGTTATACCCAAAACAATTTCTCTGCTGCTCTCTCTTGACCAGGAGGACAACAATGATGTAGGATAAGGAAGTTTCAAAGCTCCATATACTTCCTTAAGGATCTGGAAAAACTTATCAAGCAAGTACATGGTGAGTGTAAATTAAACATAATATTTTATCTATCATATATTTTTAAGTTCAAACACACCCACAGTAATGGAACAAAGTAGTCAACTGTGGTCATGCATTTTCAAAGATGGTCTCACAATGGTTCAATTTTAAAGTCCCTTAATATGGTTTGACTTTTGATGTGAACCTACATGCCAGGTAGGTCAAACCTGAATGGGAGACAGATTTGTACTGTAGGATGAATGAGTTATTGGTTTTCATGATCATTCCTCCTGTTCATATAGGCTGGGGAGGGAAGTGATTCATTCCTAACAACTACACAGTACAAGATGGAAGGCAAAACCCATAGTTTTTGATCTGCGCAAAAATGGCTTCTGAAATTGTGCTGAGGTCAACATCCGGCTTCAGCAGTTTGACAAACAGTATGGGTATATTTGTCCTGGTACCTACATCATGTGTAGATTTAGTACCAGTGTTATGTCCCTAAAACAATACAGTATATGCAACTACCAGGATGTTATCTATCCAACACTGCTCCACAAAGAAGTCAAGATAGAAAAGATTCAGACTGTTGAAGCCTCAGCCTGATTTCAGCTGAACTGTAGATGTCAATTTTATGAAAATAAGTAACCGTGGATTTTCTCCCACATTACTTTATAACAATGTTACAAAGGAATCACTTCATGGCCAGTATGAAGAGGGAGGCTACCAGTATTTTTTTCATTGTTCTGTATTTGTGTAAATTTATTTTATAATATATTATAAAATATATTTCATAATATATTTTTGGAAAAAATTACTTATGCCATGTAGTCATGCTTTGCAAGTTCAAACTCCAGGCTAAATCTGACAGCACTTTTAAATAAGATAATGACATATGATTAACATCTCTAGTGCATACTTTATATTTAATATGTATTTTGTTTGATCTGTTTTTGTTTTCTTATGTGCATTCTACAGATCACAGGCAAAACCCTCAACAGGGATCCATTTAGTAGACCACAGTGGTAATACATCATTAACCAAGAAGATGCGGGTGTAAAAACCACAAGACATTGAGACTGTCATTGTGAGCCAAATGGTGTTGCAAAAACTGGATAACATTCTGCCTGCAGCTGACATTTAGTCTGACTTGAGTGCTTTAAACCCAAAATACCCTCCTGAACTCAAGAACACCTTTAAAGTACACCAGAAGGATTTCATGGAGCTACCAGGAAATCACAAGTTCTCAAAAACGGGCAGTGTGCTGCTGGGGGACAAAATGCTACTGTATCTACATCATTACTACAGCATCAAACTATAGCCAAGTCAGTGTTGATGTGCTACATTGTTGCATTGGGTTTCTGGTGTGTCTGTTTACTGTGGACTCAATAATATGATAACTATAGGTGCATCTGTGTGTGTGTGTGTGTGTGTGTGTGTGTGT
>NW_018127920.1:248225-249556 GCF_001952655.1 Monopterus albus
TTAAATTAGGTGTTAGGCACGTAGTGGTCATGGGTAAGGTTAGGATAAGTGTACAGGAAATGAATGTAAGTCAATGTAAAGTCCCCACATGGAATGAAAACACAGTGTATGTGTGTGTGTGTGTGTGTGTGTGTGTGTGTGTGTGAGCGTGTGTACTGCATACATACTGTACCTGTATGTAAAAGTTATTTTCCCTGTGGTTCCATTTTTTTTATTTTATTAATATGATTTTTGATGGAGCGCAGAGTGTGTTTGAATTTGGAGTCCCAAGTTATGCAATTAACCAAATATAGTTTTTACTACAAGGAATGTTTTTAAAATATACAGCTGTACTCCCTGTTAATTGATTTGTTGGTTCAGGTAAAATGAAAATACATTTATGTAAATAACAAATAGCATACAGAAGTAATTGTATCATGTAGAATGGATGGTCAAAGTATGGTGAAGCTTTATAACTTAGTGTGAAACTTAGTTGAGCTGGCAAGTAGCTGTATATTCTGCTCCTTACATTTTCAAATCAGGTTTGTTACTTTTAGTTTTAATACAGCTGAGGAGAATTATCGATTATATTTATTTTGCACTTGCTGCAAAATGTGCACACCACTGCACTGGGTGACATGCTTCTTCATTACAAGCTCTCTTCTTTGTTTACAGTCCCCTAGCTCCTCGTGCTTTCTTAGCAATTTTGTGCATGTGCAGTTGAGTCTTGCTTTACTTCAGATGCTTTAAATGACTTATAGTCATTTGATGCTTTTGGGGCCACATTTTTAACAAATATACTGGTCTGGTGTTTCGTAATAAAGAAACATGTCACTCAGTGCAGCCGTGTGTTTCACTGATGTGTTTTTAATTGCCTTTGACCGAAAATGAAGGTCTATGGCACAGATGAATAAATGAATCCAGGTTGGAGACTGACAGACATTAACCTTGAGCAGAGGCAATTCACTGTTGGTTTTAGTCCCTGTATGGGGATGGATGAATAATATAGAAAATGAATGGCCTTATCCTTTAAGGTTTAATTAGACCTGAAATGTGTTCTCATTAGTTAATGTTTTTTTTTTTTTTCAAAGTTAGAATGGTTGAATAATCCTGGAAATATATTAATATGATGTGAAGCTCAGTTACACAGAAACAGCTGGTAGAAATGTCTTTTGAAGGGCTTACTTTTATACTTCAAGTACACTTTTTTTTACTTTTACTCAAGTACAAAGATTGACTCAGTATTTCTACTTTTGCCAGTCTTTTTTTACACAGGTATTTGTACTTCTACTTGAGTAACAAATGTATGTACTTTGCCACCTGTGATACTACAGTATATACCATTGCACCCC
>NW_018127920.1:249624-265667 GCF_001952655.1 Monopterus albus
AAAAAGCTTTGATTTTAGACTGAGCTAACTTTAACTGAAATAGCCACAGAACAAACATACATGCTCAGAATAACTTAAAAGCTGCTACGGTCAAACAAAAAACAACACTGGATTCAAAATTTTCATGTTTCCTATAGTTACATAAGGGTCCTCCACTTTAGGTGACTGTAATTCTCACCTTCTAACAAGGTATATTATTGGAAAGATGACTATTAATGTTTATAAGCACTGTGTAACTGAGATAAGTTCAGTTAATTAAATGTGAATAACATGAATCCTTAGTTTGAGGGTTTTAAAAACTGTGACTGATGTGCCTCCAGTGGTAGTAGCAGACAACACTGCACACCATTCATAATCTCATTGCCTTTAAATGATCCTTCTTAATTGATTTATGATCATGGAAATAACTGTTAACTGCAGTCTTGCTTGAATTACATTAAATCTCCTATATGTAGGATCCAACATTTCTAATTTTGGCACCTGCATGGTCTATACACAGTTAAAACAATCTACACATGGGGCTCACATTATGCCTCTGAGGCCACCCCAAGCACCTCTGGGGACCCTAAATCCCACATGATGGGGTTCCTCTATGGACTGGCAAAATGGTGAAATGAAATGGTGTCACAGTGTATTGGTGTACAGCCATACATCACTGCAGGAGGGTGAAAAGTTAAATGACAAAACAAAATGTATTTAATATCACATGGTTTTAAAGCTACAATATGCTTCATGTCATTCCTGACCCCCTTTTACAGCTGCTCAGGTTTACATCCCAGCGCCTGTCACTCATCTTAGAGAGCTGGAAACAGTATCTAGCCCGAGGTTAAAGTAACTGTCAGTTGTTGCTGTGGCTTGACAGCATTTGGTGATGGTGGAACAACAGTAACCATTCCTGTGGTCATTTAAAAAGGAAAATTCGACCCTCAGGCTAGCCTCTGTCCCACTGCAGTGTTTCCTGAAAATGTTTCTCATCTGTTTTTAAAAAGACTCAGGTATGGCAATAGTTTTTCTATTCATATTATAACCTTAAAGAGTATCTATTACTTTATTTAAACATTTATACTGTGTTTAAGCATGCCCTTATTTACTGTGCAATAAAGGCACAATAGTGAACACGTCAGCATTTCCCCTTCATCATGGTTCAGTGTTTTGTACCATTCTGTATTGGACATATTTATTCTACATGCACACCAGTAATCCAGTAATAATAATACTAAAGCTTTTTCATCCAACAATAAGTACATGTCACGCATTTAGTCATAGCAGGAAACATACAGGTGTAACTAATACCATTAATGATGTCTCAGTTCCATTATGTGTTACAGAAAGCCATGGCTGGGAGCCAGCATATATAACATATGGGTTTCCTGTTTGCACACAATGGAGGATACACAGGTAGTATCGGAGTAGAGAGCACATTTCCATAGTGTCATAATAGCTCATAGATGAACATTTTTTCACTACTTAGCAATAAAGCAGCTGCTGGAAGCCTGTGAAATTCCTGTTTAGAGATGACTTTGTATGTCACACATCCTTGCATATGCTACAGGTAGACATCTGTCAGCTCTGGAAGCTAACATGATAACATGAGAATCACCATGAGACAAAGGAGGAAAAATACTTATTGAAATAGACTCTTAAAATAATACCGCATAAATGTACAGTGTATTCTTAGTCTTAATATTTGAAAACAATTTCTCAATTTTCTATAGCTTCGTATGTAACTAATGCTCATGGTTCACATGCCATAACATTACTGTTTGCTCTGGCTATAAATGATTTTCCCTCCAGGTATCAGTGCTCCATCTCATATTATATTCAGTGGCCTACTTCATTCATGGTTTTGTTGATGTTGTTCCAATTAATAACTCTGCCTCTTACACACTTGTAGCCGGAGAGGAAGACCCAGACCTAACAGAGTCAGCTGATAACCAGCTCCATGGTATCGGTTATCCAGGACAGCCAATGTTACACTCACTGAAGCCAGATAACCCCAAGAGAGCCAGAACAAGCTGAACTCGCTTTGCGGTACAGGCCTTTCATTATTGTATTCATAACATTGCCTTGTGTGAAAATACTGATCTTTCATCAAAATATACCAGACACAGAATTTATGCCACATGGGCTACAGTAATGGAAAAAGTCATATTAAAGATACAGTGTAAATAGGCAGATTCAAACTGTGTCTAAAACAATTTCAGGAGTTTTATTGATCAACCACTCAGGAAATTTTCATTGAACAACCTGGAACACATATTAACAGTGTGAGCTGTTTCCCATTAAAACAGAAGTTTTTTTCTGTAGTTTCAGTGTAAAATTATCCACAATTTTCATAAAATCCAGAGACAGGTACTTCACTGGCCTAATAGGCAGGTTTTCAGCCTGTGATTATGAAGAATTTGAATTTATTACACTTTTCATGTTGATCTTGTAAGCTCTCAATCATTTGGGGTCATTTTTTCAACCCCATGCCTGCTGGCTCATCTCTGATGTTGCTCAGAAAGTCATGTATACTGACAATGAATTAAAAGCCTAAAGTTCTTTCCAGACATGCACTGCAACTTTACTTATCTAGAAATTTTCCAGAAGAGCTGAATATGAGCGTGCAAATGTCTGAATCAGTTGGCATGGACAAACAAACTCCCTAATGCAGCTCCCTAGTACAAAGTTGGTGTAATGTAAGCCCATGTGTGAATAGAGCAAATTATTGTCTGTCGAATTTGTCTGATGCTGAAATTGTGAGAGAAGTTCAAGGAACAGAAGGCGACTCAGTTGTTTATGACCAGACTGTGTATCCTGCCTCCTGCGAACTTTACCCAGGTTCCAGTAGATGAGAATGGGTCTGACATGGACAGTCTTCTGTCGTGTAATACATGTGTGAAAGGGCATATGAGAAATTGGCCTATGTGTTTCATGACAAGGTCATTCATAGTAACAAATCCACAGAATTACCTACTTTGCATTTTCCCACAACTCTATACGATTTAAGCTCATTGTTTTTTGTATCCAGCCAACAACGTTACTGTTTTGGCTCAGTGACACTGCTCTCATTAGCAGCAGCCCACTCCGTGCTATCTGCCCAACTCCAAACTTTGTTAGCACGCTGACAAAATTAGCGACTAGCCGGTTAACGTGCAATATATAAACCAACAGTGCATGTGTCACCACCCCCCAGCGGTACAAGTTTCAACTAGTGCTACTTTACAATGTTTAAATTCTGTGATTTTATTTACACTTTATAAATTAAGAAATACATTTTCTCACTAACGCAATTACAGTTAAAATTAGCCACAAAACATTTTCTGAAGCAAGATTATGTTTTTATTTTGTGATAAAACCACTAGTATATTTATAAGAGTGACAAGCTGAAACAAGTGAAGAAAAGGCATAATATCAGCAACCTGACACCGTAAAGCCAGTTATACAGCAATACGATATTTTGATTAAAGTTTGCTAATATTAGCCACTAAGGCAATGATCATATCAGACCAAGTAAGGCTGTAGCAGCAAAACTCATGAGTGTACTGAAGTGAGCAAGGGACTGTTTTACTACATACAGTATGTGTTATTCGGAAAAAGTGGTATTTGATAATTTGTTAAGGATCATTTGGTTTGCTTTAATTCTGGAAACGGAAATTTCAGAATTTACCTTTGGCAGTTTGTTAATGCAGCAGCTGAATGTGGTAGCCTTGATGCAGAGCAGGCTTGTATAGTTTCTCACCATTTTCTGTCCATTCCACTGATTAACTTCCCTCCTGCTGGATGCTGGATGCTGATATGGCTTATGAAGTGAGCTGGCTAATACCACCAAGTGAACTTTCCCTTGTACTTCTTCTATGCACACAGACCAGCAAACAATTGAAGTTCCAAATTTCATTCTGCCATTATCAAGCTCACAACAATTTCACAGCACAGCAATCACACTATAATGAACTTCCAGAAGCAATTAAGCCACTTTCCTGTGGCGGCACCTTCATGAATACAAGCAGCCAACTTGCAGCTTCTAATCACAGCCAAGGTGTCACGAAGGCTTTGTTGTTTGCCAGAAATCCCTTCAGGAAGCCTCAGTCAGGCCCTCTAATCAGTGAGTTTCCACCTGACAAAAACTAATGCAACATAATTGGTATATGGTATACCACTGCTTCTCTCCCACTTCAAACTATAAGTTATAACCTCAACCCGAAATATATCCACATCAGCTGAGCTTGCACTGGCTGTAGACAGTACATGTGGAAACAGTATTCACACATCATTTTAAGGTTTCCAGGTGGTCTACCCCTAGGGCCCACATATCACCTCAGTGATTTGTCTTTGTCATAGTCCAAACATAGAATCACTTAACATCCACTCTGTTTTATTTGGGCAACTGAATAAAAAGCAAGTGAATAAAAGAACTGCAACAAAGAAGTGAAATATTGGCTCATAACCAATAATCAAAATCACTGCAACAGCATTTAGAACAGAATCATATTTAATGAGGCTTGTAAAAAAAAATTCACAGCATAACTATGCCTAATAAGAACAATAACAGGGCAATAAAGCAGGTGCTCTGCTGAGACAAGTAAAGAGAGGGTAAAACTCATGTTCACATCATGCTAGCTTGTTCTGGTATTCTAGGTGTCTATTAATGCAAGAAAACAAGGTTTAAGGATACATTTTTATTTGCATTTTTATTTGGACTTAATTCACTTGAGCTCCACTCAGAGTCAACCACAGATTGACAGGCCTGAAAACATCCTGTATCTTGTCAATCCCATTGTTAAAGTTAAAGATTGGGGTATTTCACATGAGATATTTGTGCCTGTGCCTCTTTGATTATGAGGCCAAACTGGATAGCAGTAATATTACAAATGCTCAAGTATCAATCAGATTTCGATCAAAATATGATGCCAGTGGTCGAGCTGAGTTTTTATGTTTCTGTATTTTTCCCTTGAAGTTTAACTTTTATTTTGACTTATTTAGCCAGAAATATTTAATGTTATAAACAAGTAGATATTATTAAGAAAATAAAATTAAAAAAATCTTCAGGGACTTCAGATGAGTGCACTTCTTCCACAAATAACCATTGGTGCCAAAGTGGGCTTTTGACAAACCACTACCAATGTTTCAACATTAACAATATCAGTATCACAGATATTCATCCCAAATTAAAGGTATTAAGTGTTCTCTCCCAGAATTTAATGACATCTCCACTCTCTACCCACACTAATGAAATTCTTCCAGAGTAATAATCCCTTTAAGTCAGGGTGACCCATCATATTGACAGTGCTCACTGGTAATGAACTATTAGGTAGCTGCCCTTAAATTAAATATTAACTCGCTATAAATGTGCAATAAACCTGCAGTTTTACTATTTAGCTGCAGTAAGGACAGAACTACTGCTGGATCACTATTTCACAGTATGCGATCCTCACAAAACAGCATATGCGATTGAGTGCTGATGTGGTACAGTATGCCCCAACATCTAGCACTGCAAGGAGCTTAAAATAAGCACACACTGCACATATTGCCTGACCCAGCTATCATTATTAAAGCGGCTCTGCTTTTGTTGGCTTTTAAGCTTAAATCATTTGAGGTCACACTAGCATGCTTACTGAAAGTTGCTCTAAGTAGCTGTAGCATGCAGATTGAAATGCTACATTCATGCATAATAAAAGACATTTCTCTATTTTCAGTGGCAACTAAATCTTTGCGTGAAATACAGACAGAAAGCCTGTGATCTTCAAACCCTCTCTAAGGATGCTTTGTTATTAAATGACACATGCTAGCTGCAAATATTTTTTGTACCCTGCTGCTAAATTAAAACTTAAATTCTCACCTTGTTGGTGAGAGTCTGCATTAGCAGAGAAAACATTATCTGCACTCTAATAAAAACTTCACACAACAGAAGGAACAGAAAACTGTTCATGGCTTCACGTACAAAAATGAAGAAGCAACAAACCAACAATGCTGGTAAAGACATAACCTGCTTGGCGAGGAACTGAACTGAGATGTACTGTAACTCTTCATTTTCTTACCACTAATACTTCTGTAATTCAACAATTAAGGAAATGAACAGTTTAATTAAAAGGTGAAACCCATGTGAATGGCTTAATTTATGTGACCTGCTGTCAACAAAACAAAGGTACTTCCTTTCAAATTTTCAAAAAGGACAATTAGTAACTGTAATTTAAAATGACAGACTGCTACTGTAGGTGTGCAGTGCTGTATTGATGCACATTTCCTTATAGAAAAAAGTGACTATACACTATACATCATAAAGCTGAAACACTGGTCACAATAGTAAGGAAATCTCAGCCGATTTCTTGTATGGATGAGCAGGATGCATAGAGACAAAACAGTTTACCAATGTCATAGTCTGTGTCACTGTCAACTGAAAGACAAAAATCACTATCTTTGTCTTGGAAATTGGCATTTGTGACAAACCAATATGTCAGTCATGTTAGTTCAGCCATGTTCAGACATTTGATCATAACCAGAATATTCTCCTCCAAGTCTAAAAACAAACATTTACTAAAAGGCCATGAAAATCCATTTTCTCAGTTAACCTCTTGCTTACCACATCAGAGATGAACACATTAATACATCTGTTACTAAATGGGAATCTTTGATTATTTCACATGAGAGCATATTAGTGCTTTTGAACCTGCTTTTCTCACTGTAGTGGCAAAACCACCAGCAAGCTAAAATAGATGTAAACAATTCAGGTTTCAGTCTTTTAACAAAAATCTGCTTTTCAAATGTTGTATTGAAAAGTAAAAGCATTCATCAGGTTTGATGAGTTTCCATTCGCCCAAGGCCAAGCTAGGCGTATATGTACCCCAGAGGTTATTCCAGTTAAGCAAATAACTTGATGAAATAAGGTCACAAAACTTTATCTTACCAGTGCTGAGGTCCTTATACTCCTGGGAGAAATGCTCATTCTGGTGCACCCATTCCCCATTGCATTTGAAGAAGATCTGTAAGGCAGGTGCAGCTCGACAGCGCAGCTTGATGGGGTTGCTCTTGACGATGTAGGCGTCCTGAGGCTCCTGGATGAAGTGCGGCAGGGTGCCCTGCACCGAGGGTTGGGCGTCAGACTGAACATCACCTGTGGCACCTGCAAACCAGCAACTTAGTTATTTCATTTTCCCACTGTAGTTTTTTAAGAAGAACAGAATATTATCTGACAGAAATAAAGGCAAGCCAAGTGCTTTTCAGTTGGATATGCAAATTAGAAGTGAAAAACACTTTCAAGTGCATTTTGATTTACTAACAACAGTAAAATAACAGCTACTTGCAAATTTAAAATGATTGCTCAGTGGACAATGTTTTGAATTCCCCATTCATCAAAAGCTAACATCTTGTAGAAAGGCAAAGTACATACAGAGTACAATTTGTCCCCAATTCGAGGAAAACTGTTCTCCTTAGAGCAATTTGCAGATGAATGAAATCAGAGCAGACCAGAGAGGAATTAGGAAGGGACTGATTACCAAAATTGTGACTGTGGAGTCTGAATTCATCTTATCTCAGCCACAAGGCTCAGATTTAGGTCCAGACAAAAACAGCCTTTGTGCTGTCACCAACATGCCACCATGATTGACTACAATTCACAACAGGTTACCCCTTTCCTTCCAGTTTAGCAACCACCTGGTTAGTTCACCACTATTGTTCATCGTGGCAGTTCATCGATCTAAGTGCCGTTTTGAAAACACGGATCTGACAGATTCTGAGAACCTGACTTAGTATAATGGATATTTTTTATGGTTTGAAGGCAGGTCTGTGCCCCACACAGCATCCTTTACTTGCCTCCTATGGATAAAGCACAGAGAGCTCTGCAGGATGGGACAATAAGGAACAGGATGTTTGTGCTCCTGCCATCCCCAGGATCCTTCTCGAAATTACACCTCAGTCCCATCAAGGCTGCTCCAGCTAAGCTATTCAGTACTGTAAAAGCCCATGAAAGCTATTATGTCCCACCATCAAAACCAATTCTGTCCCCTGAAATCGAATCAGCCCTCTCACTACCTCTCTCAATCAATGTTGTCCTTGTTAAATGGGTAAATGAATGGATGCAGGCATAAAGAGAGGCTGCACATAAAACAAACAGGCAGGGGAGTGAATGAATGGAAATAACATGACATTACCTACTGTAGCACAGTTAGATGTGTTTATCATATTGCTGCATGTAAGAGGCACTTCCTTTAGCTATTCAGCTCACCACTGTACCCTGTTCTCTTTGTGTTCATTGCTTCCTGGAAAAATAAAAGAGCAGTAACTCACAGGGCAGCTACAAATATTTTCTAATAAAATCCCCCATTGGCTGTCATAGTAAGTTACATGATATTCATGGGCAGAGCTGCCAACATGGGGGCAATCTAACCTTTAGATAGGCTACCAGAATAATTTGTCAAAATAATTACTGTATATGTGGAAACCTTATATAGTAATTACAGTAAATGACCTTGTTATTTTTATATTGCTAATTTTCCTTGACTTAGTTGATCAAAACAACTTTACTACAAAAATGGGGGTCATCATGTCCCAGGCATGAGCAAGACACACAACGAGTCTGTTCATGGCATGCAGAGAGATTTGTTTTGTGCTTTATAAGCAAATGTTTCTGACATGGAAAAATGGGTCAAAGCTGTGATATACTGTATGCAACCTCACGTCTGATTTGTTTAGGGGGTTTATACATGAGAGTTTTTCTCTTTTCTGCATTTTTTTTAACTGTATGTGAATATTATGCTTTGCATTTATGTGATAATTTACCAGGTGCTGTACAACTGAAAATTATTGATACAAAATATAATGTAATATAAATGAATTATGATGTGTTATTACCGGTATTGGTTAGAATAAGATCAAACTTTATTGATCCTTATCCATCCTGATATATATCTGAAATGTAACACTTTATGCAATACATCTATACTTTAACTTTTCTGAAAAATTCTGGATGAAGGAGTTTTATTTCTATTTCTATACTGCAGCACTGCTACATTTATGTACTTCTCCCACCACTGCCTCTGTCACTCAGATGAAACAGCATAACTCATGTCACCTGACAGTAGACAGGAAACTGAGGAGCTGAAGTCAGGGATCGTCTTCAGCATGCATTCACTTCAACTGCACATTTCTTACTTACATTTTGTTACTGCTAAAAGCCATTTATTTCCATTCAGCAAACCCTTGTGGTGTTTTGAGCACCTTTAATGTAAATACTAAAGTAAATACATAACAAAGAGTCTTATAAGTAGTACAAGTACAGAAAAAAAACAATGACATACAAACTCATATATCAGCCAAAAGAAAACATGCACATAAGAAGGTCAGAAATATGGTCGTGTGATTACATATACCTAACCTAACTTATGTAAGGCTGATATATGAGTTTGTATGTAACTACTACTTATATAAGACTCTTTGTTATGTATTTTAACAGACCCTGACAAAGGCTCCATGCCGAAATGCATTGGTCTTTGGGCTTTACATTAAAGGTGCTCAAAACACAACAAATGTAGCCAGATGTTTGGCTATCTAGTTTGTTTTTTCCTTGTTTGTGCATTCATGAATCCTTGGCTAATATTCGCTGGCACATTATAATTCTCCATGTGGGTCCTGATGATGCAGGATGACATTAAGACATATAAATGCCTCTTAGTTCATTTGTAAAAAGTCAGTGTGAACACAAACTTGACTTGAAATAAAAGGCAACAATGTTTTTTTCTCCCTTGGTCTGGACCAAATTAACTGACAGGTGTGAAAGTAACTTACCACATAAGAGAAAAATAAATCATGCTTTAGAACATTTCTAATGATTTCTGTTGTACACTGTCAGGATGCTGGAGCTGTACACCAACTGAACAACTCATGTGGCACTGTATACATGTCTGAAAACACGACCATGTTTTGAAGTAATTTTATGTACTGCATTTGTTACAAGAATTGTGTATGAAATAATGTTTGGACCTAATGATTTTAATCATGTAATGTTATTTACCCTCATATTTAAGCCATTTTTATAGTATGAATTCAAATACTCTGGTAAAATCCCCCATTAGATGTTACAGGTTAGTAGTTACCTTAATATGTAAACATTTATCATATGCCAAAAGATTGGTGTTCTGCAGTAAAAGCAGATAAATGACCAGGAATTATGTGTGACAAGTGGAGCAAACAAACATATGTTCAACAGCAGCAATGTTTTCCACAACCAATCACTGAGAGGTTGAAAAGAGTCTTATAAGCAGATGGCGATTGTATTATGTTGTGTAGCTATATACTGGTGGATAAGAGGACAGAACAGGATGATAAGCTCAAGGACAGTAGATGAAATCAATTCATTACATCTATCCGTTTAGAGGAACTTAGCCCAGCGCACACATCAGATGCAAAATTGAATCCTGTCAGACATTAATTTCTTTCCAACGGCGCTTCCATCTTCGTTATATTTAGTGCATTTACAGTCAATTACAGTATGTATTCATGTCATACATGACATTGAAATAACAACAAAGGCAAAGGAATATGCTGTGAAGAAATCAGTGTGGCGATTATTTCCTAGTGTTTGAAAATCACAGGCAGCACTGCAATTGGAGCCAGGATTTTGCTCTCAGAGGGACGGCAGTCTTTCTTTGTCCATATACATCACCACATGTGGAGGCAAGCCATTACAGCAGTTACCACAAGCTGTTTCCACACACACTGATGCCGTCTTCAGCGCTTTGCTGTATAAATTATACATCCTCTGTATCAAATAGAACAGATTTCTTATCTCTCTCTCTTTTTTCTTTTGCAAGGAACAGTTTATTATGACACCCTGCAGGTAATTATCATTCTCATCTTTAGGGAAACTGTTGGATTTTCAAAGAATGTAAGTACTTTGTCTGACCTGGTGCAACCTGTGCCTTGTCGACACGTACTATATCTGCAGGAGAGCTATTTTCAAAAGAACATTGCTGGTGCCCATCTACACTCTGTGCTGTGACTGGCAAACTTTGGAGCACATTTTCTCTGGTGAGCAGGCATTAATGAGAAAATAAGTCACATTTTACATGAACTGCTCATCATGCATTATCTTTTCACTACCACTGTTAAGATATGACTATTTTACTAACTATGCCATTTAGAATTTTAATATACAGAGTGTCTACAAATGGTGAGGGTAAATAATGGCTACTATTAACTGTAATGCAACTTTGACAAAACAGTAATCATTAAATCTACTTTTAAACTACCCTGTGAACTGGAAGGAAGATCATTTGGAGGTTTTATTACAGCGGGAGCCAAGAAAATAATGCTCAAATAATGGTCACTTTCTTCTCATTTTATCATTTTACACTAAATGATAGCATAAATTAAATTAAGGAATTGCATACTTCTTAGTGGTTTAGAGATTTAGCAACTTTCATTATACCAACTTGTAAAAGTCAAACATGCAGGGTGGTCAAGTTATGAACAGAGTACAGTCATTAGCTCCTTAATATGTACCGATCAGCCATAACATGACCACTGACAGGTGCAGTAAATAACACTGATTATCTCGTTACAATGGCACCTGTCAGTGTGGGGGTATATTAGACAGCAAGTGAACATTCAGTCCTCGAAGCTAATGTGTTAGAAGCAGGAAAAACAGACAAGCTTAAGCATCTCAGTGATTTTGACAAGAGCTAAACTGTGATGGCTAATGACTGGGTCAGATCATCTCCCACACTGCAGGTCTTGGTGGGATTTTCTGGTCTGCAGTGGTTAGTACCTACCAACAGTGTCTAAGGAAGGACAAACAGAGTCGTAGGTGCCCAAGGCTCACTGGTGATGAAGTTGACCTACTGTAGATTAAATTTTTAAATTCCATTAGTACTTTTCAAGACATTAACAGTTGTTGAGAAATACTGTACATTGGTTTCTATGAAGAGAAACATTCAGAGGCTATAGTGGTGATATGGGAGGCTGCTGAATATGCCTAAACAATTCTTTCTAACTTATCCTCATGACCAGTTTTCACTCCTTTTACATGTTTTTCACTGAATTGTAGACACATCCCTGCTCTTCCTGACAGTATATCCATGGAAGCCAACCAACTGCCACATTGACTCCTGTGTACACAGTATTAGGCAGGTCATCCCAATGTTATGGCTGATGGGTGTATACATTTGACTCAAAATGTGGTCAGAGTTTTATCTTAGTTACAGTAATGAACCATTTTAACTGACAAAACCCAAATGACACATTCACATTGTAGGTTTGGAAAAACCTCTGGGCTAATGACATTAACAGAAGCTAACTGGAGTTAGGAGCTTGCAAACACGGGGTCCACTGAAACCAGACTGGATGTGTGGGTTCGATTTATATTTTGAGTTTGCTATTCACAAGAAACATCTGCTGATGTGAACCATGCCTCAAAAAAAAGCTCTCAGAAGACACAAAAGGATCAAAAGTGGTTGAAAAGTCATCTCTAAGCATTTTGATATTCTTCATTTGTCGGTTAGACATACTGAAACAATGGAGCTGATTCAGCGCTGTTGCTGCTCTGCCTAAGTGGACACACAGCTAGAATGACTCCAAAAGCAATAGGCAGAAGGCTTATTCAGGCCAAAAAGAACCCACTGAACTGTTTGGGAAGAACTTGCAGCGCTACATATGGTGCAGTTCATCCTGAAGGTGAAGTACAGTGGAGGGAGCATTATGAGGCTGCTTTACAGGTATTTTACAGGATAATGTCAGCTGAAGGTGAACTTGAGGAAAAGCTGGTTGATGTAGCAGGACTGTGACCCTAAACATTAAGTAAATCTACTACAGAATGAGTTCAAACTAACAAAATCCACCTTATGGAGTGGTCCAGTTAGAGCCCAGTCAACAGAGATGCTGTGGGCTGAATGCTCAGAGCATTCACAGCTGTATGTCTGAGCTGAAGCTGTTAAGTAAGAGGAATGGTCCAAACATCCTCCTGAACACTTTACAGGTCTGAACCACAGAAAGTGTCAGGTCTGCTCGGTGCGACCTGCCTCTCTTCCGCCTTTCTCTCCTCTGCTCTCTCGATCTTGCGGGCTGTGTACCTCAGCTGTGCCGCATTCAGTAATTAGCGACACGTTTGTCGGTGCGCACAGCTGGGGTGCATCTCGATGATTACCTTCCACCTTATGTATACCTCTGGCAGACGCTCCATCTTCGCTGGAGCATTAACTTGCATACCCCGTAACAGCCGTGGTAGATATTGTGCGACATTTTGCTTTCCACGCTGACAGTTCCTGTGTTGTGGATTTCCTTTTTTGTTCGCCAATCCTCCTGGTTAGTTGTCTATTCACCTGTCCGTCCTGATCCTCCCACTCTCCTGTTTTCTGCCGTTAGCTTGTCTACTTCCCTGGTTGTCCTGGTCTCCTCCACCATCTCTGCCCTACTTTGCTGGTTTCTGTACATGGACTATGATACGTTGTTTTGTTGTTACTGTGCATTTCCCACCATTAAACCTCCTTTTTACTAGCACCTGGGTCAGCAATCTTGAGTCCTATCTCAGTTCTCCCTCACCCTCCTGGTGAGGGGGACTAAATCATAACAGAAAGAGCATGTTTGAGGTTTTTGCTGCCAAAGAAGGTTTGATTAGTTATTAAATCCAAGGATTTTCTTATTTTTTCCACAAGCACTGTGAATGTTTAATTTGCTGGGCTCAGTAAAAACACAAAAGATTTTAAATGTTTGTATGTTATAGGCACATTGACAAAAACCTGTGACTCAGATGAAGATGACACCTTATTTTACGCTCACTTAAAGCAGGAAACCGGGGTTCACATACTTTTTCTTGCTACTGTATTTACTGTGGAGAAGCCTCAATGAGTCTTATAAGCCATTTTTTAAAGTTGGTCATGAAGTGATAAACAAAACAAGAAAAAAAAGTCTGCAATACATTATAAAGTTTTTTGTTATTTTTATTTTACTTTTTTCCTCAAATATTCCCATTCATACCTATTTCAACCAGTGAAACTGTGTAGAGGTGAGGCAACACACCAACTACTACATATAACCCTGCCTTTAGGCAGCCTGGGACAATAGGATGCAAGTAGGCATTATTTTTGTTTTATGCTGTCACAAGCAAAACAGGTTGTGAACCACTGAGTAATGGCTTTCGCAGCCACCAGACCGGAGGTAAACTCCTAAGGGAGGCTTTGGAATAAAATGCTTCAAGGATGATTCTAAGTGAGGAAATATCTGTTGGAGGGTTTGGTGTTCCTCCCTTTGTAGAGTTGGAACATACATTAATGACTTGGTTTACGATGGTTTTCTGTAATAATAATAATGATAAATTATATTTGTTGGCACCTTTAAAACACACAAAGACACCTTACAGAACAAACAGCAACAAAAAATTAAAACAATGTCACTTCTGTGAGTGTGGTGTAGGTATATATACAGTATATTAGTCTGTGTATCACATTCAATCCAAATGCCTATTTTAAAGAGTGTGAAAGCCCTGGGACTATTCTAAATCTCAACAACATCTTCATTTTATACTATCACAAAGCTGTAGATTCACATTGTTCATTTCTACTGTTATTCTAAGTACCTTCAAATCTCAGAGGATTACTGCCTACTTGAAAAACAGGAACAGGATTTATTTGATTAAAAATATTCTTTCCATTGGCCTGTTAATTAGTGATAAGGCTGAAACAGAACCATGAATGCCAGTGTTGACTACATAATGAGGAAACAACTTTGATTGCTTTCACAAATTCACATAGAAGCCTGGTAATAAAACTGAAATTGTTCAACCATAGAGAAACACTGCTTCAACATCATTTGAAGCACTAACACATCTAATGGTTAGGGCATGTAACCCTCCTCCATCCAACACCTTCCTCACCACTGAGCATCCCTACCTTAATCTGGTAATTGCTGCTATGATGAATAAAAATACTCAGACTGCCGTGTCCAAACGAGCCTCTACTCTTTTTTTTTCCACATGGCACAACAACTACCAATGCGCCATGTCCCTTCCTCTTAATGTTTAAACATTCAGCACATTCAAAGGTAGCAGATAATTGGAACAAGGTGACAATCCACGCTCCATAAACCAGGAGCCATAGTGTTGGCTGCTCCACTTGTGATGGATGCTCATAAATATCAGCCTTAATGAAGGAAATGACTGCGGCACCAATAAGTCACTTATTTCCTCATTACACTGGTTAATTTTAACACAGTCTCTAAAATGCTCCCTCACCCTATCTGCTGCCAGTCATAGGTTTCCACCTGACTTAACATGAGGCTCAGTGCAGGGGACCCGCAGATGATAAATACCCTGGGTATCAATCTGCATAGAGGGACACAGACGACACGGTGGCAGTACTGTCAGCTCAGGCTGGTTAACAATGCCTGGGAGCCAGGGGACCATGTTGAACAAAACCAGATTCAAATCAACAGTCTCTTAGAGATATGCCAGGGCAATAACCATGACATGGCCTGTGTGAATACGCAAGGATGGATTGAGACAGGACAGATTTAATGATGGATTGTACAGTCACAGGGTTTTAAAAAATTCATTTTTGAAATTTTGCAATACTGACAACTACACTATTGCTTATTTGCACAGAGATTTATTCAGAGAATGCATCTCAAATACTGTAGAGTGGTGATTCTCTGACATTTTGGTCCATAAGATTTTGAAATGTTTCTTTCAAGGTGAAATTTCTGGAAAGGTGTTATGAAACTTTCACTCTTCCCCATATTTTAGTTTATGATCAAATATCTACAAAGCTCATATTATCATCAGTTTTAGTTTTGTGTTTAGGGCTAAATACCAATATTTCTTTCCAGTAGGCAGTTTTTAATAGTTTGCTGTGTGTCTGCTTTTTATCGTTTATTTAATCTTAAAAACATCTTTTATGATTTTAGCATGCTAAGATGCTAAGCTAAGATGATGACCATGGCAAGCACTACCTGCGAAACATCAACCTGTTAACAGTGAGCACAGTGGTATGGTACTCAGATAAAAGCATGGCTTATGACTCCTAATCTCGTTTCAATAACTGTCCATTGATTCAAGGGAAATTACTGACCAAACAAGG
>NW_018127920.1:265732-267431 GCF_001952655.1 Monopterus albus
GTCTTACTGTGATACAGCATATTACACTGGTTGTAATGATTGTATTACTGTGAACCAGTATTTTGGACAGATGGACAATCTAACCGACAGGTTTGTCCATACCATTCTCACACCTAGGACATCAAATACTGATGCTTTGGTGTTGGTTCATCATGATGCAGAACAAAACCAGGGTAAAAATCACAATGGTTGTTTTTGGAAAAATGGGCAATCAAATTCAGTTATGTGAAATATACACAATGGTATAATCTGACATAAGCTTTGCAAATAACTGGTGGTGGAAGAAGTACTCCGATCTTTTACTTAACTTGCAATACCACAAAGTAAAAATACTTTGTTACAAGTAAAAGTCCTGCATCCAAAATGTTACTTAAGTAAAAGTACAAAATATTAGCATTAAAACATATTTAAAGTACTGAAAGTAAAAGTACTCATTATGCAGAATGGCACATTTCCATTAATGTATATCATATTATTGAATTTTAATTCCTGATGCATTATTGTGTTCATCACATTTAATGTTGCGCTGGCTTATTAGCCCAAAAACTGAGACATTAATCAATTGACTGATTGTCAACAAAAACGCACTGGTTCTGATCTGTTACATGTGAATATTTGCAGTTTCTTTTCTTCTGAGATAGTAAATTAAATCCATCCATTTGCACACTGGTCAGACAAAACAATGAATTAAAGGCATTACCTTTTGTTACTTACTAATTAAACTGATAATGAGAATAGGTGCCCATTACATGAATGTTTCCTTGAATGCTGCAATAACATGTTCAGAGCTCTGCTTACTGAGACACTGAGATGCAACAATAAAATGTGATGCTTACCTTATCAGTATCAGTACAGAACCAGTTAAGACATGAATCACTGACAAATATAATCTAAAATGTAATATACGCATTGTGCTTATATACCAACACTTGGCAAAAATCTTGGACCCTTAGTGTGTTCAATGTTAAATTTGCAAAAAGACACAATGAAATAAATAATAAGTGAATTGGGAGTTTCGGAGCTGGAAACACCTGTTTATGACCAAAAGACCTGACTGTGCACCTTTGTTTTATTTTCAGACACCAAGGACCACTTGCCCAGTTAATACAGCCACAAGCACTGGGAGCAAATCTCTTTTTTCAACAGCGAGAAGCTACTTGAAACATTAACATATTGTATCTGCCATAAAAAACAATGCAACACGTTAGGTACAGTAAATGACACCAAATTAACTGACATATTCTTGTTATAGACTAGTAAAACATTTTTCTGCTTTACCTAACAACCACTTTCATTACCACATTAACAGTACTGCATGTGGACAGACACTGACAATGGCTGCAGGGATGCTGTCAACCTCCTCTATAGTCAATTGATACCACTAGTAAAAAGCAACACTGGACACTGACATGAATAAAATATTACTGTCAGCCATAAAGAAAGTCCTAAGCCTTAATAAAGTGAGGATCATCAGTGTCCTCTGGAGCATTTTGCTTTTTTGTGTTTTATTAAAAATACAAAAATCAAAGACTAACATGAGCATACACAGACATGTACCAAAGCCCACACAAACGCACCCTGTCCAACTGAAAAGGCACACATGCAAATACTGGTATCCATACGTGGGATATACACTGCTATATTTTTATGTACACCACCACCAAGTCACCACACTTGCACAAAAACTAAGCAAAACAAC
>NW_018127920.1:267442-269063 GCF_001952655.1 Monopterus albus
AACAACTCTTAGAGCAGTAAAAGATTTTCAGTTTTTCACTCTCTAGGCATACTTGCCAAACTTCAGAACCAGAAAATATGGAGGATTTCAAAACACAAAAAAAGGGAGGGGGGATTCCTCCCCCAGGTCTAACCAATGGGGGCAACTTGGGGGTTTAATGTCTTGCCCCCGGATGGTTAGAGTCCTCAAAATTGAACCTTATTTATTTTTTTATATCTTTATTTCAAACATAATTAAATAAATGTTAAATCAATAACTAGAGAACAAAACATATGCGCCCAATCTCCAGCAAATTAATACATTCTAATTCATCATCTTAGGCAATCCTTGTTCAAAAAGTAGTAAGAAGTTAAAAACTTTTCTAGCTCTTTTATAGAATGAAAATAACAAAATAAGCATACACTGCACCAGCAGTATTTATGTAAAATACTTTTAATTCTCAGTGAATACAAAATAATTTGTCTCTTTTAGCAAGAACTCTGACATAAAAAATAAAAATTTGACTTGTCATTTGTTGAGGGGTGTCAATCTCCTTTTATTTCATGAGTCATGAATAACCCAATTCAATCTCAAGTAGACCAGTAAAGCTATTGCATAACAGCCCATAAATAACAACAAAGAACAAATTATGAGATAAGATCCTCTAATTACTTTTTCTTTGAAGAACGCAATATGCTTCTGTAGCATTTAAATTTATGCTTTTGAAGTATGATTTATAGAGCCGAATTAAGTCTGAACTAAAAATCTGTTGTTTTTAAAAAAATACACAAACAACTTTTCATTACCTGTCTCAAGCAATCAGACAACAAGAGCAGATTCAAATATCAATGCGAGTCACACATCAAACAATCATTCCAACAATCCAAAAACAAATCAGTCAGATTTGAAGAAACATAAGGACTTGATTGGTTCATCTCCTTTCAAAATGTTATTTGTAAAGAGCCGTTTAAATTTGTTCAGTTTCATTTATTATCTATTCAGTCACTCTTTCAATTTCTATATCATTTATCATGAGTTTCTTATTTGATTTCATTGGGTGATTATCAAGAATGATAAATCTTGTTTTACGTAAATTCATTGTCAGTTTACTTACATTAAACCAAATCTTCATCTTACAGAATTCCTTTTCCATTGTATCTCTACTTAAGTACAGTACTTGAGTAAGTGTACTCAGTTACTTTCCACCATTGCAAATATGTTCCTACCAATTTGTCAAAATTAACTACACTGGTATGACAAAGGGAGACTGCATGTGATTCTGAAACTCTTCCTTTTTCAGAGGCAAATGATGTCAGACAAGGTTCCTGATGTGTTAACTGGCAGTTGTGGGTCTCAAAACAACCCACTAGACTGACAGCTGGTTTTAGCATCAATCCTCTGCACACCCTGCTAAAATGGACACTGGAAGAGAAGGGTTCTTGAAAGATCAAGCTGACAGCACTATATGCTTCTCCTTGCTGGGCCTCCTAACTGAGTTGGACATTACTATTTTACACAGCCGCTCCACAGTCAAAGTCCTTTAAAACTACACATTCTTCCTCTCACATCTCCAAGATCACTGGGGACTTCTCATGGATTTTTTACAGGAGCCAAGATAGACGGAGAGCAAGGATGAGGAGGG
>NW_018127920.1:269126-269984 GCF_001952655.1 Monopterus albus
TGAGATGTCAGACTACTCCTTGACACTAAAGGACAAAGAATGGCTGAACAAAAAATGTAGTGCTAGGTTGTCAGGACGGGGAGACCACTGCCTGAACTCCAGAACGCAGGTGCCGGAGACACTGTCAAGACAGAACCTCTTGTCAATACACACACACACCCATTTGGGAAATTTGTGGGTACATTCTCATTCTCACACTAACCTCAGTATGAACTCTTAGAAAAATCTGATTCATTGCTTGAAGGACCAGTAGTTTTGCATTCTTATTGTAACTGCATGTGTATATTTTACATTAGCGCCAACGATTTCCTAAAGCACATAATCTATTTAATGATACATTTTGCAGAGGGTGCTGGTTCTGATTTATTCCAGTTCAATGTAAAAGCCAACAGATTTGCTTGAGATACACTAGACATGCTATTGAGCAGGAAATGTTTTGGGGACTCTACAAAATTGCTGTGTTCAAGTATTAATTTGAAACTGACTTTTGAGACATGAGCTGGCTGACAAACAGCAAACTTTGCATGAGGACCTAATTCCCTTTATCCCATTCCATTTTTATTTGATCTAATTTTCTTTTTGTTACAAAGAAGTATTCTTACTTACAGCTGTAGATCTGATGGAAGCTGAGGCTGTCGGGCAGGCTGGTGTCAACCCTGCTTCTTCCCTAGCCTTCCAGGGCAGAGAACTAACCGAGATCCCAGGAAGGGAGCAGGCTCAGTATCAGAAGCAAGAGGGCCCAAGTTGAACTCAGGGTGCAGAGTAATGGAGATCACCCCCAGTCTGATGGAGGAGTGGGGGCTCTGTGAGCAGGTGGCATGAGAACGGCTCCCCTCCCGCCCGTCAAGTTTTCACAGG
>NW_018127920.1:270139-292861 GCF_001952655.1 Monopterus albus
CCCCAGTCTGAGGGAGGAGTGGGGGCTCTGTGAGCAGGTGGCATGAGAACGGCTCCCCCCCCGCCGGTCAAGTTTCCACAGGATGGTCCAATAGGAGCCACCCACCCAGCACGAGTCCAATTAGGCCTCCTCCTCAGCCTGTAGCTCTTTCACCTAAGATGACATGTTCTGGATCTCAGGAAGATGTGCTAGCCAGGGGTGGCTTCGAACAAAGGCCTCCATCATGGTGCAGAGCCGGATCCACTCCAATGGGTGCTGGAGAGTGCCGAGGTGGTGACAGAGGTCACTGATCCCTCACCACAGGACAGATATCTCACTGGCTGGGTCCCCTGGGTCCATATCTGGCTGGTTCATACTGTCAGGGGCAGGTACTGGTGGACCCAATGTACAGACCCACACCAATCAGGAAGCGAAGGTCCAAACCATGACAGTTTCTGGATCTGAAGAGCTTGACAAACGGAGACAAGAAGTTCCAGAGGATTCCATGCTGTTTTGGTTGTGTCATGTGATGTTTGATAGAGGAGGCCATGCATTTTGCCACTCTTCCTGGCTCTTCTTGCATGGAAACCAGAAGTGGCATATTTGACTTGTCCCAGTTTTTGAAAATGTAGTAGAAATGACTACAATTTATGAATTTTAATAATACCTCATTAGAGGTAGCTTTATGATGTAAACTACACAATATATAATTAATAAACAATTCATTCATTCTCATCTGAAAGTAATGAACTCTCACTTCATTGACCAAGATACTGGGAATGAAAGAGACAAAAGATGACATGAGAAAGCCAGTTATTTACAAGAAGGAGAAAGGATCGGGATGTGACGTACCTGACCTGGCACTGTGTAATAAAAGGGATGAACGAATTTGGTGAATGAATAAACGAGCTATTGGTTAGCAATTGTGGAAAATGAGTTAAAATTGTCTAAAGTCTCATTAGATTTTGGATCTAAATCTTATGATTTAAATGATAATTTAAATGCAAAGTGACATTAACAGGTAGTAAAAACAGTTCTTGTTGTATTGCATAGAAAAACACAGACCAGACACGTGCGAACAGACACGACGGGTTCAGACTTTGATCTGGACAAACGGAAGAGGGATTTGTGTAGTCCTTTGCTGGATTGAGCATAAGACTTTATCTGATTGTCCAGGACTCTGCAGGCTGGAGTCCTCTGATTGGCTGGGACTGTTGTTATAGACACACTTTCCTGGCTGGTTCTCTTGGAAATGTACTGTGGAAATGTTCACGCCCCATCTCTGGATGAAACTGTTGGTTTGGGTTTTAGGAAGAGAATTAATAGTTTTGTTTTAAGATAATGTTATGCAGTTCATGACTTGCTCTTCTTCACCATGGCTCACACATTTAAAATATACATTTATATGATTGGAATGTGTGATAAATCACATTTAAAAATAAAATTTAGGCAGCACATAGTTTGAACATTAAAGGGCATATGTAGACATTATGTGGAGGTCGAGTTAACTTTGAATAAAAAGCACATGCAGTAAGCAAACAATTGCTATTAGCACACCTAATCATACAGAAATCAAAAACACTTAATTCCTAACTAATTTTTTAGCAATACTTTGGACAAGACTTAACACTGCATAAAAACAGAGAAAGAGACCTTGGTGCAAGGACTGAGTTAAGTATGTCCAAAAGTAATTTATCAGCACTACCAAGTCATGTGTAAATGTGTCTTTATACATTTCACGCAACTTTTGGTTAACATAATATCACATTTATTTCCACTATAACATTTTCATTGGTTATAAGAGAGAATAATAAGTGAGGAATTTGTGGCAGTGCTAAAATGAAAGAAAGGGGTCTCTTCACATTCCAGTGTGTCCTGTTCTCCTGGGAAGGATCAGATAAGAGCAGTAAACTGTCTTGTGAGTGTGAATCCTTCAGACTTTACAGCGTCTGAGGTCAGGGGTGTGAGTTAAAGACATGCATTCTAATTGAGTAAAGTCACAAGGAGTGGTGGTTTAGTAGACACCGGGTCTTGACTAGGTGATGGCATCTCAATGTGTGCATGAAGAGGATGGGGGAAGTGAGGTGGGAGAGGAGGCATCTGTATAAAGCTGTCTGAGGTGAAGCAAAGCAGAACAAACAGAGCCAAGTTCTATATATTTGACAGTGGGCAGGGGGACATCTCCCTGCTCCTCACTGCCTGAAAATCAAAGTTGGGTATTGGGCAGCATGTCCTTATGGGCCTTGGAAACTTACGCTTTTTTATACTCAATGGTCTTGATGGTATTATTACAGGAGTCCAGTTCTTCCACCACTTTGCTGGTGAGGCCACTGAGGACAATTTGGTCCATGTTAAAAGCAGAAAGGACCGAGCAGAGCTGAGTCTGCATCCAGCCACATGGTCTTCAGAGATGCTTCATGCTGTGGCTTTTGAATATTCTCAGAGTAGGCCTTGTACAGCTCGTCCCTCTCCAGCTGAAGTTTGATGAACTGCTCGTCCAGTGTCGCACAATCCCATTTCTTAGCTTTCAGCTTTTTTTGACCTTTAAATTATTAGCCTTTTTCAGTATGCAACTCATTTTTTCCAGTCTCATCAATTTCCTCCTTGACTTTTGAGACATTCAGTGAGGCTTTTGTTGTCCTGCAAAACAGACCATTTCTTTCACTTCCCTTCCTGTTTCGCCTTCATTTCTTTAATCCATCCCATCAGCGGGACATTCATCATGTTCATATCCTGGCATATGGAATCAGAAAGCAATTTAGCATCAGTGAGAGCTTTGATGTGCTTGTTCCAATCATCTTCTCTCTCACTGATCTCATTTTTCCTCATGTTGTCCAGCTTCATCTGTTTCTCATACTTGTCTTCAATTTGTTAATGTGAAAGAAGGTTAAGTTGTCTCCTGTCTCCATTTCTCACTCAGCAAGTGAATAGGAGGTACGAACAGTGTTCTCATGCCAAGAAGGAGTAGTCGTATTGTTGTCTGGGTGGATACAATGCTTTTACAATCCACAGTTCCAGAAACAGGCTGTGATAATGAAAGGGGGAAAGGTGAGGAATTTTGTCAGATATCAAAAGAAATGTGGGAGAATTTTGACTGTGGGAGGAAATAAGGATAGGATAGTGAAAAACGGGAGTCTCCCAGGAAAATTGGGAGGTTTGGCAGGTATGTCACTAAATGCTTTACTGAACATAGGCCCAGGGGGATTAGATTGTGGGTGATGACTCAATATGTGTAGCCTCAATGCATGAAAGAGGAGCTGGCCACGCTGTTTACAGATACACATTTTATTTTGTAGCATGATATTGTCAAGCAATACTCCCACTCCACGCTGCCACCCCCACCGGCCTGTACGCTTCTCAGTAAAGGCTCTTACATGGTCTGTAATCAATTCTAAAAGGTTCAATGGTATGAAAAGCAATTACACGGCACATGTGTCCACTGTCAGGCAGCTGGTGAGCCTGCAGTTTGAGAGGTAGGCTCCCCAGTGATTACAGAGTGTAGATCTAGAGCTGTGTCAGTTATATAGGTTGTTTCTGTTAGATCCTCCCATTACACCAGAGGCCCAAGCAACCTTCCAGGCCTGATTGACTGAGACAGCCTCTGACAGTTATTGACAGGCTGCTTCCCAGAAAGGGCAAAAGAGAGAGAGATGGAGAAAGATTCAGCAGCAAATCCCCATGTTTTGGCCCCTCACATATCAAGTTTCTATGTAGCCTCCAAGTGGGATTCTTTCCTCTATATTATTTGAAGATGCTTCTTATGGACTGCAGTTTATTAAATATCAAATATCTGCCACACAATATTCTCCAGTGAGATCCTTATTAAATAACCCTAAAGAAGAACAATAAAATGACTTGCTTTTTTATTTGGACATTGTACTCTATTCACCAGTTTACAGTAACTTTTTCAAATGATCAAATGCATGTTGTGCTGCTCTGTGTAGCCTACTGCTGACTGATACGAGACAATATTCTGCTCTCTGCCCCTAGAAAGTTCGGCATAGCCTTATTCATCAGGAAAAGCCTTTGATGCTCAGAAAGTGAAATGTTTAATATTTACAGTACAGCAGTGTGTTGGAATAAATAAATAAGTGCAAAGGAACTTAAATAGAGGATACTACCTTATTTAAGATCAAAACAGGCAATAGAAATCTGGCAAAAGCCATAACTGAGAATCTGCCTACCTAATCTAACCTAACTAAAATATACCTTAAATACAGTACACTAGATGTCAAAAGTTTGGACACGCATTTCCATCAAATGATATGGGAAAGGCTGTCCGAAAGTTTGACTGGTAGTGTATTAGCATATTCTTATTATAGTATAACTAAAATAAGAGATCACTCCTTGCTCAGATATGATGTACGGTATCAGTACACATAAAAACCATAACATATATAAATTATGTTCACATTGTATAATACCAAATCATAAAAAGTTGGGATGGTGTGTAAAATCAAAATTGAAACTGAAAATGGTGATGTGTAAATCATCTGTGTTCTGTATTACTTTGAAAACAATACAGCAGCACATTATTTGATGTGATACCTCATCAGTTTTATTCTTTGTTCAACATAAACACTCTGATGCTGCAACACATTCCAAAAAAGTTGGACAGCTGCATTTCAGGGCCAGTAATGAGGTAAAACAATGAAATGATGACTCCATTTGAAACAGGTGATGTCAACAGGTGACTGCATCATGATTTGGTACAAATGTGGCATCCAGGAAAGGCCGAGCCTTTTAGGAGCAAAGATGGGTTGAGGACCACCAGTTTGCCAACATACAGTATGTTTGAAAAAATTATTGAAATTATTAAAAATGATGTTCCTCAAAGAAAGATAGGAAGGGATTAGGATATGTCACCCTCTGTGGTGCAGAACATTGTTAAAAGTTTCAAGGAATCTGGAGGGGTTTCAGTGTGGAAAGGGCACAAGCCTAAACTGGATGACCGTGCTCTCTGATCCCTCAGACGTCGCTGCATCCAAGAATCGTTACTCTTCTATAAGCGATATCACCACATGGGCTCAGGATGACTTTGGCAAACCCGCGTCAGGCACTACAATAGGAGTTAGGGGGCGACAGTGTGGCAGTGGGTAGAGCAGACGTTTCTCAACCGGAAGGTTGAAGGTTCGAATCTTGGTACTGGGAGTCCACATGTAAAAGTGTCCTTGGGCAAGCTGCCTGTGATGGTGGCGCGGACACACACAGCAGCCTGGGGCCCTCGGCTCCAAACAAAATTTTGTTGTACATGTCGCAATGTTACAATGACAATAAAATAAAGCTAGATATATAAATGCTGCTTAAAACTGTACTGTGTCAAGAGGAAGCCCTATGTCAACAGTGTCCAGAAGTGCAGTCGACTCTCAGAGGCATTTGGGATGGACCATCACACGATGGAAATTTGACCTGTGTTTCATGTCTTTTTTGGTAGGAATGGACATCGTGTGCTCTGGACCAAAGACGAAAAGGACCATCCAGACTGTTACTAGCAACAAGTCCAAAATACAAGGTCTGTCATGGTCTGGGTGTGTCAGTGCCTTGGCAAAGGTAACTTACACTTCTGTGATGGCCCCCTTAATGCTTGAAGAGCCCATGACATGCTTTTCTATGTTGTCTAACTTATCTACAATGTTACAGCAGTGAATTATCACCTTAGATGTGACCCAAAGCTCAAAAAGTAAGGTGTACGTAAGTTCTAGAACTTCTGTGCAGAAGTAACTCGGTTTATACAAGTCTTGCGAGACTTTTCTCCTAACAAAATGAAGTATTACATGATAGTTTATTGATTTCCTTGAATGGTCATAATCTCCAGGCAGTTGTGCGTTCATTTGAGGTTGCCTGACATACACCGGTGCTATTGTTTCAGTTTGTTGTGTCCTCCACTTTCACCAGCAGCAGGAAACATGTTCACAAACTATCTTCTCATTTTTAGGAAGAGTCTCTCTGGTTTTATCATTCTGAAAAAATTACAGGCTTTAGAGTTATGAGGGGTGCCAAGATAATCTAGAGTTACCCAAGCTTAAACATTAAATACTGTAGCTGGAAATGAGCATGCCATGGACTCTAAATCTTGGAGCAACACATGCTTCTTTCAAGACGACATTGTTTCCAGGGATGCCCATGCAAATTTCAACAAGACAATGTAAAACCTCATAATGCACACATTACCAAGGCCTGGCTGTGGAGGAAAGGGGTGCAAGTGCTGGGCTGGCCTGCCTGCAGCCTGTCCCTAATAGGAACTGTGTGGCACATTTTGAAATGCAAATTGTGTCAACAAAGCCCCTGGACTGTTGTGCACCTTAGGACTTGTTTGTAGAAAGAATGGGACAAAATGACACCTGACACACTTAAACACTCGGTGTCCTCAGTCCCTAAACATCTAAGTATTGTGAAAATTAATGGCAACATCACACCGTGGTAAACACTTTACTGTCCCAACTTTTTTTGGAATGTGTTGCAACGTCAGAATTGAAGTGAGTGTTTATTTTGAACAAAATAAAATTGATGAGGTGTCACATCAAATAATGTGCTGATGTATTGTTTTCAGTGTAATACAAGACACAGATACAGTATTTACAAATCACTATTTTTCAGTTTTAATTTAGATTTTACATACCATCTTAACTTAACACTTAACACTACAATGGCAATGTACTGCAATTGCTGATTGGATTTGGTTTAGAGGTTAAATTTTTGGGCATTACATTAACTAGTGGAAACAAAGTCACCAGGAGAAGGTTGGGAAGGATGAAAAGTATTGCAGTCACACCAGAGAGTGTTCTGGTTAGATGCCAGTAAACACATTGCATCTGAAAGTAGCAGATCACAGACTTTCTCTGACCTTTCCCAAGCACTGGGCATGCACACAACAATACTTTAATAATGATGGAGAATCCACATAGGATCCACCTTTTTGGCCAAAAATAAATGCATTGTCTGAACATTTTATATCTTCAGTATCAGTGTTTTTTAAAACATACTCTAGTCACAATTATGTTTCCTTCAAAACATGTTTGCTGACATCAGTTGCATATAAACATTATTCCCAGGACACAGGGCTGCAGATACAGGACAGTTGAGTGACTATTTAGTCTTATTTTAAAATACAACATCAATGCATTAATTACTGAATTATTTTTTTTTATTCAAAGATATGCAAGAACAGACAATTTTGCAATGTGCTATACTTTGAGGTATTAGCTTAGCTAATGTAAAAAAAAAAACAAAGTAAAATAAAAAAAGCTTTTTAACAACTTCAAAATATTAAACTTAATTGTATCATTTTAGTTGGCACCAGTAACAGTGTAATTTATGTCTGTAATAAAATCCTTAGTTGTGAGGTTTCAAAACATCAAAGTTTACAGGGTCTTTATGGCTCCAGTAACCTCAAAGATAACATACTGTATCTTGGCAGCTAGACACACTCCTCAGACTGATATGAACAGCGAGAGCTGGTGAGCTCACTTCTTTCTAATGCCACATTTTCAAACTTCTGATCCAGCCAACACTGACTCGAGTGACATCACTTACTGTAAGTCACACAGCTCCCTCTGGAGACATTAAAGAGATCCTGTTTAAAGTTTATTGAGACTGCACCATTTAAGAGATTAGCCATTATGCTGGCTTTGGCTATGACCATTATTGTACAGACTGTGAAAGTGGAAATCTGACTTTATCATTTAAAACAAAAATAATTAAATCTGCAGTTTCAGTGACCAGCCTCTAACATGGCTCATCAGTATTGTGTTTGTTTGATGTGACAGTTGGGGTGTTTATGGTACTAATATGGCACACTCCAGAAGGTCTGGAGTGGTATAGAATGCTAGTGAACATAATGCTGTCAAATACACACTGGCTCTGCATATTTGAGATCTTGAAGAACAGGAACACAATTGAGTGATTTTGCAATATTTCACAGAGCAATGAAGTGAATATGTGTAATTTCCCTGAAAGTGTGGTATACCATTAACTATGCAGTTAACCGTCAGTAGTATAAATATAAACATTCACTCAGCCACACTATTAACAAGCAGCAATATACTGTAGGAAAACATGACAAAATATGACATAATTAGTACAGTGAGATACAGTATAAGGGCTGAAGACATGCAGTCCAACAGCTACAGAATTCTCACATATCCTACCAGTCAACACCCCCCATGTCAGGTTGCAATGGTTCAGTATATTTTCTGTGCTGACACAGTACCACGTGAAAAACTGTGAGCAGGCTGCAGTGCTCTGTGCAACTGGTGAAGACAGTGTTGGTATTAGCATCTCAGTTATGTGTTGATAAACACATTGGGGAAAAAAACCCAGTCGCTGAAAGGCAGAATTCATGCCAATCCCATTTTCAAAATTATTACATTTCATTAGTGACAGTTTTGTTTTATTTCATTATAAATCTTATTAAAATACCTCCTTTTGTTTCATAATTTTTCCTCACAACAAAATGTTCCATTTCATAATGTCACTTTTAATAACAATGGCAGTGTTTCATTGCTACATTTTACACTATTTATTCATCTGACTCATGTTGAACAATTTGTGCTTTCACAGAAAAAAAAATGACATCGCCAGCGAACTAGTTCTGCATGTCACCAATATCCAAAGAAAAACATTTTCAAAAGGCAATGATCACTGTAAATACAATGAACTTTCTCATGCAACTTTATCTCCCCAGGTGCTTGTCCCTTCCAAAGAGAAGTAATTTCTCTATTAGCATTACTGTTCACTGAGAAAAGGCTTGTTTGCATTGTTAGCAGTCGTAATAGAAAGCAGTGGTTTTACTAGTCAGCCACAGGCTCATCAGCATTACATTTGGGTCTCATGTATAAATATGAGGTGTCTTCTCTCCTAATCCTAACAATACTGCTGAATCAGTCCACCCGCTATTAGACTTCCAGCCACTGTAGAAATGCTGCTGCTGGTAATACTGATGACACTGATTTACATATTACAACAAAATCCATCCCTGCCATGGGTTGTGTTGTAGCTGAGCTAACCTTGATTTTATGTATCACACACTCATCAGATTAAAAATTGATCCCAAGGTATGAAACAACTAGACAGATGTAGACATGTGTTGTCAGGCTGTTTCATTTGCCAGTTTGAAATTGGAAACAGACAGGTGTCAAAGGCTTGGACACATTTTCCTATTAATTCAACAGGAATCCATAAAGACTATACCAGTCTGTCCTAGTTTTATAAGCAATACCCAACCTTGTTGATCATCTCATCTGTACGATTAGGGTCACTGTCCAAATATTTGCATGCTTATTAAAGGAGAGAGAAAGAGTTAATTTGATTGCAGAGCACTGAATAACTGCTGATATTTCCAACTGTAAAAACAGTTCAGTTGGTTTAGTGCTTATTAATTGACATCTCTCTGGTTGAAAAATCAACCAAACTAATCAGTGCTTTGCAAAAGAGATTCACAGTGATGATTTCATCATCCTTTTCCAGACTAAGAATGATGGCAACAGAACTCTACTATCAAAATGGGGACATGCTTGTATGAGTCAATACAGCAACAAGTTTTTGTTAAACCCTCTGGAGTTCTTCAGGGACAATTTTGTCCTGAGGGTAACCAATGTACAGTGTTTTTGAAGATCCTCTGAGGGTTAATTGAACTTACAAAAATGGCAACTTCTACACTGGCCCATTTCTTTAGTGAACTTGACAAATGTTATCTTGGCAAAGGGGAACTTACACTCTGAAGTCTGTTTACAGGTGTTGCAGAGCAGTACAGCATAGATAAAAAATAAATAAATAAATAGAGACAAGCTGCTTGAGAGCTCAAGTGATGTCACTTGAGTCAGTATTGGTTTGGGACTGAAGACTAGACGTTTGGACATGAAAAACATGTGAGGGTAAAATGAGCTCTGACATCTGAAGCCTCTAGCTTACAACACACCTGAATCTCTGATCAGGATCAGTCTGTTGTAGTGTTAGTAATGTACAGTAGGCACCAGGGTGAGAGGAGAGAGGTATGTACTGAATAAAAACTAGGATAGTTATAGTTCTGTAACATTGAGTTTGATCTTATTGTCACACTGTAGATTATGATTCTAACAGTGTGCAATGCTAAATAGGTGAAGTACTTAACTGATCTTACCACAGCTGTGTGATTGGAAAATGGTATCCCACACAGAAAATAGCTAACATGAGCACCATGTATGACCAAACAGTGATACTCAAGTTGGTTGAGCTGAGTTTAACGTAAACGTACTTCCCTATGCTAAGACAGTTGTACTGTCTGTGAAAATGCGAAAGGTTCATCGGCATCTTCAGAATCAAACATGTCTGGTCACCTTGCTCACTCTTTCAGAGAAGGTAAATGCCTTAAGCATTATCTGTGCCATCTCCTGGCACATTCAGATTGAAAGGCCAGAAACTAATTACCAACTGTGACTGCCTGACAAAGCTCCAATTCTAACTCATTTTCCCTGTCAAACAGAGAGAGGAGTTGGATGCAGGGACTTGTCAAACTCAAGACTCACTTTGCAAAAACCTGCCTGCTTGACCCCCCTCCAGCCCCCTTCCTGTGAAAACTGTGACTGTCCAGCTCACTGCTGTCTTCTGATGTGAAAAGAGAGCGCAGCGGCTCAGTGGTCATGAGGTAAATTAAATCTCAAAAGACGAGAGCCATACGGCTGGAGTTAATTTATTTACAAGCTGGCTGATGGGGGCCACAGAGGGCCCACAGTGGGATTCAGGGGAAATGGCCTCTAAACATGAGCTGTGGCAGCTCTGATAAATCTTATTTAACACTTTGCTTCGTACTGCTAGGTGCTTCCACAACAGCTGCACTCATGCAATCACTAATACAGACAGATGACAGATAGATTCCATGCATTTATGCTACCCTTTGACTCTGCAGAATTTTTATTTCTTGCACCAATCATGGCACAGTCAATAATACAAAATTAAATGTGCTAAAGAACATTTCTGATGGAAGCTCAGTATATGAGTTAAATGGTGTTTACCCATTATTTGGCCCCAAAGAGGGGAGTGTCAGGCCATGCCATCATAAATCTTCAGAGCCCCACAACAAGCAACAACATTTTGCAATCTTAAACTACCCTTAACACAAAACTTCCCTGAACCCTATCCTCAACCAAGCAAAGAGCAGGGCCCGTATTCACAAAGCATCTTATAATTCTCTCAGAGAGCTCCTATCTTAGCCTAAAGAGTCCTAGCTGGGAGTCCTAGACTAAAAGTGATTTAGGAAACTTCTCAGAGCAACTCTGAGCAAGGAAAGTACAAAAACTTTTATCTTAGTGAGGAGGTGTGGGTGACCCCGTTGTATAATCATGAATATAGGCAACTTTATGCAAAATTTCTGTTATAGCCTAAATATCTTAAAGTTAATTAAAACCGTATTGATGCTGTGGTACCTCTTTCTGTTCACAAAAACGTCTTCATTTTCCATGGTGCGATTATGCGAATGTGCATCATCAATTGCACCGACAACACCGGGGAAACCCGCTATGTCCATGAATGCCCTTTTGTGAGTCTGCAGAGTGTGAACGTCCAGTGGAAACGAAATAGGCCGTGTCACTATATGAGACTGTGAAAGCGCTTCAATAGTTTGTGCGATCACTCTGCTGATGGAAGGTTGTGACAGGCACAAGTCATCGCTGCTGCACTGTTGCATCTTTCTGGTTGCCAAATAACTCAGTGTTGTAATCACTTTGATTTCGGGCGTTATGGCATTACTACGAGCGGTCGGAGATGTGAGCGCATCTCTAATAAGGTCAACCACAAACAATCCCATCGTGATCCAATCTGTAGCGTTTAACTCACGGTCGTTCATTGTTTCGAGAATATTTCTTCTTTCCACCATTTTGTCCGCTGCTAGAGGAACTTTTAAGCCGCTTAAAAGTCTTCCTCTCTACTCTTACGGATCTTTACCTTAGGAGATGTTCTTAGGGCTAAGATGTTTTGTGAATTACTTTTATCTTTACCAAGATTTAGTAATAAATTTAAGGGGAAATTCTAAAAAAACGCCATAACTCTAAGAGTTTTCTTAGAATTTCGTCACTAGGAGCAACTTTTAGGCTTAGGAAGCTTTGTGAATACGGACCCTGATTGCCTGTCTTAGGCTCCACCCTTTTATACCTAACTCACCTAGCAGAGAGACAGCTGACCTGGCTACAGATCCCCTACAACCAACCTCCACTGGACAAACTCTCATTCCAGCCATGCTCTTCTGCGTCCATGGCTAATTCTGTGTATTTCAGTTTTCTCCTCTCACTCAATTACACTGTATCTACAGTGTCTTCCCAGGGAATTGTAAGCTTGTCAAAACACACTGTTTGGTGTGTTTCTGACCACAATACAAGGTCTGGTTTAAGGTTAGTGCTGACTGTCTCCTCAGGAACTATGAGCTGATTCCATAAATCTACTTTCATTTGCCAATCTCTCCCTGCCTTTAGCTGGCCTGCATCCTGCCTGTTCAAAATGACTTGCTTCCTGCCTCTTTCACCCTCATGAACAAACAAAATCCCCTCTTGTTTCTTCTTCTTATTCTCCACTGAGTTTACTTCTAAGCACCTACTTTCAATAGCTGTTGCTAAACATTTCAACATGTTTCCAGGTGTAGTCTCCTTGAGCAAGGCTTGTTTTACATCCTGAGAGGATGTGCCAAAGTGAAGCTACCCCTGAACACAAGGGACATGTGTATCCATCTATTCAGATTTGGAGAGAAGGAAGCACATCATAAATTGCACCTAGAATAAATCAAATCCTTCCTACCTCCATGTACCACATTTCCCTCCAACTACGTTTCTTCCTTTCTATGTCTTCCCATCTCATCCTGTCCCTGCTGAGTCTTTACCCAACTTCCTGCCTCCTAATCACATCAATAACCATTTTACTTTTGTCAGCTGCTGCTGCTTTGCTCCAAGAAGGTTGTGAAACCACCATGTCCATGTTGTACCTGCCCTACAATATCCCAATGTTTAAGAGCTGCCTGAGCCTGCAACACTGCCTTATACTATATCATAAACTGTCAGTGGCCATAACAATCGTGGCAAAAGATCAAACTGTAGGCACCACAGTTTGAGTTTGCCTGGGAGGCCTGACGCCTCTGTGCTCTTAATCCTATCAACTGCCTGCTGTCTCAAGCCCTGAATCTGCTGTTTATCACTAAGAGCTGCATCATACCACCTACCTAAACTTTTGACTGGCTTCTCTAACACGTTTGGAATCCGCTCAACATCAATACAAAACCTTTTATTTGAAAGCACACCTTTCACAATTGAAATGCTTCTTGGTTTCTCTGGTTTCATCTTCATTCTAGCCCACTTTAAGTTAGCACTCAGCTTGTTTAGTAGTACATGGTGCTGTGGTGGTGATAGTTGTCATGTCATCCATGTATACTCTTATGGGTGGTAACTGTTACCCTGACTGAAGCCTCTCGCCTCGTGCAACCCATCTAGGTGCCCTAATAAGAATCTCTATTGCCATGGTAAACACTAGCGGTGAGATTGTGCATCCTGCCATGATGCCTATCTCCTATTGCTGCCAAGCTGTAATATACTCCACTGCTGTGAAACATATCTGATATCTTGAAAATATTCTCTCGCTGGCACTTTAACTAAGTCTGGTACTTTAAAATAAGCTACCGCTCAATACAGTAGGCTATGTGGTACAGAACCAAAGAGATCTAAGAACACCACATGCAAATCTTTTTTCCTGCTGAATGAATTTGATGCCAGATCATGCTTGTGTGCTCCAAGCATCCAGAAAAATCTGATATTCCAGCTTTCTGTATTGAGGTGTCAACAAGCTTATTCCTTTCTAGGTAGCTTGACAACCTCTGGGCCACTACACTGAAAAAAATCTTCCTACATTCAGAAGGCAATTAGGCCTAAACTTCTCTACTTCAACTGAATCTTTTTCCTTGGAGATAAAAATTTCTTTTGCTCTTCTCCATGACTTAGGAACAAGCTGCTTCTTCCATGCTACTCTGATAAGCCTCCACAAAAACTTCAGCATGTCTGGAATGTATTTATATAACTAATAGGAAATGCCATTAGGCCCAGGGGCTGATCTTGCTTTTGCTCACCTAACCACCATTTCCACTTCTCTCACTGTTGGTGCTTTGGTGTAAATAGGCTGTTCTACTGCCCCAATGGGGGTAATATCTACTGTCCCTATCTTTATCTGCATGCATCTTTTCTAAGTAAGCCTCTAGTTCTCTCTTAGGCACTTTCATGGTGCCACTTTTCTCCTTATTAAATAGTGCCTTGGTGAACTTATATGGCTCCTTATAAATACCTGCCCTAGCATGTTCCTTTTTCTGTCTAGTTTTTCTAAGCTTTTCTGCTCTCCTTAGATTTGTCAACCTAGATTTCAGGTCATTGTGTAACATATTAATGTCCTCTCTCTCATTTTGTCACTTTTGTCCAGTACTTTCTAAGCTGTCTTCATTCTTGAACAAGTCTATCATTCTCCTGCTTCCACCTTGACTTTACTATTTCTGCTGCTGATTTATTTCTGCTCTTGCACACTCCAAAACTATGCACTCCATATTCATAAATTACATCTCACATTTTCTCTAGCTTCTTCTCAACTGTCCCTGTAACTGTTTCAAGAGCATCTACTAGATCTGAAATAACTGTTGTTCATAAGCCCTTTTCACCCGACTGAGTTGATTAACTTAAAAAGTACTGTTCAATGTGGGGCCCCTGACCACTGCGCTCTTCACCTGCCTCCAGGCACCTTTTCCTTCCCTGATGTATTCTAAGGCCCTTGTTTGATGTCCCTTTCCTCCAGCCACAGTGACATACCTGCAATTGTCTTTCTTCTACCTTTGATACTGTTGCTTCCACTGGAGTGCCCACCCTAATCATTGTCAAATTCGTTCAAAGGTCAAAAGCCAGGTGTCCTACCTGTGAGTCATCTTTCACCCCTGCTCTTGCAGACTCTTGGAGTATGCTCTTTTGTTTACTTGTGGATTGATTGGTGCAGCCTAAAAATACAGTAGGCTGCTGCTCTCATGGGTTGCCAGACCATAAAGTCCAAGTGGGGTCTGTTTCCTCCTGTCAGCTGTCTCTCCAGGCTGTTACATGGTCTTCCCCTAGTTGTCAGCTGCCTTGTCACAGTGCTAGCATACACAGTTAATAATACACAATTATATGTGCCAAATAATGAGATTATTCCTATGGAAGCTCAGTATTTTAGTTAAATAATGTTTACCCATTATCTGGCCACAAAGAGGGGAGCAGCAGATCATGCCATCATAAATCTTCAGAGCCCCACAACAAGCAACTACATTTTGCAATCCTAACCTTCCCTTAACACAAAACTTCCCTGAACCCTGTCCTCAACCAAGCAAAGAGCAGATATGTGGCTTGACACACAGCATCTGTATTGTATTTTTGCAGGTTAAGCAGTGGCTGGTCCAGATGGCTTGTGATGTCAGTCACCTCTGAGAGCTGGGTCCACTCAGGTGTCCAACTACTGACACTGTTCTACCAAGAGTGTCAAACAAAATAAGATTAAACTACTAACAGCCCCAATAAGTCAATAACTATTATCACCAACATCAATACATACAATTAGAGTTAATTTATTTATAAGCTGGCTGATGGGGACCACAGCGGGCCCACAGTGACATTCAGGGGAAATGGCCTCTAAACATGAGCTGTGGCAGCTCTGATAAATCTTATTTAACACTCTGCTTCGTACTGCAAGGTGCTTCCACAACAGCTGCACTCACGCAATCACTAATACAGACAGATGACAGATAGATTCCATGCATCTATGCTACCCTTTGACTATGCTCAATTTTTATTTCTTGTCCCAACCATGGAACAACAGTAATTGGAGCATGCTGCTTCATTTAATACACAACATAAAGTTTATCAGTGTTACTGGGCATAAGTCTATGAAAGGATTCACACAGTGAAACCTTGACAGGTATATCATCTCTAATTCAAAATGATACTTAAATAAAAGTACAAAAATATTAGGATCAAAACATAAACTGCTAAAAGTAAAAGTACTCATTATGCTGGATGACACATTTTACATTCCTGTATGTCATATTATTTTATTATAATCACTGAAGCATTATTGTGTTCATCACATTAATGGTGGAGCTGGTAAAGGGGGAGCTCGTGTTAACTGTCCTATATGGATTTAATCTGAATTACTGCTGGGTAGTTTGTAAATTTTCCACCATAGATCACTAAGGTCTTATAATTATACAGTATTTTTTTGTATTAATCTGGTTATTAAGAGTAACTAAAGTTATAAAATAAATGTAGTGGAATAAAAAGTACAATATTTGCCTCTAAAATGTAGTGAAGTCAAAGTATGAAGTAACAGGAAATAAAAATACTCAAGCGCAGGTACCTCAAAATTGCACTTAAGTACAGTACTTGAATAACTGTATTTAGTTACTTTCCATCACCGTTCTAAAGTTACATAGTGTCGCATAAAGTGTGCACAGTTCATTGTATACATAAAACAAAGGGATTATGATAGCCATGAATATGGAGGATTCTTCAGCAGCACATACTGAACAACAGCAAGAATGTACTGGGACACACTACAATGTCCCATCTGGAAGGAAATCACAGAAAACTGGTAACTTCACCACAGAAACAGAAAACTGGCCAAGATGAAAGAAAATCCTAATTTGCTCCACAAGCCAATATGTCAATCTCATTGCAACAAAGCATTTTGTTTTTCAGCTGTCAGTTCCATCTCATTGATTTATGAATATATCATTTAGCAATTGATTGGGTGGTTTGCTGGAGGCCCTTGTTAATATTTCATTTGACCTCACACCAAATTGGAGTTTATCATCTCTGACAGATGACTTCGTCGTGTGAAGGAATGCGAGAAGTGAAATGAAAGCTGTTGCTCTCCTTTCCATTTCATTAAAAATGCAACACAGAACCTGCTGGAGGTGAAGCGTAATGAGCGGAAACAGGCACCTGGGTCCTCAATGGCTCCTATTCATATAGGCTACCATACCGCTTTGTCTAGAAAACCTCTTATTTTCCATGCTTCATCACCAGGGCTAAGCACACATCTTTCCTGTAGAATATAATTAAGATCAGTTGGCTGAAGGCTTTGCATAAGAATCACTCAGATTTCACTAGCCATCCCATGTATGTATAAAACAAAATTTACAGGTGTGTATGAGTATTTAATGTATATTGCATGCTGTATAATGTAATAAGTCTGAATGTATAACATGTAGTACATCCAGATACATGTAAATTATATGTTATCATGCAATATGCAGTAGAATTTACCATGTAATGTATATGCCTGTGTTTTTCATATCTATTGAAACGTAGATAATTCAATCTCCATCACCATCCATTATAAGCAGAATCACATTATAATTTTGTAAAATGAGATCACATCATGAGGAGGCAGGAGGAAGGAGAACCGATAGGCCTGTGGTGAAGTGCCCCCCGCCCCGGGGGACAGGATGGTTACAAGCGGTTAGATATTATCTCCTCTGACATCCATTGTGTAGCCGACTCCTTCTGCAGAGGCACAGGCCTGGAAGCATTGGTGGAATTGATTTAGTGAACGAGGCCCAATCTTTGCACACTTTGCTGCTATTGAGTGTGGCTTCAAATCAGAAATTCGAACAGAACTCAGTCAGGGATTTAATTAAAACTCAAAAGAAGAAATGACTGACACTGTGGACAGCATAGTTGCAAGACATCAATTGTTCAATGCAAATGAGTTTCAAATCCCCCCTTTGCCTTCTGCTTCTATTATTTATTTATCCTTTTGTTTCTCCACAGCTCTCTGCTGCATTCTTAACTGGGGGTACAGCACTATCTTTGTTTAGCAGATAAGATGATAACAAACGTTTTTAGGCTCATTACCAAAATGTGTGCCAATGTGATCTGAATTGCTACTCTTTTTACATGGCATTGAAAAAATTCTGTCAAACATCAAATTGCTGCCAGTATAAAAAAGGAGATCTTTAAAGAAAAAAAAAATCCATCTCAAAACAATGGAACTACTGTATATGCTGTGTTTTTTGCTGCTGTATTCTTCTTATTTTTGTGGATAACCAGTCAAATATAAATGTCACTATTTTGCTAGTAGAGCTACAGCACAGTTTGACAGCAGGAAATAATCTGCTATCGGAAATATCAACAGTAAAAGTCAAGTTTTGATCTCACTCTCTAGAGTTGCCAGTTTGCACCAGAGTTAAAAAAAAATCATACAGGGAGAAATCTGTCCTAGACAGATTCCTGTTCCTATTTCCATTACTTTTTCCATGTTGGGAACCACTAACTGAAAATGAAGTAGATCAGGCAGAATGAGGAAAAGTGAACCAACCACAAAGGCAAAATGTACTGTCGCCTGGCAACACCAGCCCACAATTTTTGCTTTGCTTACTGTAGTCTGGCAAGGCTGAATAGGCATATTGCTTGGGAGAGACATAATTTCAGCTCAGCTGTACAGCGAGAGAATAGATGACTGACAGCTTTCTTCTTTGCCCAGACATCAGCAGCTATATCTCATTGGATGAAGGCATGCCTCTCCAACCTGCCGCTGGCTTTTGCTTTTGACTGTCAAACTGAAACATGGTGGCTGTTGCAAAAATATAAATATGTACATCCATTCTAGATTGCTCCAAGAAACAGGTTTTTAAGAACATTAGTCATATAAAATACCTTATTTAAATAGTTGGTGACAAGGTTTAATCATACTTTAAAGCTACACTAAATAATTTTATAAAAACAATGGATTAACTGAATATATGCAATCCAGAAATATTTGTTCACATGACAAACCCACAGAGGATTGTTAGCAAATTCTCCACAGTGTTGTTTCAGCATCTTGTAGCTTATTGGTTAGGGTTCAATATTTCCCTCTGGTGTTGGTAGTGAAAAAAACAGAACAAAAAATAAAGTAAATTTTGTACTTACAATAGTATTACAACCCAGAAATTAATACCAATGTTGCTCTGTTTCTGCTGGATGTGCAAATAGTAAGTTGTTAGTTAATGTGTTAGGTAGTGAATAACTTGATAAGTCATACTGTATGTCATACCATATGTCAGATGTTGTGTATTCAGCTTGTTTTTGCTGCTATTAAGATCCTCTTTAAAATAAAATGATCATGAAACAAAAAAAACGTAAATGTTATATCATAAACCATATGGATTAAAATTAACAGATCCATTAATTCATGATTGAAAGACCATAAACTGCCATAAAGCCTGAGGGATGCTTTCTCTTGCTCAGCCAGGCTTCTTTTATACTGTATGTCTTGAATATGAATATGTACAGTACATTACACTGCACGGACTTTCTTATCTTGCTTCTCTTTTTCTGTTGTAATAAAATGCACCAAAATATTGCCAATGAGAAAATTGACAAATATTAAAGGACTAATTTAATGATTTTAATCTTTTAAATACATAATTTAAACAAACATGTTACTACTGAATTTGTAATTACTTTTTTTTACTTACACTAGTACATTTCCATATTTCCCAGACCTCAAGTGAAATTAGACAGGGCCAGATGTGGCACAACACCCATATCATTAACATAAAAAGTAAAATAACTGTAAATTGTATTAAAAGTAAGTCACATCAACATGACTGTGCTGATAATCACTTTGACCATCATCAGTCTAACACAGCTGTTCTTCAGGGATCAGACAAACAATGACAGAATTCACGTTTCTGTGGCTGGGCCAAAATTTGACTACAGTTCAGTCAGGTCACTGCTGGTGACACATTTCTAGCTAAATGGTCATTATCATAAATATGTGGGGAAAGCTCTTTTCATTGCTATAACCATGTAGATTTCTAATGAATATTGTCCCATGGAAAAAGGTAGCCTTGACCCTCCTCACCTTCCTACCAGCTAATAGTGGGTAATCATTGATAATTGGCAGCCAGCAGCATATACAAAAGCACCAGTGATTAATGCTAATTGAGAATGGAAAATATGTGTGTCTGTGTGTGTGTGTGTTGTCATGTCATATATGAGTGAATACTTGTGCATCTGACCTTGCCTTTTCAGTCCTACCAACCAGCCTGATGCAATCAAATATGCTGTTTTAGGGGCAGCTTGGGATGCAGCCTGCCTGCTTAACAGAGAGAAAGAGAGAGAGACAGGAATGGTCTCTGAACGCCCTGATCTCACTCATGGATTTTTTAATGTCTCCATTCTCTGAGGAGGAATGTCAAGTCAGCACCAAATTGAATGACAGACACAGAGACAGTGTGAAATCTGGTAAAAGTGTGTCTGGGAATGCATCTCAAAGAGGAGAAAACAGGCAGGCTTTTTTATGCCAGAGCTGTCAAAAAAGGAGAGTGCAGCTTTATTTCCAGTTTGCTTTTTTCACTGACACTGACCCCACAATTAGGACTATAAGATAAAAGCACTTCCAAAAATGCCAGTACAGGTATAAAATACATCAAAAGATGAGGCTTTAATCTCTGATTCTCTTTTACATGCGCACTAGAATTCCAGGTATTAGCCCTGTCCTTTCTTTGAAGATACGCTATTCATTCTGTGATGTGTATGTGTGTGATGTGCTCCATACCATTGAATTATTAATTCATTCTGACACTGTCTGCTTGGATGATGTCTCCATCTTGTCACCATTAAATAAAAACAAGAGGCACAACTCACCAATGGTGTAGCTCTGGCTATGGATCCTAGGGACATGTTTAAATTTTTAGGTGCCACTGAACTGTAACTAACAACATTTTTACCACTTTCAAACAGTCTTCTTACAGTGTTACTGTTTTGATCTATGCAGAGTTGTCAGGTCTTCAGAAAGTGAGCTATTGTAAAAGAAAATGAAAAAGCAGAGTATGGGATACCTAACCAGATGATGTGACAATCATCAGGTGGTAACTATGTGGTAGTATATTTAGCATCCGACAGAGCTTCAAACAGGTGCTGAAGGAGACCGGGGACATTGAGTCCGAATGGACTATGTTCCTCACCTCCATTGTCAAGGCAGCTGCCGGGAGCTGTGGCCATAAGGTCTCCGGTGCCTGCTGCGGCGGCAATCCCCAAACATGGTGGTGGACACTGCAAGTAAGGGATGCTGTCAAGCTGAAGAAGGAGCTCTATCGGGCCTGGTTGGCTCATGGGACTTCTGAAGCAACTGGCATGTACGGACAGGCCAAGCGGGACGCAGTTCTGGCAGTCACCATGGCAAAAACTCGGGCGTGGGAGGAGTTCGGTGAGGCCATGAAGGAAGACTTTCAGTTGGCTTCAAAGAGAATCTGGAGAACTGTCTGGCGGCTCAGGAGGGGGAAACAGTGTTCTGCCAACACTGTTTACAGTGGAGGTGGTGTGCTGCTGACCTCAACTGAGGATATCATTGGCCGGTGCAAGGAATACTTTTAAGATGTCCTCAATCCCTCCGACACACCTTCTGTAAAGGAAGCCAGGGCTGGGGATTGGGAGGGGACTTGTCCATTACCCTGGCTGAAGTTGCAGAGGTAGTTAAGGAACTTCTTGCTGGCAAGGCTTCGGGGGCTGATGAGGTCCACCCCAGGTTTCTCAAGTCTATGGATGTTGTGGGGCTGTCTTGGCTGACACGCCTCTGCAGCACTGTGTGCAGTTCGGGGATGGTGCCTCTAGACTGGCAGACCAGGGTGGTGGTCCCCCTTTTTAAGAAGGGGGGATCACAGTTCTTAGCCTCCCCAGGAAAGTCTATGCCAGGGTAATGGAGAGGAGAATACAGCCGATAGTTGAACCTCAGATTCAGGAGGAACAGTGCAGTTTTTGCCCCAGCCGTGGAACACTGGGTCAGCTCTATACCCTCACTAGGGTGTTGGAGGGTTCATGGGAGTTTGCCCAACCAGCCTACAAGTGTTTGGATCTGGAGAAGGCATTTGACCATGTCCCTCGTGGCATCCTGTGGGGGGGTACTTCGGGATTATGGGGTGCGGGGCTCATTGTTACTGGCTGTCCGTTCTCTGTATGACCGGAGTAGGAGCTTGGTTTGCATTGCCAGCAGTAGGACAGACCTGTTTCCGGTGTATGTTGGACTCCGCCAAGGCTGCCCTTTGTCACCAATTTTGTTCATTATCTTTATTTCTAGACAGAATTTCTAGGCACAACCAGGGAATGGAGGGTTTCTGTTTTGGTGGCCACAGAATCTCATTTCTGCTTTTTGCGGATGATGTGGTTCTGTTGGCTTCATCAGTTCAAGACCTACAGCATGCACTAGAGGGGTTTTCAGCCAAGTGTGAAGCGGCGAGGATGAGAATTAGCACCTCCAAATCTGAGGCCATGGTTCTCAATCTGAAAAAGGTGGATTGTCCTCTCCGGGTCGGGGGCAAGTTGCTCCCTCAAGTGGAGGAGTTTAAGTATCTCGCAGTCTTGTTCACGAGCAAGGGAAAAATGGAGTGGCAGGTTGACAGATGGATTGGTGCGGCATCCGCAGTAATGTGGTCTCTGTACCGGTCTGTTGTGGTGAAGAAGGAGCTGAGGCATAAGGCGAAGCTCTCAATTTACCAGTCGATCTATGTTCCTACCCTCACCTATGACCATGAACTTTGGATCATGACTGAAAGAATGAGATTGCGGCAGAAATGAGTTTCCTCCAGAGAGTGGCTGGGCGCACCCTTAGGGATAGGGTGCGGAGCTCAGTCACCCGTGAGGAGCTTGGAGTAGAGCCACTGCTCCTCCACATTGAGAGGAAGCAGTTGAGGTGGCTCGGGCACCTGTTTAGGATGCCCCCCCGGATGCCTCCCTGGGGAGGGAT
>NW_018127920.1:294128-296928 GCF_001952655.1 Monopterus albus
GAACCAGTTGAGGTGGCTTGGGCACCTGTTTAGGATGCCTGCTGGATGGCTCCCTGGGAAGGTATTCTGGGCATATCCCTCCGGGAGAAGGCCTCGGGGCAGACCCAGGACACGTTGGAGAGACTATGTCTCCTGGCTGGCCTGGGAATGCCTTGGGCTTCCTCCTGAGGAGCTAGAGGAGGTGTGTGGGGAGACGGAAGTCTGGGAGACTCTGCTCGGGCTACTGCCCCCGCGACCCGGTCTCGGATAAAGCAGACGAAGATGGATGAATGGATAGATCTTTAGCATCTAGCACTGCCGTATCTGACTCTGGGTCTATGAAATTTGAATGATGATTGATAAGAAGACTGATACAGTTTTAATATAGTGTAGTGTAGCATAGTATAATATAGTATAGTGTAGTGTAGTGTAGTGTAGAGAGTAGTGAAGAGTAATGTAGTGGGCGGCTGTGGCTCAGGAGGTACAGTGGGTCGTCTCCTACCAGGAAGATTAGCGGTTCGATTCCTGGCTTGCCCAGTCCATATTTTGGTGTCCTTAAGCACGACATTCAACCCCCAGTTGCTCCCAGGGAGTGTGAATGGCCAAATAGTGTGAAAGCGCTTTGAGTCTGCTGCAATGCATAGAAAAGCACTATACAAGTATAAGACCATTTAAATTGGTGCCCAACTGATACAGGATTTTTAAGATCAATACATTTCTCAATATTTGAGGATTTAAGATTCCAATATTCCGATATATTGGCAATTTTTTTTCATAAAGACATAATACAGTATATACAAAGATTTTTCCAGAATTGTATTACTCCTGATGCCACTGTAGTAGTAGTACTACTACTAGGGGAAAAAAAGAAAAAAAAAATATATATAGAGAGAGAAATATTAAGGTAGATATGGTCATGCAATACATTTTACTTTATACCTACTCTGGCACAATGTCTATTCTCGATGTAACATAGTTTATCCCTTCACCAGCACTCTTTTAATTCTATCCTATGCGAGCTAGACCTAGAGTAAATGCTCCTATTAAATGCATCTAATACTACGTATATGACTGTCTGCAACAAGAATCTGCAACAATGCTAATTGGTTTACCATTACTTCATTTCGGCACAATAAGTTAAACATGATATTTTAAACACTCATTGACGTTAGCGGTCTTCCATGGTAAACATAGCATTATCAAGATTTGTGGCTAATTTAGCAAAGGACAGTGTTATTAGCAGCATTATTAGCTGCTGTACTTTTTAGAAGTAACAAGCTAGGAAGAAATGTGTTCTCTCCCAACAGACATAGAAGCTTAACTTTACTTTAAATTAACTCTGAGCAAAACATGATTTTGTGCAGATAACTTCTTCATTTAACATGCACAGGCAGTAATTAATCTGAGAATCCGTTTGCTTCATTAAATTTCAAACAGCTGTGCCTGTTAATTTGAAACTATAATATTGTGGTGAACAGGTTTCTGCATCAGACCACTGCAATCCACACTCAACCAAAGAGAACTGAATAAAACAAATGATTTCAGTCACTGTTTTTATGGAAAATTACTTTCTCTTTAGTGTTAAAAATTACTGTGGTTCCACATTTTAATCCTTAGACTTTTGGCACTTCTTTATTTTTTTCAAAGCTTCACCTGTCCACCAGGAAACACAGAATTCCTCTGCAATATTTCCATCTTCAACTTGTCATCACTGACCTTCACACAAGGTCATCTTATTACTTAATGTCATGAAGAGTGGCAGCCGAGCTGTGATGAACAACCTGACTTTTAAAGTAGTCAAATAGGATTTCTCTACCATGACAGACAAAGATGTTCTCGAGGCAGGGTTTCTAAAGCCCTTATTTAAAAAATGCTCACCTTAAGTTGATGTGCACTGCTTTGCCAGAGGTTTTACTCCATTCACTGACACTTAACAAGAACCTGGAGAGCATCTCACTTATTCAACATTACCTCTCCCCTGGCGGCCTCATTATCCTCCATAGCTGAAAGGCTCCTGAGACATGCAGTGTACAGCAGGAGGGGAGGACAGGTTCACCTTTGACAGAGTTAATGCTGTCAGACCTGTATATATTCTGACTGCATTGAAAAATACCTATTGTATCTATATACCCTAAACCTGTATTGCAGGTTTATAGGTGCAATTAGAGCAACAGCTCAGTTCAGATTTAATGCACGTCTTCTACACATCACCCAGACAGAGTTTAGGCCAACATCAACGCGTTAGCAATTCTGCAGGTGTCCAAAAACAAGCCTTTGGTTGACTGAGACGAAGAAACAAGAAAGCCTACACCAGCAATTGGCACAGGGAGTCTTGTCTCAGCCATGCAGACCTTGTTTGAAGTTGCTCCTGATGTGCTGTTATTTATGCAGAGCAAGACCACAGAGACCACAAGCAGAGCGCAGTGTGCCCTACATTCGGCAGATTTGAAAGTGCTGCACACTGCCAAGTTTAACAGAGGGCAAAAGTACACAGAGGGCATGACTGTTTCATCCAGGCTGCTCAGCCTGTGCAGCCAGTCTGTAAAAAGACAGAGTACCTAAAGGTTTTACCAAGAAAAGGACAGCTTTCTAACAGTGATCTTAGTTTTAAAATCCCTCTTTGTTTGATTTTGGTGGCATCTCTGGTGCGAATAGGTCATTGCATTTCAGTGTAAGTACAGTGGGTACGGAAAGTATTCAGACCCCCTTAAATTTTTCACTCTTTGTTATATTGCAGCCATATGCTAAAATCATTTAAGTTCATTTTTTTCCTCATTAATGTACACACAGCACCCCATATTGACAGAAAAACACAGAATTT
>NW_018127920.1:297969-352848 GCF_001952655.1 Monopterus albus
GCAAGGAGGAATGGCAGAGGATCCCCAAATGCAGGTGTGAAAAACTTGTTGCATCATTCCCAAAAAGACTCATGGCTGTATTAGCTCAAAAGGGTGCTTCTACTAAATACTGAGCAAAGGGTCTGAATACTTATGACCATGTGATATTTCAGTTTTTTTTTTTTAATAAATCTGCAAAAATGTAAAAAAAATTCTGTGTTTTTCTGTCAATATGGGGTGCTGTGTGTACATTAATGAGGAAAAAAATGAACTTAAAGGATTTTAGCACATGGCTGCAATATAACAAAGAGTGAAATATTTAAGGGGGTCTGAATACTTTCCGTACCCACTGTATGTAGCTACACACCAAAGGTGTGGGGAAAGATGGTAGGTCTTTTAGTCAAACATTTAAAACGACCTTTTTATGTTTTTTGAAAAAAGTATTCAGCGTCTGACTTTTACAGTAGAGATTATGCATCCTGTCTCCTACCAACAGGTAATGTTGGTTTCTTTTATTAAACATGTCTATGATCTTTCCTCCAACCTCAATGTATCAAATGACCAAATGAAAATAATGACAGAAAGGTTGTGCATAGTATTGAACCTACAGACAATTATCACCTGAATCTGCAGCTCCCCTCTGCTTTATGAAGCTTATCAAGTTTCATCTTACAGTCACACTGTCTGGCCCATAACTTTGCTGTTCTGGTTCACGCCATCTGCATATTTTCAGCCACAGCTAAACAAAATTCGATCTAAAATTCCATTGCACACTACTTGCTGAGCACCAAACAGCAGACAAAAAGTTGTAGTGGAGACTCGCTGGTGAACATAACACAGCTTTTACCAGCTAAACAGAGAGATTTTAATCACAATTTGGTAGAGACCAAAAACAGAGCTAAAACAGAATGGATAAAGGACTTATATTCAGAAACATGGCTCAAAATGATAATGCTGTTCTTTTATTGCTGGGTGTTTCTTCCAACTTTGCTATATTAGCTGAAGCTGATTATATGTCAGCACAGTTCTTTTTTCCAGGTTGACTCAAATGTCCAAAAAACAGCTATTGCAGCTTTAAATAAGTGGTTTTACTTATCTTAAGCTAACCAAACCTGCTGCAAGATGGCTCATTAGAAAATGTTTTATAAAGCATAAACCCTTAAACAGGTCTTTTTAAAGGATAATCAAAAAAACTCTGTTTTTCACACGTACAGTACGACAAAGAACATGTTCCATTGTTTCACAAGATTTTTCTGGGAACAGTTCATCTCAGTTTGTGGGCGACAACGGACAGACAAATCTAAGCCATGCTAGCAGCACTGTGAGACTGCACTAAAGATTGTAGACAAATGCTAACGTTACCATATTCATGATGACAACATTTAACATACTGATGATTAGCAGGTATAATGTTTAAACATGTTTAGTATTTAAACATGAAAATACATTTTACAGTGTAGATAAATACAAGGTAATAAGCTTAACTCAGTTAATTACAAAAATTACTGACCACATTTACAAATGCTATGTTGTAAAGTACAGAGCTGAACAGCTGGTAAAAATGAACAGGTGTGCATCATATTTTATTGAGCTCCACATGAAGCACACAACTCAGCCCACACTGTGGGGATGTTTCTCTTTGACTGCTCTTTCATGATAAGTTTTTTTTCCCCAAGACACAACTATTTCTCTCTGCAAGGACATAATTATTGATTTAGAATCCTTGGATGGAATATTTACTTTGGAACATAAAGATTAATCTGACTGTTCAGCACCAAGATATTAAACATCAAGAGATTGTTATACAACCTGGCAGTTGCATGTTCTGTGCACTCTATCCTTTTAAACTTTAATCTAAAAATCCATTTTTGTGTGGTTTCCTTACCACAACAATAACATGTGCTGTTTATAATTAAAAATATGCAATAACTTCATTTTGACTAAGGAGAGAAAAACTGATTATTAATCCAAGTGTGTTGGATATAATTGTGACTACTGTTGTTTTTGATGTAGACAGTGACAGAGAGAGGTTATGTAAATGATAGGTATTTGTTTCTGGAAAGTTTGAAAAGTGGACTTCATCTGGCCTTTTTCCAGACGGTTCAGGGAGTCACCCAAACAACTGTTGTGCTCCGTGCTGTGTTGACAGTGCAAACCAGACTCGATTTTCCTCCCTGTACATCAGAAGCCAGTGTTGGCTGGCAGTCAGAAGGGAATTAATTACACACTCACAGATTCACAGTTCTGACTGCAAACACAATGAGTTCAACACAAACAAACACTGGTCAGCATTCCCTCCCGCAGATGAATAAAACAACACCAGTCATTATATGCAGCTCTCATCTCTCCTTTGTCTCGGTTGCTCCACTTTGCCCGGAATTTGCTGACAGACTTTAGTGTGCAATTCAATATCAGAAACAAAAATGTATCAGATTTCTTTCTCTCAGTGAGCCCGCTGCCAAGGACACAATTATCGTTTAACTCTCTCCCTCATTAATGAATAAATACATAATGCATCACTGTAATATGAGTCATTTTCCTTTTTAATAGCCCAGATTGAAATAAATTGCCTTTGATTACACATATAAAATCCTTCTTTGTCAGGTTTTTTCTCTGCAATAAACTTAAATGCCTGTGGATGATCAAACAAAATACTGAGTCATTGTATGTCATTGTTCAGAAAACAGAAAAGATCATTCAGTATTCTTATAAACTGAAACACATGAAGCTTCACTATAAAAAAAAGCAAAATGAATATCATCAGATCTCTCCTAATTACTCTGCTTGACTCACTGGGAAAAGCTTTCTTGATGGAAAAAAAATTAAAGGTGCACTTAAAAATATTTTTAATTTAACAACCCATCAAATGATTATGTTTGTCAGAAAATGATAACTTGTAGTGTGATTATGTTTGTCAGAAAATGATAACTTGTAGTGACTTGCCTACAAAGAATTATAATTCAACTCTTTAGCTCATTGTTTTGATTTTGTCACCCACAAATTAAAGGACCCCTGTGGAGGTTTAGACCATCAGTAGCATTATGGAACTGTTTTCTGGAGTGGGTCCCCATTTGGTTTGCCAGTGATGTCATATTAATCCATAAATAATCTTGTGACAGTAACACACTAATATAATGCTGCAATGCACCAGCTAAGGCAGAGATGAAGTAAAGTAAACTAGTAAAAATGGATGTAAACAATGGAGGATTTATAATGTCAGCATTAGAAATGTTTTACGAGGAAGAAAATGCACAGTTTGACCTCCACGAAACACAATGTTCATTTTGGTAACAGTGAATGTAAATATAATTCTTGTGTATTAACAAGAAAACTCCACTTTGGCTTTAGGTTTCTTTTTTTTTGTTCACTTTCACTGCTCCCACCAACCTTGTTTGTACATGCAGGAAACAGCTGTTTTCTGTGAAAAAGCATTTAACAGCTAAACGGCCACATACTGTATTTCCCTCAGGTGCTGGTGGAGACCAAAAATCATATGGATTATAAATTTCTCTCAGGTGACTAGAAACACAAATCCATTTTGTTGCTAATGTTGCTTTGCTGGTTGTGTGAATAAGCAATTGTTTGTTAACATGTTTGCCTTAATATTTGTTTGCATTATAAGGTGATAATAAGTTAGTGTTCAATATTTTTTTAATGTATTAATTCTGCTTTAAAGCTGCAGACTAATTAAAAACCGACTTTCCCACACTTGTCCAGTCCAGAACACTGGCTACTTTAGCATCATTAGCTCTTGTTTTGCTTTACACGCTACACTACATTGTTGTGACATGACCTGGGGAAGCTGAGAAAGGTTCAGCTTTAACATACTTTGCCTCTGACGTGCATGAGTGACAATGCTGTCAGTCTGTGCCAAAGCTGTCAGCAACTGAGCCCAAATCAACCACCAAGGTACATCAAATAAATGGGGGAATTACCAATCCATATGGTAAACTGCTTCCCCATTCAATAGACACTCAGTTATCAGTCTCTTAGATACACCAAAATAAAACTAAATCAGTCTAATCCAGCAATTCTCCAATAAATCGTCCTACATGAAGGTAATAATGTTCAACTTGTGTTTAGGTTATTTCAAAAAGGTGATTTGAAGATTTCATTTGTGTTGCTGTTGAACTTGTTGGGTACAAACTGTACTGCATTAGGGGTGCATGTCTGAAAGGAGCCCGAGTGTGAACATGAGTTATTGCATAGTATGTTTTTGGCCAGTATCGTCAACCCATGATACCAATACCTAGCTGTATTGGTTGCTTTGGTAGCTTTCTGTTTAGTGTGAATTGGGCCTGCCCTGTTAAAATCACAATGGAAATATGTCACTTGCATTTTCACAAACACACATACACACACACAGAGTCAAACACCTGTTTTGTAAAGCCCTCCTTTATGCCATCACCAGTGCTGCTCATACAGTGGTTGACAATGAATCAGTGTCTGGTCAGACTCAGCAGACATAGTGTCGCGCCTCAGTCGTGCAGCTGCAGAGTAGTCTCACACTGCGTTCAGATGTACAGATACAAAGAGGCGGGCTGTTTCCCATCTCCCACTGAATCTGATGCTTTTGTCCATGCTTACAGCTCAGAACGTAATTTACACATCTTAAATGGACAGTTTCTGACTTGAACAAGGAAAAGTATAAGCTGCATTGGTTGCTTTGGTAGCTTTCTGCCATTAGCTCCTGTTACCTCAGGAGCTAATGGTTGCTGTTTTTAAAAAAACAAAAAGACACATTTTTTCCAAACTCCTTCATGTATGCCACACTGTGCATTATTTCTGCTTGCTCCTCATTTTCTAAGATGTGATGCCCAATTTGTTGTTTTAGTGCTGTAGTCACACATGGGACTAAACAAAAATTCCCATTTTTATCTGTATCCTTTACAGGATTATACTCTACAGGGAACTACACACTTGCTTCATGCATACAGCAGGTGAGGATAAAGGAAAGTTGTTTGACAAGCTACACTCTTACACACTGTACACTATCCCCTCTTCATAGCCTGCCAGGAAAGTGTGGAACTGGCAGAACTGGAGACATTTGTGTGTGTGTGTTTCCAGCAGAGCATGGCCTGTGATCCTTGAGCTGAAGGAGCTTTGCTCTCCCCAGACATGCTCCCTGCACAGGAAGCAGTACTGGGAAACTCAAGCCTGATTGGAGAGGACAGGCTGGTCCACTATTGCCAAGAGAGTGTTCGGGATTCAGCATATGCGACGTGGCGTCCTGCCAGGGACAACGGCCCACTGGGCTCTGATTGGCAGCAGAAGCAGGCATGGCTCAGTGGCAACACACCTGATGACAGGGAGGTTCAGGCAGATAAGGCTATCTTGATGCTGTCCACATGACAGTCAGCCATAATCATACATTCTTCTGAAAGTGCTGTCTGTACCCTGGGTATATCGACATGAGGCTGGAGGAAATCACTCAACATGACTCTCTCCCACTCAGTGGAGTGATGGACGGCCAAGCGTGCAGGACAGTCTGGTCGACAAATAGCTTGCACAAGAATGGTCCTCTGCTGCACAACACTTGTGTCAAAAGCAATGTTTGACACCCTGACTTTGAAGCGTAATGGAATTAGAGTTGTGAGCAGACAGCTGGTTAGAGAGCAGCGGCACAGAGCCTAGAGTGCATTATTAAGTGTAATGAATGTCAGTGTACCAAGTTCATCTGACACATCAGGTGCCAATTATAGAGGTGGGCCCTGATTTGGTTCTAAACTCAATGCACCGTGGAGGAACTCCTTTGGCCTAACTGACATCTGCCTCATTAACTCTGAGAAACAGCAGGAGAAGGCTAGCGACCATCCTCGCCTCCAGGCCTCCATAGGCCCTCACCAGGGCACAGGGACACACATTCTCCATGCTGCTTCACCACAGAGCTCACTTCTTACCTATTATTGATGAAGTGAAGAATGAATAGAATATGATTGGGAGACAGCCAGAGTGACATTTTGAGGTGATTAGATACTCTTGGGGGCAGCACGGTGGCGCGGTGGTTAGTGCTGTTGCCTCACAGCAAGCAGGTTCTGGGTTCGAGCCCTGGCCAACCTGAGGCCTTTCTGTGCAGAGTTTGCATGTTCTCCCCGTGCTTGGTGGGTTCTCTCCGGGTGCTCCGGCTTCCTCCCACAGTCCAAAGACCTGCAGCATAGGTTGATTGGTGTCTCTAAATTGCCCATAGGAGTGCTTGTGTGTGTGAGTGGTTGTTCGTCTGTGTGTTGGCCCTGCGATGGGCTGGCGACCTCTCCAGGGTGTACCCCGCCTTTCGCCCGCAGCTGGCTGACATTGGCTCCAGGCCCCCATGACCCCGTTTGGGACTAAGCGGTTTGGAAAATGGATGGATGGATGGATGGATAGATACTCTTGTGCTCCATAGCGTAGTGTTTGGCAGGGCAGTTCATTCATTAGTCAGCACTGAATAGTGCTTCAAATCTTCACGCATAAAGAGGTAAATAAAGCATTCATGGATATCATTGCCTCGGGCAGCCAGAGAAAACACTATTGATTTTTCTGGAGGGTTCTAAAATAATGGTCACAGATGTGTCAAGACATTCATCAAACCATCTCTATGAGCCAAATATTCAATGTAGTAAAAAGCCTCTCAGAGTAATCGGAAATCTGTGCCAGTCTTAGTGCTGACAGTTTAGCTACTTGCTACAATATACTCTCAACCAATAATACACACATGCACAGCAACCCCACAGGCACCAGCATTTTTCCTTTCCCTGAAAAACAACATTTGCAGCTTTCCTAAACTGTCAAGCTTCAGTTTTCCTGGATAGACTGGGCACATGGTAGACTGTGCATTCTAAGTTAAGATAAAAATTTTTGTCAACAACGTGAAAGTTCTCTTAAAGCTGAAAAGAATGTTACCACAAACCAAGTCCACCACAAACCAACAAGCCTCAAGCTTGTTGGTTATCTGGCTTTCGATAATATGCAATGTACTCACCACTATAAAGTAGATTCTCCCAAGGCACCACCAACTGTCTCACAATATATTTTGGTTGTTTTGGTGGCACTGATTATTAGTCCGATACATCACAGAAAACAACAAAAACAACAGCAGAAGGAATGCCTGACCATGGGGACATTTTATAACTGTCCACACTGAGTTTCATTGGAGGGAGTCTAAAAGTCTCACCTTACCACAAGGGAAGCAGCACAGGAAGGAGACAGTGATTGCTAGGACAGAGTGATGCACTGCTCCTGATGCACACACTCCTCATCTAATAACAACTCATCAACAAGGGAATAGATTGAGGTGGTAGCTGTTGTGTTCTGACAAGCCAGAGGTTTCACCTGTGGAATATCACCCACAGCGTGCCTTTGGCAATCAGAGGAACATGTTGTTGTACGTGAGTGACAGAGTAAAGATCAGGCAAATCTGCAGTTACTACAGAGGGTCACTCAAACAGTTTCAATCTGATTATTCTGTTGTGTGAAATTACAAGCTGTCACAAACGAGAATTTTATTTCAACATCTCAGGCAGCAACATTTAACAATACAGTACGACTGGCCAAAATGTAAAGACATTTATCTTACAACTCTTGCAACTGCAGCTTTTTTGCTCGACTTCCCAGATTTTAGTTGTACTGAAATATAATATTAACAGCAATATCAAGAAGGGCTTACTCACCTGTTTGATGAATCAGTGAAAGATGACACAGCGCCCAGCAAAACAAGAACAAGAGAAAGCAAAGAATTAGTGACATTAGTAATGTATCAGTGGCCTCAAGACTGACAAATTACTCCCATTTTAAAAATATGTTATATTATCTCACTGAGTTTCTGAGCTCATGTACAAAAATGCTGCAACCAGGACAAAGTGGCAGTATTCTTGGACTGTAATCTAACAAGCAGTCCTCTGAAAGCCCATGTTGCTCCGTGTTGCCCTGTCTGCTGTAACATTTGAACCATCAGCACTCAGCTACAGTGTGACAAGGACTCCAAAGGCCTCTCTCCTGCAGTCCCAATTAGACGGCTTCACCTGCCCAGCAGAGGATGGAGTCAGAAGTTTTCCATCTGTCAAACTTGTGCACTACCACTACCATATCACTGAGGTCAACTACCACTGCATAAGAGTGTTATGTATCAGTGGCCACCAAAGCCTTGTGTGGCAAGGTCATGGAAATATTTTAGAAGAGCTTTAATATATCATGATTAATCAGCATCTTGGGTTGACATATTTAATTTTTTTTAAGTGAATTCAATTTAATTTCATTTTAACGTTTTTGTTTTCACCTTTAAACTTTTGTTTCACTTTTTTGCTTATTAAATAAAAGACTGGCCAACCGAGGACCTTACAATTTTCCCACCTTTAAATTCACAAAGTTTAGTTTCCAAGTGCCATTGTGGTTAGCCCAGTCTGGATGTGGGTTTTTGGGTGGGTCTTCGGTCACAACCTAGCGTGGGAGCCTGCTCCCCAGGGCCTGTTGGACAATCCTGGCCAGTGACACATTGATGTATGAGTTCCAGTTTTTGCTCCCTCTGTTTCTCAGCACAGTGAAGCAGGTGTGCTGATCAGTGCCACTTGATCTGTCAGTCACATGAGCAAAAATAGCCTTGGAGATTGAGCTGGGAGCAGGACTCACCTAACTCTTCTGTGGAAACTCAATTGACTTTGAAAAGCTCCTCAATTGTTCTTGACCACAGTGAATGAGCCAGAGTCTGTTGAAGGTCAAACTTCTTTTCAGTTATCTGCCTAGTAAAAGCAAAGGCTTCTCTTACTTTTAGAGATGTTTCTTAGACCTTTCTTCCATTACAGCAACATGACTATATAGATCTGGACTGCCCAAACAAAATACACGTTATTTCCTAAATTGCAAAGGCCATTCCAACTAATGTTGTAATAACAAATTAAATTGGAGCAAACTACCATTTATCCAGTTTGCTTGTTTCCTGGCATTTTTCCTTACTGGTCATTTACTATCAGATTTACTTGGCACATCCTGGGCTCTACTCTCCTGCTGTATGCTCTCAAACAAATTTCAAAACAATGTTTTCTCTGAAGTTTATGATCAAGAGAGATTGAGGACAGAGGCAATAAGATGGGAGTAAAGCTGCAGCATCAGCAGCTTTCATTGTGGAGAAGCTGAAGAGGCCCTGTTAGTTGCTTCAGCAACAGGCGGCTATTACATCACATGGATGCTAAGAACAATTATGTGCTCTGGTCCCCTTCATGTTCCTTTCTTTGCTCTCTACCATGCTTTAAATCTGCACAGATAGGGATAAAGAAGTGTTAATGTTTGTTGAAATATCAGAGTTTTACTTGCTTGTCTTGGTGAGGATGCATGATTAAGTCCTCCATTAAGTCCTCAAGTGAATTAGTTATTGTTGTAGTTATGTTCCCTTTGACTGGGTTCGCTTTTAATGAGCAATTCCCTATTTCATTTCCACTTGACACGTGCCTATCTAACTTTGTCAAAGGTATAAAATGAGGTGTTATGAAGAAGCTTGTCTAATTAGCTAGCCACTTCTTGTAGTCCCAGTGGCAGCTCCCATTTCAAATACTGAAGCTGTTATTATGATCATTCTCATCATTAACATAAGAGGAAGACAGCGGGCCATTCCTAGGCAAACATCTTGCACAGCTTATTTAAATAGCAAAGAGACAAAGGCTCAGCAGGTTATATGTTAGGCTGATAGCTGTGAGGCTCATAAATGAGATCTCTGGTTGTCTGTTAAGCTGATTAATGAAAGCAGTGGTCATCACAGTCACTAGTCTACTGAGACTTCCCACTAAATTGGGCATTTAATGTCTCAAACCTAAAGTGCTGACTCACTAAGTCCCCTGTGAATTTCATTCATAGCTTGAAATGCCACACTGATCCCAAATCAGCCCTTCAGCTCAGTGAAAACTCAAATATGCTCAATCACCATCTAAGAAGGAGATTAGAAGCATTAGCAGTAGACCTTAAAATAGTGCCAAGCAGACAGTTGTATGTCCTGTACTGTATATGCTAAAGAAAAGGCTTGCATAGATGTCAGGAGCAAAATGTCTGGGTTTGCAGGAATAGAGCATCCAGCTACCTTGGACAAGAGGTCCCAGCATTAAGAACAAAGACTTAATTATATGCTTATATAAAAGAGTCAAGACATAATTTAAAGAAAGCGAATATGGCCGAGAAGAGCCTCATGACTTGGCTGATGGAAGCGTGTTCCACCCCTACCAGTCCTTTAGCCTTTATATTTAGTATAACATCTTCATTGGTGTAATAAGGTTTTAGAATGATGGCAAGGAGGGAAGATGTAAAATGTCTTGTATCAGATATATTATTTATTTCCTCATCATACTTGCTCCCTCTGGATACTTTGGAAGAATGTAGAGGAAAAATGGTGGCATGGAAACATTTTCTCAGAAGTAGGAATTAAATGAGAATAAATAATTCCACATTGGAACATCTCAGAATACCACAAAACAAGCCAAAAAACTATACTACACTGAGGCTACAAGAGCCCTCACTCTGTTCAACAATACATGACAAGTGGGAATTAAGATGGCACCAGAATGGTGAACACTTAATCTGTGCTCTGAAATTGTCTGAATGAAGTTGGGGCTTTTTACTTAGGTTTCTTGGCGCAAAGTGACATATATCATGTCCAGTACCTTCTGTATTTTGCCTCGGCTGCTTGCTCAGATTATGCAAAATAAGTTGACGTGTTGCCCTTGCATGACCGGTCTTGTTTTAAAGATGGCAAGGGAAACGGGTTGAGGCCAATATTTTACACACATCATTTAAATTACTGTCAGGGGAGTCTGGACTGAGGACGAAAAAAAAATCTGACGCACGTCTGCTGTAATCTCTGCAGGAAATAAATAAACCAAGCATTGCCATTTAATTGTTGCCTCCAACTTGGCCACTGTCTTTGGGGAGCTGAGCAGCCGCAGAGCTGGACAGCCATCGGAGTAAAGAAGAAAAAGAGAAAGGAAAAGAGAAAGAGGACATGGTCATGGTGACTCAAAGGCTTAGAATTAAATCCAGCTGGTCCATTTTATCCAATTCCAGTTCATATGTAAGTGATTCATAGCCATGATTTTACCTTTATATGTCACCATGGGCACCTCTGTGGGCTCAGGATTCAGTGGATAGAGATCTATGGACCCCAGCGCTTTGACAAAAGACTGATGGCGCAGGGGAGACTGAGCCTCTATGGAGAGGGCACTGAATGAAGCGATAACAGATGAGATATTGATTCAGCACTGATTACAGCCACATAGATGAATGTCAAAATATTGTCACCGTCTCACTCTTCATTATATTGTCACTGCAGGGACCAAAGACCAGTCAGTAGCATATAAATACCACTGAAACCAAGAAATGGTTTTCATGTCAAGGTTAGCTAAAGTAACATTATCATACATGATGATAGACTTGGTATCAAATACAGTGAACTGGAACACATCTGCACAACAAAGCAACCCTGTAGAGGGATGGACAGAGTGTGGTATGAACATTTTAGGGGTTAGAGTTTCAGTGTCCTCTGGGGACCCTTCACTAAATGGTAGGTGCACTCAGCAAGTCCTATAAGGACTTTTATCCAGTGCCTTATAAAAGTATTCACTCCCTTGGTGTTCTTCCTCTTTTGTTGCATTACAACCTAGAATTAAAATGGATTCTTTGGGGGTTTGAACCATTTGATTTACACAACATGCCTACAATGTTGAAGGTGCAAAATGTTTTTATTGTGACATAAACAATAATTAAGATGGAAAAAAAGAAAAGGAAACTGAGTGTGTATAAGTGTTCACATCCCAAAGGTCAATACTTTGTACAGCCACCTTTTACTGCCATTACAGCTGCAAGTCTCTTGGGATATGTCTCTATTAGCTGAACACTTCTAGCCACTGGGATTTTTTTGTTATTCAAGGCAAAGCTGCCCCAGTTCCTTGGGTTGCGCTGGTGCACAGAAGTCTCTGACACATGCCACATACAGTATTTTCAGCTGGTTATAGGTCTGGGATTTAACTAGACCATTCCAAGACATTCAAATGTGTCCATTAAAACCACTCTAGTGTTGCTTCAGCAGTATGTTTAGGGTCACTGTCTTCCATCCCAGTCTCAAATCTCTGGCAGACTGAAACAGGCTTTTCTCAAGATGTGCCTTTATTGAGTGCCATCCTTCTTTCCTTCAGTCCTGGCCAGTTTTCCAGTCCCTGCTGATGAAAAGCATCCCCACAGCATGATGCTGCTACCACCATGCTTCACTGTGGGAATGCTGTTCTCGGGTGATGGGAAGTGTTGGGCTTGTGACACACATAGTGTTTCCCATGGTGGCCAAAAAGATCCATATTAGTCTCATCTGACCAGAGAACTTGTTGCGTGTGTGGGGAGTCTGCCACATTCCATTTGGCATGCTACACTCAATCATGTTTTTTTTTAAGCAATGGCTTAAAATGTATGGCTTAAAGTGGTCCTATGGAGAAATACTCCCATGTTTGATATCTGCAGCACTTTCAGCATTATCTTTGGTGTCGAATCTCTAATTAATGTACAACTTGCTTTCTCTGTGAGTTTTGGTGTGACAGACCACATGTGATTATGTGATAGATCATGTGACACTTTGGCTGGACCCTCTGTGACTCCTGCAGTTAATTGGTTGAATTAGATCTTATCTTGGGGGTTCATAGCAAAAGGGGTAAATACATATATAGTCACAACTTTACATATTTTTATCATTTTAATTATGTATTTTTCATTTCACTTCAACAATTTGGACTTGGACTATTTGTTTAGGTTCAGTACATAAAAATTAATCTATTCAATTCCATGTTGTAATACAACAAAATAGGAAAACAACACCAAGAGGAATATTTTTGCAAGATATTGTAAAAGAAAGTAAGTCACATATGCTATATATCATGTCACTTTTCAAATCCAGTGCTTCTGTTTACAAACCAAAGGCCTGAGATTTAGAACAACAAGACTGGATCCCTCAAGAGAGACACATATGCCCATGTTTAATACAGCTGCACAAAATAGGTCACTTATTGAGAGACAATAGAAGCAGTTCTGACCAATTAATAGGAAGAAGGCTCAAAATATGAGACCAGAGGCTGCAAAATAACCAAGACAAAAGCGACAAAAAAGATGAGGAAAATATGAGCACAGTGAACAGTGAACAAGATACATTTGACAGAAGTCTGACAAATGATGGGTATAGATAGTAGGAGTGTGGTCAAAGTATTTTGAGTAGGGTTAGGGTTTGGGTTAGGCACAGCAGAACATAGGATAACATGCATGCATCACCCAGGGCCAGACTGGGATAATAATTATGGCAGGGAATCGAATATCAGCCAAGGTCAATCTCACTTTTATATCAGACCATGTATACTGCAGCTGTTTGGTTGAAACAGCCAAGTGTCTTCAGTTTCAGTAGTGGATTATACTTCCCTAATTAAAACTACAGAAATAAATATTCATGGTTATGCAAATCTGGAGTGTTTGTTTTGCAGCTGGCGTTTACTTAGACATCTGAATGGACTTGCACAATGCTAGCACTAGCCACAATGTGTTAGAGATTACCTCCAAGGTAAACTACCTTAGTACTATGACTGAACCTTAAAACATTATGATCTAGACTGTTCTCTCCCTCTCTATCTATCTGTCTATCTATGTATAATAATGCCGACAGTGCTGTAGTGAAGAGAGTGAGCAGCACCAAGTTCCTGGGGCTGCACATCTCTGAGGACCTCTCCTGGACCAACAACACATCATCACTGGCCAAGAAAGCTCAAACATGCCTCTACTTCCTCTGCAAACTGAGGAGAGCCAGTGCCCCACCCCCCATCATGTGCTCCTTCTACCAGGGCACCATTGAGAGCATCATCACTGGCTGTATCACTGTGTGGTACGGAGGCTGTACTGCCTCCTGCAGAAGGACTCTGCAGCACATAGTGAATACAGCCAGCAAGATCATCGGCGCCCCTCTGCCTTCCCTTATGGACATCTTCAACCCCCGCCTCACCCACAGAGCCATCAACATTGCTGATGACACCTCCCACCCTGCGCACTCCCACTTCAGACTCCTGCCTTCAGGGAGAAGGTGTCGGAGTCTTCAGGCCCACTCCACCAGACTTACAAACAGCTTCGTTCACCAGGATGTGAGGATGCTGAACGCTGTCCATTACCTCCCCCCTCTGCCCCTAGACCATAACCCACCACAGAACATAAAAAGACTACCTTTGCTGTTTTGCACAAACCCAGTACATTCCCCCTTTTTGTTATATTACATGTAAATCTGCCGCTGACTGTTTTTACCGCCATAGCTGCTGCTGTTGGTCATTTGCACTACTGTCCATGTGCATCTCAATCTCACAGTCATTTGACAATCTTCTTGTTATTATATGCACTACTGTCACTGATTGTACATGGTTTGAGTCATAGCCTATTAGGTTGTTCCATTTAGTTTTATCCTAATCACTTTTATTTAGTTTTTCTTATTCTTTTTGGTTTATTTTTACCCTACTTTTATTCTGTTTTAGTTTCCTAAATGGTAGGCCACTCAATACTAGATGAGAGAGAAACAGTATTTCGATTTTCTGTATGACCTGCACATATAGTGAATTGACAATAAAAATATTTGATCTCTTTGATACTCACAAACTCATTTTCTCCCCTGTAATATGGACTAGATGACTCCTAACATCATTAGTTATTTATTTCCTAAATGTCCAAATATGTGGTCAGTGAGATGATCTCTGCATAACTGCCACTGCCCTTACCACGCTGACCACCAAAATCTCCTTTTCAGGCTGAAGACCACAAGCCCGCAGGGTGTTCTCTAGCAGCTCTACAACTTTTCACTGATCAGCGGCTATTCAAGGTAGCCACCAGCCTGAGTACTGGAAATCAGAGGAATCAAGCCCCGCAAATCATTTCAATCTGTATGATAAATTGAGGCTCTCATCTGGGATTTGATGTATCAAATCAGTTCAGCAGTTAGAAAGTGTCATATTAGTAGGTGATTTAATCTACACCATACAGTTGAAGCGCTGCACATATACTCCAATGACTTTATGTGACAAGCACTCCACAGAATCAGTGATGCTTTTAAAGTACTCAAAACATGGTTTTGTTTTAATACACACAGGAACCACATCTTGGAATTCTGTGACAGAATCTAGGGAGTGTTAAGTCTTGAAGTTCAACATATATGGATCAACTCTGAGGGGAGCAGTGATTCCAAAGAACCCAAAGTAAAGATACACAGTAAATTATGCATTACACCAACTGGAAAAACAGCCCAAGAGATCAAAATTCTTAAATGTCTTAAAGCAAAATAGTCACAAATGAAAGTGCAAAGATGTGAGGGGTGCATATCCTGGGCTGGCAGATCTGCACAAATCTCTCCAAAGCCAAAGCACCTGAGAGCAGGAAGATTTTAGTGAACAAGGAAATCCCATTTGAACTATCACAGTGCAGCTCTTTTCTCAAAAGAGCTTTCAAAGTCTGGTCATGAGCAAGTTGCATGTTGGCTGGGAATGAAACTTTAATTATCTTGATGCTTCCTTCACATTCCTTGGTCTGACCAAAGATCAGGCCCCTTCCCCCCTCCAGCAGGAGCCACAGGAAAGCAGGTTAATAGGGGTGTATGTTTGACTGCCAAGTAAATTGAGTGTGTTTCAGTGGGACAGGGAAGCAATATCCCTGTTCCAAAAGATGTGTTTTGAGGAACAAAATAGGATGGAATATTTGAGGATCAAGAAATACATTAAAAACCCATTTGACATGAATCATAGTCTGCAGTTTAAAGTGCAACTGGTACTGTCCAATTAAAGTAAAAAAAATTAATAGCATGTAATAATGATGATGTAAACCACGATTCAGATTTATTACTGTACTGGCCATCATTTCTTTACCTGCTAAAGTACTAGGTGACATTTGGGAACGCAACACTGCTATAATAAAATCTGGTGGGCCAAAAAGCATAAGCAGTCATAAGGTCACGAATAAGACAGCTGTTATATAAGTTATCAGTTATGTAAGCCATTTAATTTGAATGTAGGTGGACACACTCAAAATGTCTGTAATAATCTCTCATTGAACAAGAAAACTAGGGCAAGTACTCTAGGTCATGGAATGTGGTTCACAAACGGTGATGCACGTTTCCAGTTTACAGTCCGGGTAGTCATTTGACCTCTTATGGATAATCTGACCAAACTCTCATAATCCTTTTCCTGCCGTTTTGAGCCTTTCAAAGACACCTCACAACCTTCATCAGTGGATACTCAGTTGCTCAGCTAAAATTGTCAGGAGGTTGCTGAGCAAAAAAACAAATATTAATTTGTCAAAGTAGAATGCTCAAGGTCAAGAATGAACTTTTACTTTTCATAAATTCTGGCTAACATGCAGGTTTGTAAATCTGATGTTTTTTTTTTGTTTGTTTGTTTTACTGTCAGACATCAGTTAAGCAACCTTGTAACCTTGTCACCTAGCTACTGTTGATTTCAGCTGTCAAGGGGATAGTTAAATATGTACAATATGCTTATTCACTTATACTTGCCAAGAGCGGGATCTGGAAATCAATACTACCCTCGTATCTATATGCTAAGTATGGAGCTGTAGCCAGGAAGCATCTAAGGTGGTCTCGCAGGTTTTCCCTCTTTTCAAAAACAAAGACTAACACTGAAATTGCACTGCAACACAAAGAAAACAAAGATGTTCACTTCTTAATATGACATTGCAGTCAAAGTCTTAAACCAACACGGTTGGATAAGATGTAAAACCAAACTGGCTGATAAAATTCACTGCTTCAGGTGCAGGGATATCAGCTCCCTTGGGGTTTTGTTATGAAACAACAAGACCTACCATATGTATATATAAGCTGTAGCATTTTCAGCATTACATCCCACACAGGGAGGGTATGGATTTTATTCATGACTTTCATTATAAGCAGCTCTGGAAAGCACTTTTACTCCATGTGCAGCATTTGCTGTTATGAATGGCTGCGTTGCACTCTCTGTCACTGTTGCCTTCACATAGCCTCTTCTGCATTCCCTGTGCTTTGTCATGTAAAGGCCAGCTGCACAAAGCACATCCAATGGTAATTAAGCAGGACAATTAGATTCAGCCAGCCACAGTTCTGGTGACTTAATAAGTAGACAATTATCTGAAATTAATATGATAGATGCCATTGTCTTGTGCTGCTTTGCTCAGTCAGATCTTGGCAGGGCTTCAGGTTATTATTACAGAGTATGCATCCAGTGTATTAGCTTGAGTAATGATGCTCTCCATGTGGCTGTTAAGAATGTGATTATTAGTTAGAGGTGCTATGTTCCCAGCTAAACGCACTTAGCTCTCACCAAACAGGACAGGGTTGATGGCATGACTGGAAGGCTTGGAAGCAGTGGGTGCTATGTACTCAGAAAAGAAAACTCATAAATAAGCTTCAACCGGGTTCCAAACAGCTGTGAATAAACTACCTCTGTGACTTAGATGTCACAGTTGGAATGAAATAAAGTAAAACAACAGGAAAAAACAAGAAGATTTTGACTGTAAAGTTTTACGTAATGTTGCCCTTTCTAGAAATAGATACTTGAAGATTTTTCAGAACACTGTGGTGTTTTTTTTTTTCAAGTAGCTTATTTCTCAGAGGAAATTACCTCCACAAGTGCGATTGCAAATTCAGGTTCAGATTCTGAAGAGCAATTTGCACTACTGAATTCACTGTTTTCTATTAGCTTTAGCTTTTCACACCTGTTGCCATACTGAGGTTTTACCATCTGGCACCCAATAACATTTGAAGAGATATTCCTTGAGGACAGCCACAACTGTGGGACATATTGCTGCAGCTGGCTCGGTCTTATAATGTGTGCTGTCCGGGATTTGCAGCAGTGAACTTTTCTGCCCTGATCTGTGGTGGGTCATTGTCGAGTTCATATCAATAATTCACTGCTTGAATCCCTTCACTGTTATGAAACAAATCTTGTTAGGAAGTTCTGCCAACACTGTCTCCATCTCACTACCCAGATGCATTTCCAACTCTTCCTGCTCAGATTGGAAAGGGAATAGAGGATGGTTTGGGAAAGATTAGTTGAGTTCATCTACATGTTTGGCAGCAATGACGGTGACAGGGAAGCATGACTCTTTCTGAAGAATCTAGTCTCCCCACAATAGCTTACTTCTGTTCCCAGAACTGGACTAGATGAGTTCATGAAGAGTAGACAGAGTGTAGCCCTTTCTCTTTATCCTTGCAGTATGGCTCCTATATAGCCTTCCTCTGGTTTACTGTGAAACAACCTGGAGCTGTCAGAGGCTCAGTGGAGACTTGGGAAGAAGAGTGCAGGAAAGTGGAACGCCAAACTGGATGGGCTGCTCTGATAAGATCCAGAGAGACCCCCCCTCCCTCCCCCACAGCTGGCAGCAAGCGACATTAACCTCTCCTGTGAATGACAGTTGCTAAAAGCAGCAGGGGGATTTAGAGGCATTATGTTTGACTTCTTTCAAATTAGCACTTTTTCATGTTGTCTTCTGCTGGCTCTGCTTTTCAAGGTGGCAGCAATCAATCAATTCACTGTGAATAATTACACGCCTGGGGATATTGAGCACCTGATGAACATTCGGTAAACACATTACATAATGCTCAGGTATTCATAAAATCTCACAACCAAGTTCAGATATCAACAAATCAAATGCACCACTTGAAGACCTCAAATGATGTCGACTTTGATCACACTGCTCCAGTATTAACAAGATCCTTCCACCAGAGTAGAACAGGTCTACCAGTATATATTAGTGTGCTAATGAGGTCCCAGTGTGATACTTTTTAATGAAACCATCCAGGAGGCCAATTGTCCATAACTAATTATCATATGCTAATTGGTACACCAAAGTGCAGAAAGACAAATGACTCTGTTTGTCTGCACCTTTCATTTCTTATTCCACTCCGCATTGCATTGTATCAAAAGTACTTAATGAGTGTAATTATGACTAAAGGATGATGCGACTCAAATGTTTCTTTAATATGATTACCACTGCACTGACTATAAACAACACTGGAGGGTCTAGCTGCATGCAGGTGTGTAATTTGGAAATGTATTAAATGTTAACATCCAGCTAATAAAAACCTCAGGACAAACTGACTATTCCCAAGTCAAACTGAAGAGTGATTATTATTTCGATCACAGCCTCTCAGTCTGTCTATGGTGGTCTTGATAAGCCAGGTGTAACAAATTCTTCTTGCAATATTGCACATTATCCTCATTTGCCACCCCTGGCACACTGAAGTAAGAAAAAAGGTGAAAAAGAAATCTGCAATAGATTGCACTGATCTGAGAGAGAATGAACTCTGATGAATAGCACCATATTGAATTATGCTCAAGTAAAAGAAATCGTTGGCTTGGACATGGCAATGGACCATATTGGTTCAGTTCTGGTTCAGTGTGCCAGAAAATGGGACAGGGGCCACAAACAAATACAAATAACTTCTATCACTTTGGAGAGTGTGGCTGACCAGCTCTGCAAACTGAATATGGCAACAGGTTCTGGTTCGGTACACAATACAAAGACATGGTCCTGCTGGAAACATGGGATGAGGGGTGGGGGGTGTTATCTAGTGAGAATGCAACATCAAGATTGGTCTTGTCATGGTGCTGAGGTGGAAATAATCAAACTGATAGTGTCAAAGGGATGCTTGACAGGCTAACCAAACAGCACATACCAGTTGGCATCACATCGACATGTGCCATATCTTCTTCTATGGAAAGCCGTAACATTCCCAGCACTCCACTCTGCCTGAGCATATACACATGTGCTGATTCTCTTTTGCCCATTTAGTTGGTCATTAGCCCTGTGGCAATTAGCTATGCATAATAAAGCCAGGAGGTAGGACATGGGCATCATGCTGGATCCCCATTAGCTCATTTGCGTAGGGTCATTAGACAGAGTGCAACAAGAGCCTCACCAGTTGTTTGCTGCACAGGAAATGCACAACGTAGCAGGACTGGGTCGACTCCAGTGGCTTATAGGCTCCTCACACTCAGTGACTGGGGATATTTCAATGTTAATGATTATCGTGTATGGTGATTCTTGCAAAAAGCCATTAGAACAGGCAATTCTTAGTCATCTCCAGTGAGCAATTCGATACAGTTACTCCAGACAATGATTTCTGAAAGGTTTCTTCCTAGGTTGTTAAACAATGTGAAGTCATGAAATAATGTCAGTTTGAACTAATGGCCATGTCTGATTTGAAGCTTTTATGTCGCAAGGCATGACATATTCTCAGTGTATCTTTATGAAGTGTGACAGCTCATTAAATCAGGGGAGGCAACATGCAGTACATCACTGCTCAATTACATTACCAGAGACATATGTGAATTGCCTTATATTCTAAAGTACAATGCATTAATCTAAAAATAGAATAGGAGACTTGCAAAGTGTGTTGAATATTTGGGAAAACTAATGACCTGTGCTGCCTCCAATGAGCATGCTCATTTAAACCCTGAGAAATATTGTCAGTGTACTTGTTCCCCACAGCAATACAGGCTTGTATGGGCTTGATGGATGGCAGCTTTCATTGGCAATCTATCATGTCATGTCAATACATTGCAGATAAGAAAATATAGTTATGTTTAGAGTGCTATGTGTAATGGAGTTGTTGACAGCATTTTGTCTGCTGAGGAACACAGTGGTGGACCATAATGAGTAGGCCATCTCCTCAGGAAACCTGCCTTCATGGTTCCCATTTCTTTTCTCCAGGTTGTCCTGTACCCACACCTTCATCTAGACCCATTGATGTGGAGCTGCAGCTTTTGAGAACATATTGACTGGCCAGTCTGGGAGAAAGGCAGAATTTCAAGCAGGTTCATGAAAAATGGAGGCTAAAATCATCCATCACCCTGAACTGCTTCAGATGCAGTCAGCAAAAAAGCTACCTTATGAATTGATCTTGGTGATCATATAATGGATTTCGCCAGTGCCGGACTGACGATTATAATGGGTTTATATGCTGGCTGCCTATTGGAAGCCTGTCAGTTGCTCTCCATGGAGTGCCCCATACATTTGCCGGAGGCCCCTTATACCTGCTCCTGGGAGAACCGAATTGACTTCAGAAGCACTCAAGAAGACAAGAGAAAAAACATCAGGCAGAAAAATACTACACATCTTGACATCTTTTTGTACTCTATGTCTACTTTGCACAGATGCTGTTGTATTGATTTTCTGTTTTGCTCAGAACTGCAGCAGATTGTTGCAAAATCTCCACAAAAAAATGACCACATTTAATAATTTACTCTCAATTTGATCCAGAATGTTCAGTGAGTCAACAGCAGATAACTGCAGGCTGTTTTGCATTATAATGAATTAGTTACATGTGAATCAAATTAAGCAAATAGAGCACATGACAGAATTATGTGAATGGTGTTCTTGAGATAGAACAATTTCCTTTGCAACTGATTTTCCAGTTAAGTGAACGTCTGGTGCATTTGTCCTGTTCATTGACAGTAACCCATCATTTGCGGCACTTAATCTTGCAGAGGCCAGAGCACAGCTTTCAATTAACTCGTCAAACAAGCCAAGTGACACATCCATCATGTGCATGGCTCTGGCACACTGTATTTTTTATCTTTCCTATAAAAAAAAAAGCAAATGATGTTTCATAACACAGTGCTAGGGTACACTATGCATTCAACTGAAGAAATAAAATAAATGTTACTGATCTATTTTTCCCTACTTGTTTTAGTATTAGTATTCGAAAGCCATAAAATCATACCTAAATTCAAGAAACACAGCACAAATTCATTAAACTGTGGTAATTACACATGATATTTTCTCCTTGTGACTAATTGCATCAGTCCTGCACATCGTCATGCATCAATCATATACCTGGAACAGACTGCACTTTGGATTCCCAGTGCAGCTCATTACTGCACATGGAGACCAATCAGAAAGCTCAGCTCAGTCCAGCTGGACTGTGCCTTCATTCATAACAGGTCGCATCCTCCATCAACCAATCAGGGTGACCTTGACTTGGCAGCAGAGAGGTACATCTACTCACCTTGAGACAGACAACATCCCCCAAAAGTCTGCAGATGTCAGTGTCCTCAGCATCTGCACAATAGCTGCCTTATCAACAGCTATGGCATCAAAATGTCAAGGCCATACTGTAGTGTGCTGCCAGCCACCAGTCACATTTGGCTGGTTGGGGGAAGAAAGGTGAGCAATAAGGTCTTGGCCTGAGGAATATAATAAGAGATGAGCTAAATAAATAAGTGGAGGTGCTGGGATATTAATATTGCCAGGAGTCAGTGGTACAGACTGGTTTACTGACATTCAGTGCAGCAGGGCCACAGTTAGATCCACTCATCTGCTTTGCCTCTGCTCTGTATAGGCAGAAAGCGACCAGGAACCGCACCTGTTGAGATGAACCGGGAGGCTAACAATGTTTCATCCAATGTCTCAGACTTTATTTGATAAATTGCTTGAGTCAACTCTTTGGTAGATTGTGAAACTGAGATATGGGAAGGCTACTGTAGTTCTGTAAGCCTGCTCTCCACTACTTACAGAGAATAAATTCCTATTTAGATGTTACTGTACTTTTGTTTTAATCAACAAACATCTTTAAGACCTTGCCACTACCAGCAGTGGAGTGATGATAAATATATATTTTTTCTTTTTCTCTTTACCGTTTTTGACAGATTGTCTGGCCTTAAAATCTAAGATTTCAACCCCCATATGACTGAGTTAAAATCAGTATCAAAAGTTGTTTCATGTCAACACATCTGTGGATCAATGGTCATAGGACATATGAAATAGACACACGGTCTAGTCGGTTATTATTACACCCAGCGCAGACAGGCTGGAGTGATTCAAGAAGGAGAATTTTAAAAGCTAAAAACCTATAACTTGGGGCTTTTCAAGCTGTAAGGCAGGAAAGCTGCAGTGGTGGTGTTTCGAGAGAGACATGAAGCAAAGATACTGTGTGAGGTACAAGAGACATGTTGGTGCATGAAAAGAAAGAAAAACAAACTAACCAACAAAAACCAGCAAGTTGCTATCCATTGTAATTTGGCCCGCTGAGTTGGTCAACTCACCAACAGGGTTGACAACTGCACCAACTACAGCCCATAGGGGCAGTTAAGGCTCTTAAAAACATTTAATTAGTGTGAAAAACACACTCCTTATAGGAGTCATAACACAATCAAATCTGAACACACAGACATGATACCCGTATTTTACATTCACTGTAAATTATTCAAAAACATCATTATTTCTAATACTCATTGCAAATCAATCTGCATAAAAAGTATGTCCTATAACTTTAGAACTTGCCTGAAAATCACCAGCTTTCTAATTAAAGTAAATGAGTGGCAGTTCTCTGTACATCTGTGGATACACTGCAAACAACAACTGCTAATATCTAATTCAGCATAATTCTACTGGTGCCAATTTGCCAAAGCAAAAACAAATATTGGGTAAAATATGGGACTTGAGCTGCAGCTGACAGATATTTGTGGCAACATTTTACTTCCTGATTACATCTCCCAAAGCATTATGGGAACCAAAAAGAAGTAAGACAAAGAAATAATTTTAGGAGAGCAGGACAGAGCTTTGTCATAATTGTTGTACTCAAAAGACCAAGAAATGTTTTTGGAAGGGATGTTTTATGCTGAGGAACCCAGAGTATTCATAATTAATAACCAACTTTGATTTCCAGGCATTGAAGAGCAGAATGATTCTCACCAATTCCCAGCATCCTGCTCTGACATTGTGCAACTGCAGGGGCCCTTTGTATGCAAATACATCGTGCCCCCTGTATGACTTCCCTTACAGCTGGAAGACTGTGTGCCATCTCATTACTCCCAACACACAGAATCTGGCTCTGCTTTGTGTTTCACAGACAGGTTTATGTGTAAGGCCTTATCATCCCATCCTCTGCAAACAAACCAGAAGTGGACATCAAAAGGCCTAGCCTCGTCTCCATGACTACAAGGGACAAACTCCCCCCTCTCTGTGATTCTTACTGCATTAGAATATACAGCCTTAACTCTACATCTGACCTCCCTCTCCACAGGCACCCCTGCAATGTGGGATCTTACCCAGAAATTGTGACCGTAACAAAATAAGGACTGTGATCTCTCTCACTTTTTCTCTTTATGATAATGAAAGTTTTCTTAAATTTGAGAAATGTGAAAACCACGTTAAAAGTTGTGTTGCTTAGATTTAGTGTTTAAAAGTGACCTATTCCACATTTCATTCATACAGTATGTGTATTTCAAATGTGTCAGCCATGGTGGAAGGTTGAAGCGTGCACTTTCAAAGAGTCAATCAGGAACCCGCTGTCGTGGGACCAGAGTCCAACCAGCCAGAGGACTCCAACTATCAGACTCCCAGCCAATCAGGCGGAGCCAAGCGCTCAAGCCGGCAGATTACTGACGAATCACCACTAAGTTTGAACCCAATGTGTGAGTTAATATATGCTTGTCGACTGTGTGTTCATGTTTTGTCTAAAATTCTTTTGTATCCAAATCATATGCTCGTATCACTACAATAAGTGTTTTTTCTTATTTAGTAATGTTATAGTGATTTTTGAATTTTTCTCGCGTAACCCAGAAGACAAACCTATTGGATGTTTTAGTGTGCCGCAGTTTCAGCCAAAGTTTTTTAAAACAAAGATATGATTTTTTTGTAGCTCAGTTGAAAGCAAGTTTTATTTAAGCCGAACAGTTTGTTACCCTGTCAAGACACTATCAGAACGATCCTGTGACAGTCTGTTTAAATTAAAAATGATTTTCCTCAAGACATCGCCAAACACCACAATAACAGCAGGGCTCTAGCGAGACCAGCCTTGGAGCAGACACTCCGGCCAACAAAGAAGCAGCTTCATCCTAGCAAGTATTAGCAATTAGGGAAAAAAAACAGAATTGATAACATTAAATGTCCATGTTCGAGCAGGCAAATGAGGCAACTGCTACAGGGCCCAAGATCCCTGAGGCCTCCCAAAGCCCCAACTTTATTGTGTGGAAATTGGTTTGTATAATGTGGTTTGTCATTTTGTTTGGGAATACAGTATTTGCTACAAAATGTGTGTTAGGCCCTCTTTGGTTCAGTAATATTCCAGAATAGGAATACTATAGAGATTGAACAAAGAGGAGGGGGCTCGTGGGGTTAATAAGAGGCCAGCAGCTCATTTTTGTACTTTGCCCCTCAAGCAGGTTAATTACGCCATGTCTACATTTATGCAAACTTGCATATAATTGGATCAATTTGGGAAATGGGCTTCACATAAACAACAACAGTATTGATGAATCAATGCAATTCCATCATGTCAGAGCTGGATGACCAGTTGGTGTTGGCCTCAGTAGGCAGGACAAGATTTACAGTGAGACAAACAGCACTTCATCTACATATATTCAGTGTTGGAATGAATCCCACTGCTGGCAATGTATTTTGATGAAGCAGTGACACCAGAGTCAGCTCTCAAAATTCAGTGGATTCCTGGAGAACAGTAGGCTGCCTGCTGTCCTCAGAGTGATGGGGTCTGCAACACAAACTCTCTGTGGTCTATAAACTGACTGAAAGATCAATCTTCAGTGGGCAACAGTCAAAGTAGTACCATTAGAGTAATATTTTCCCAATGCAGGAACTTCTGGGGCTTTTGACACCTCCTCTTCCTCATTATCCCCTCACTGATTTTCTCTGCTGGTGGTCCATGGGGTCTGCATCCTTCTCACTAAATTAGGAAGCCTGAAATATCTTCAAACCTGTTCAGCTTTGATCTTTCATTTAAAAAAGAGCCAAAGAGGAAGTGGCATCCTAGTGGAGAATATTATGTTAAGATGGAATATGTTAATTGGGTCCAAAGGGTTAATTTCCTCTGCTTTATCAACTCTATACTTTAATCTGTCTTTCAGTTAAAATGTTTATACTGGTGAATTCTTAGAAATAAGCCCTGCGATGGCTTGGCGACCTGTCCAGGGTGTACCCCGCCTTCGCCCGATTGCCGGCCGGGATTGGCTCCGCCCCCCCCCCTCTCCGTGACCCCGCAAGGGACTAAACGGTAGAAAATGAATGAATAATCAGTGTTACAAATTTTAAAACATTATGCTTCTTTCATTTTAGCCACAAGTGTTTTTAATCCTCCTTCACTGAAATGTAATTGCTACAATCCCAAAGCCAAAGAGATCCCTCGTCATCAAGCCACACAATAACACAATCTTCTTTAACACAAATTCAACAACACATTGGAGCATGCTGTCCTGTATATTGCACAGTGAGGTTTTTGTGGTAACAATCACTAGATTATGACAAGAGAAGGCCAAGTATTATGGCTAAAAATTTTTGTTTTAAATAAACCAAAGAGGTAAGGTCTCATATCTCTTATGGAAACCAAAACAAATCGAGACACCAACAACTTCATTATATTTCATGCAGTGATAGAGCAAAACATACCTAAATTAATGATAATTACTCTAATAGCAATGTGCTATTCTTATTTTCCAGATTTTCTCTGTACACTGGAGGAAACTCTTCTCAGCACAGTGTCAGTGGCAAACAAGCATCTACCATGTACAGCATTTCACATCCGACAGGGGCCGTGTTAGAAGTGAAATGCTTGAATTGACATACAGCTCTGCAGGCACTTGAGGGCCTATTTGGCTCGCAGCTAGTTTTAAGAAAACCAGTGAGTGCTCTCAGACAAAACACATCGTCCCCTATAGGCCTTTTGATTCACATGCACATTTACCACAAAGCTATTGCCTCACATCCCGCCTTTTCATTAGTGTTAATTCTCTCCCCACTTCGGGGATACGGGAGGAGCGTCAAAGCACAGGGCCACTTTTTTATAGATGGGGAAAAGAATGAATGGCTCTTGCTTCTCAAACTGAGTGATACACAATGTCCTGACATGACAGGTGATGGTTATGCATCGCCCTTCCCCCAGTTTGTGACACATTGAAATGATAGGCGTTACAGTGTGGAGTGATGGATTCTGCAATTCAGCAGTAGCTTACATGCAAAGGTTTGAATCGTAGAGTAGGAATCCATCTCAAGGTTGGTCTAAAAGTGAAATTAAAAGGATGTGGAGCTTGACTGTTTCAAGGTTAGGTTGACATGAATCCATTTCTCAAATTCTTGTTTTTAAGCTGTGCTAAATGGCACCAGCTTTGAAGGCAGAACTAAAAGGCAAAATAATTACCCTGAGCTAAATTTGTAGGAAGTGCTGACGTATCTTTGAGGCAAACCTGGATTTTGTATTAAACTCCATTGTTAGTCACAGTAAAATGCACACCCTTGCTTTCCTGCAAATATATACTCCTTAAGTCCAGCAGCATGGTACAAGCTCCGATACGTCATACAATACATGCAGAACTGTACATACCCCCGCACACACAGCCAATATTGCTGGTTTTGCAAATATCTTTTCATATTCAAAGGACTCAAGGGGATATGAAGAAGTACAAGGGAATTCAATGGGTGGATTTGTGCAGCAATAAAAGAGAAGGTCAACCAAATTATTTCACAGCGCCAATGAAAACAAAATTCCCACTTTTATTGGATCAAAATGATTCACACAGGCAGTACAGCACACACAGAAAATTGTTATACATTACAGTCTATTAAGGGAGGTGATATGAAAAAAGAGCCAGAGCATATACAGTACAGTGTGGGAGGTTATGAGCTGCCTTTGTCTGGCATGCTGGTCAACACAACACCTACAGTACCAGCGCTAAGAGAGCACTGGGCTGAGAGAGCGTACCTCTCCTGCTTCTAAACCCAGGCATGGAGTTCACTTTCATCCATTAAAAATGATGACTGAGAAAACCAAACAGCTCCTTTTCCCCCACCACCACCGACTAAGTGTATAATATGGTTAAGTGGACATAATGAGCACCTGTCTCTCCCTGTCAGTTTCTACAGATGGATGGAGGTGCACTCAGGCATAAAAAAGGTAGCATCGCACAGTGAGAAGAATCCATCCTCCCCAGGGGGGAAACCAGCTTTGCACATGCTGCTGCTTTAATGTCCCTTCACTTGGCATTCTGCAGCCTAATTGCTTGACATAGACGCTTTTTAAATATCTGTCCTCAAATCCAAGAGGAGCATCTACAGTATTTAGACATAATCAGTGAGGAAATAATGCTCCTTTCCTGACCTGCAGTCAGTGGGAATTAGACACAACTGTATACCACGATGCTGCATTATTACTGCCAACCCCACCCTGAGGGGTTGGACCCTAGTCTTTGTGCTTTTTAGGTACATAGATCTCTATCCACTAATTGATTTTCCCTGATTCTTTAAATGCACAGCCAGGAACAGTGTACCGCAGAAAGGCAAGTGGTAGAGTTAATTAGGGGTAGCTGTTTCTGATTTAGTGATAAAAGCTAAGGAAGCATTTAGACAAAACGTATAAGCCAATACACAGAGTACAATTCATTAACTAATGCAACACAGTCTTTGCTCATATAATCTTTATCTTGACAATTAAACTCCTTCCATTGTCTTAAGAATTGGAATATCCCAGGACAGGCATATCACAATAAGTCGCCTGCCTGTAGTTTAACCTCCTCTGTTAATTACTCTCCATGTTTATCAATTTCCACTGTGGAAAAAAGAGATTATTTTCTATGCCTACCACCATAATCAACTTAATTAATGTTGAAATGGCACAACCCTATAATTTTTGTTCACACAGGCACTTAATCATAAAGTGGAGTCTTAGGTATCCAAATATTTCTCAGAGGGAGAGCTGCTGTGGAGGCTGAATTAGTCTCCTTGTTTTAGTTAAACCTCAGTGTGAACAGTCAAAAAAGCACATATTTTAAGAGCAATTTCACAAGCTGGCAGAGGTGATTATTGGAAATATGTACATGAAAATACAAATATGACCAGGACTATAATCTATGAACCTCATGTTACATCAGGCTCCAAGTAGCCATTGGCTGTCACCATTGCAACTCAGGTAGTTTGTTACATGTGTTAGGAAATGAAAGATGGAAAGAAAGAGAACTTGTGGCCGATGGTGCAGAAAAGGGGCAAAAGCAAAAGACCTTGCTGGCAGGTGTTGAAAAGTGTGCAAAAATAATGTTAATTATTTAAGCAGCATGCTGCATGGGGTGATGAGGAACGTATGGAAGAGGAAGGAGCCTCATAAGTGAGCAGGGCGCAGCTGCTGTGTCACCTTCTGTGTCTCAGTCACTCCTAGCTAAGTGGCTAGTTAATGTAGTCAGTGCAGACATGTTGAATGTTACTTAATTATTTAAGTAAATTAGAGCATTGTATATCGGTGCATATGATTAGGTTGGACTACACTTCAATTGTTATTTATTATTGTATTACATGAAATAAAATGAATGTCAAGTATGTTGCATAACACATCACAGATGTAGGAGCCTATTAAGGCTGGTCCCTTCATTCTGAAATAAATATAACATACTGCAATATGTGCTACTCTTGTCAGACAGTCCAAATAATGTTTGTTTTATACACATTTAACAAAGAGGTGAACCTGAGGCACCAGGCTGGGGCAGTTTGGAGGAAGATGTCTGTGCAGGGGCTGCTACAAAGACAGGTGTGTGGCCACCAGCCAGGGCACAAGTAAGTGGAGCATAGACAAGCAATGTGGCCTTATGAGACACTGATTGAATAGATAGGCTATATCTAAAATCTGGTCATCTTGAATGTTCAGAGTCAGAAGGCAGTGAAAGGCAGAGGGTGGCTGTAGAACCCAGCACAGCTGTGGGAGAGAGAGGAGAGGGAGACGAGGCCCCAGAAGGCAGTGGTGAAAATGAATCACTTTTAATTGTATGCTAAATCAGATTAGGTGTCAGCTGATCATGACATTAATTCGGCTTTATATTTCTGCATTTTGCACTCACAAATATTGGGAGGAAAACCTTGGAAAGTGAGATCCATCATTTTAGATATTGGAGTAATAAAGTGTAAAAAAAAAAAATTGCAGATTTTTTCATTGGTAGATTAACTGGTGACAGTTTCAATTTGATGAATCAAATGGGGGCCGTTTGACAGCAAATTCCCAGCCTGCTTTTTGTAGGCAGTCCACTTCTGTGTTCCAAACGGTAAAAATGGTCGATCTGAGACCTACAGTATAAACTGAGGTTACACAAAGAGCTGATCTCCTAATATCACCTCCCACAGTAACTAATCCTCTTTTCACTAGCTCCGTGACTTAATAACAGTTTGTCCTAAGTCATAAAAATATATAACATGTTGCAGGAGTTTACAATCCATATTTTAAGACAAATGAGTATCTACAGTGCTACAGCACTCCTCCTTCAGTTTTCCAACTTTTTTCAGTCTCTGTTGCCTAAAAATGTCTATTCTGTCTGTTCTTTTAACCTGGCACTGAACCTTTCAGCATTTTTGGGCTTGTGGGAAATGGTGTTCATTCGAGGCCCATATGAAAAGAAACACAAAATACTGTTGAGCACAGTCATGTTATTTATGTCAGCTTTTATTAGATTGCCAATACTAAGAATTCATTTGGATGAGGTTTTCTGAAGGTTTACGGAGTCTGTTTTATTTTTTTCGCTCCCTTTTTAGGGCACAAGTTTGTAGATTTACATTCATACCAGGCAAATCTGCAGAAGACAATTCATATAGATTTCAGTGACAATTCTGGAAATACTATCACCAGGGGTCTCATTTATCAACCAAGTGTGCAAATACTGTATTTCCACACACAGAAGGTGCGTAAAAGTGTGCATACATTTAGAATCATTTTGACCATGTGTATGCATAGACACTTTGCGGAGAACGTAATCACAGTAAGGCCTACAACAATCTGAAGTGTTAAAATCATATCAACACAGGTGATACCAAAACAGTTAAGACTGGGACTGCAACTTCAGCAAGCTGCTGTTGGAGAAGGCTGGCTTAGTGGTAGGTGTGGAGTCACTGGTAACTTAATAATTTTCCACAGTATAGTAACTTAACCTTGCACATAATTGCAGGAAACTGGGGATATGCCCTTCAGCCCTGGTTGATGACTCCTGTGGCAAATCCAACAAGTCCACAAGAGTACAATTACAGCCATAAACACAAGCGCATAAGAGTGCATTTTAAATCAAATCAATTTTATTTATATAGCGCTTTAAAAATAACATCCAGCTGACAAAAGTATTTAACATAGGCAGAATAAAATCACAAGAAATAACTAAAATAAAATAAATAGGTTCAGTGCAAAAATAAAATAGCACAATAACTCAGACACACAGATGACATACATTCAAAAAATTAAATTAAAAGGAATGCATCAGGCCCTACTGTGTATTAAAAGCCAAGTCAAATAAATACACTGAACAAAATTATAAACGCAACACTTTTGTGTTTGCCCCCAACACAACCTCTGCCACTTAGACATAAATTCATGACATAAATTAATTAGAGCCAAAAAGCTAGGTTCTATAGACTCAAAAACATCCTTAAACAGTCTAGTTGGTAAACAAACCAAAGAACAGTGAGATGCTTTCATGTGGTGAACCAGTTCAGATAGCATAGGCAAAGATCAAAAACAGCAGAATGCAAAGGAATATCAGCTGGATCAGAATTAGTAGAACTGGAACACTGCATAATGCTAGTAATTTTATCAGTAAAATATTAAAGAAAACCCTCACATATTGCTACAGATGCCTCAGGATGATTAGCAACGTTAGACGGGTTGATAACAGAATTAATTGTACTGAACAAGACCTGAAGTTCAGAAAATACATAATGCTCACCTTCCTTTATCCAGGTCCTGATCAGCAACATAAAATCCAATTCCCGTGATATGAAAAAGTCTTGTTAGCCAAGGATCTGGCGTTAATCAAATCCATCTGGATCGATGAAGCGGCTGGGAAGAACGTCTCAGGGATCAGAGGTTGAACCAGTTTACACCTCTTCTCGGGCGTCATGGAAACTGGTGACATAGAAGAGGCGCCAAGAAGTCTGGACCAATGGGCCAAAGGCAAGCGTAGGTGAAGCCAATAGAAGCCGAACGCCAAAGGGCCTTGAGCCTGACAGCCACTCCTCCCCTCTTCCCTTGAAGAGGAAGAAGCACTGTAGACCACGCCATAGGTTTGCAGAAGGGTTGCTGGTTGTGTCTGTCTGACAAGGGTGGAACTCTAGAATACCAGCTTGACAATGTTTGAAAGCACCACCATCTCAGCAACAAAGGAATTAGTGCATATTTTAAAAAAAATAATAATAATAATGCAAAGTTGTCTGGGTATGCTACAATGTAAAAGCATGCACAACAGACCCTTGGAGGATCTACCACAACCTGAGGAAGAGATGCCTCCTACTGAACTGTTTGATCCAGCACCCAACATTGTGGCAGTGCAATTTAGGCAGGAGACAATCTGATGCTTTTAGGTAAGTTTTATTTAGGTTCAGCCAAGTTTGGCTTTCCCATTGGTTCCAAGCAGATAACAACACATGTCAATTGCAGAGTCATTTGTCCAGGGTCATTTCTTTCATTTAGTTCCTCTTTTAAGCCAGCAATGTCCTAAATAATCTCCTCATGCTTCTCCATTACAGCTTCCGTGTGGACCCTCGGCTCGCGTCCTGCCTATCTTCAGGGCAGGAGAGGAGGATGCAGTAAAGTCAGCGGATCCACCTTAAAAGGGACATGAATGAATATATAAGGTGCTTCTGTTTCTCAGTTTTGTGTGATTAATGTAAGGTTAACACATTACAAAACAAAATAATTACCACTGGGACATGGTCCAGCCTGTATGTGTAGTTCCATGGCACTCAGTATCCCTATCAGGAATAATTCCTGTCAGGGATGTGTCTTTGATTATGAAGGCAATTTTCTCATCTGGACGATGTTGATTGTCCTCCTCCCTTGGCCCTTGTTTGTTTCTTGTGTACAGCTATTCTCTTTTGGCAGCTATTTTTAAATCAAACATTTCTTTTTGACCTCTGCAATGGCTCTTCTGTCTCCTGTGCCCAAACCAAGTCCTTTTTCTTTTTGGATATTTGTCTGCAGCAGGTGCCATATAAAACTGTTTTCTTCAGTGCCACTTCATTCATGAGGACTTCCAACTCACTTTCAACTTCAGCCTCTTTTCTTGTTCCACGCTGGCGCTATCAGAGCCCTTTGACAAAAGGTGCTTTTATACCACATAAGGTGCGATTGGTTTGATCCCTTATGTAAAGGAACCAGGCCGTGCATGACCCTGGCCATTTTAGAATGTGTGCTACTTATTATTACCGACTGCACACAGCTGTGCATACTCTGAACATATGTACACCTAATAAATACCTATTTTTTGTGTGTAATGGCAGCTCTTATGCACATAAATGAGATTCATTTTACATATAAATTGATAAATGAGGCCCCAGATGGTTACACAGCATAGCTAAAAGTAAGGTAATGTGTTTGCTTTTGTGGGTTTGTGCCCCATCTCGGACCAACCATTATCTTTGTCTCTTAATTAATATTTAATGATGGCCATTTCCACAAGCGTAATGACCAACCAGATTCACACTCTTAGCGACAACAGCACCAGGCTTAATAATAGCTGTACTTTCTAATCTCTTATTTTCCTTTGGGTTTTCCAGTATTTTGTCACATAAACTATTGTTTCTGAATTCCCTGTGTTGCATGTGGAGGTTTAAATGAACCACTAAAATTAATACAGCATTCAAACATCCCTGCCTCACAGTCTGCCAAAGCCCTTCAGAGAATACAGTTCAAAAATGGTCACCAGCACTAACAGATGTAAACCCAGGGGTTCCGTTCCCATTTGGGACAGAAACATATGCACTGGTGCTCTGTGGTAAAAGGATGTACTAAGTAGCATAAGACTTACGACAATAATGGTGAACTACATTTGCACTGCTGGATACATTTCAACCTCATTTTTCTTCAGTGTCAGTGAACAGTCTGCATCGAGCAATGTGAGCTGTGAACAACCACGGTCCACTGTACTCACCACAAATACCATTAGACAAACATCGCTCTCATCATTCAGATCCCACCCCATGGCTTGAGTGATGACAGGCACTACATCCAGAGTGGCCAGGCATGAACAGTGGTATTACGCTGAACTGGACAGCAACTGCACTGCTTCCTTCACCTTTAACAAACCATATTAAAACAGTAGCAAACTTCTGAAATAGCTTTTCCATAACAGTTCATCTGGTTTTCCTTTGCTGTGGAGAACAAATGGCAGAGATAAAGAGAGCACAATAATAATGCTATGTCATTTATCACAGCAACAAGGCAATATTTCAAATCATTTACTAAAGATCTAAGGTCAAGAGGTTCTGTTACATCTCCCCATGACTGCCTCTATCTGTCTCTCTGGTAAGAGGAACAGGAGCATAATAAAGTGGCCAATCCACAGGAGGAATATTAGACTAATGAAAAGCTCTTTCCTGCCTTGGCTGCTAGCCCATCTTGTGTGCTGCCTTGCATCTACCATTTCACAGCATGAAGCTGTTGAAATGGAATTCTGTTGGCAAAACAATAAAGCAGCCCCCACCCCACCTCCATGACTGTGCATCATGCACTTTAGCTCCACAGGGAGGAAAAAAAAAAAAAAAGCTGTGGCCAAAGGGAAGTGTAATATTGCACGTGTATATAGATTTACTCAGTTGTATGTAGCTCATTTCTATGTGTAATGTATTATTTTGCTTGTCCAAGTCAGAGGTATTTATGTGTTGGCATGATGTTCCAGCAGCATGTTGGCTTTTTACAATGTCATAAAGGGCACTGGGCATGGGCAGCAGGTTCTGGAACATCATGACATTGCGGATGATGTGAACGGTGATAAGTAGTAGGAAATATATGGAAATATGAGCAAAGAGCAAACCCCTGCTGATCATGAGCCAGAGCTGATAAAGTGGCCCCTGCTGTGGCCTGCAGCACATGGGGTAGAGCAACACCCAGGCAGAGTAACCAATGTACATACTGTATCTCTGCCAAAGTTGGATTAAGGCTGAGGTAAATTTAAGATTACAGTTCTGGCTTACAGAGAACAGCATTTGGTATCTGTACTCCCGCCTCCAAAGTTGTTATTGTAGCCTAAACATGAAGTCACATTTAAGACTCATAGGAATTGTTACAGAGAATAACTTTACAAAATCAGGTTTTAAGAAGAGAGTTAAAAGACTGCTTATATGAACTAACATTTTTGACTAGTTGTTACCAATAACAAGGACATAATGGGTAACTCTTAACCTCTGTGTTCCCTGTAGAAGAGACAGGAGAGTCATCTCTGGACATCAGTATACTGACTTGGAAAGATGACTAATTCTACTTTTGCATGGATGCCCCAGGAACTAAACTCATGAACCGAAGGACTAACTCCTTTTGTACATTGCTGTTTGCATTTCCACTGTGCCCAAAAAGCTGAGAAGACTGGGCTAGTTGAAAGAAAAGAATGACAGCATTTAGCATATAACTAAACACTATAGGGACACATTCATGTCAACTGTGATGCCTCCAAAGTAACAATCACTGCTCCCAGCAACCAACTCCCAGTGGCTCCTGGGGCTTCAAACAGTGCTGCCCCAAGACAGGGATCTTTGTGGGACTAAGTAACAAAATATAGACAAGTAAGGTTTCTTAAAAAGGTCCCTGTGATCTTTGAAAAGTTTCTTTGATTCTGGAAAGGCTGCTGTGGTAAAAAATGGTTAGACCACAGCTGAGTTCTTGACAACTAGAAACATACACTTTGTCCAAAAAATAAATAAATAAATAAATTTACAATTTTGATAATCAAATAATCAAATGTTCTCTACTGTGAAGATATCTTTATTGTTTCCAGAGATAATTTTTGGACTATTACAAATTAAACTACTTCAATATGTCAACTTGCACTCAGAGGACTTTATGGTAATAAAATCATTTTGATTATTTTCTAATAGTGCACAGATGATGACTCATGAGTAGCCACACCACAGAAGCTAAGCACGGTTAGTATTTGGAAGGGGGACCACATGGGAATAAAATGTGCTATGGCTGCACCCAGTCAATGAGGTTGCACAAGCCTGTGCCCTCTTTGTGCAGGTCCAAAGCCCAGATAAAAGGGGAGGGTTGCCTCAGAAAGGGCATGGCATAAAAACCTATATCAAATCACATTTATGGATTGTTGGGATCCACTGTAATGAGTAGCCAAAAGATGAACACTACACCAGACAATAAACAATGTCATGCTTTTCTTTGGGAAGCACAAAGGAGAAACTGTGGCAAATAGTGACAATCCTTCTACATTTGAAGTATCTGAGTAACTGGGGCAGATGTAAGACAAGTGACTATAAACCCTATAATCTGACCATCTATGAAAAGTCATGTTGCTGATGCACAATGCAGCTGTCCAGTCTTCCAGCCAAGATGTGCAACTTCAGAAACAAAAACCACCAGGCTTGCAGGTCTTATACTAATAGTTTCTTGTCAGAGGAAAGCATTGGTATGGTAATGCATCATGTCTTACATAATATATGCCATTCCAGATCTCAGTGGTGCAGCTAAGGCACTTCTACTGTTTTATTTGGAATGATCTGCAAGCAATTAATAAGTGTCATACAGCTTAAGTCCCACAGGATGAGGGGCAGAGAAGCAAGCCCTGATAACAGAGGGGTATCCATCATATCCATCAGTGAGGACACCGCAACAGCCACATGATTCAAAGATTCAAGATTCAAAGTGTTTATTGTCATATGCACAGTATGGAAACGTGTTTCCCTGCACAATGAAATTCTTACTTTGCTGTCCACACTGAATGCCAAACAACACAAGTGACAACATGATGTGATTGAGCAAAGCAATGGTGGCTAATAAGGACTGCAATTTGAGCACCTGGAAATGATCTGATAATAAATTTAAAAGATGAATTGATTACTTGGCACATCTGTTTTGCACAATCTGGTTCAGGAGGGGAATGGCAAGAGCTAATATATGACAAATATCCCTCCCATTAGTAGATTTCATAACAGCAAAAAGGAGTAATTTGCAGTAGCAGTTTAAACATCAGTCCTCTACAGGCATACATTTAGATATTTAAAACCAGAATTAAAATTTATACGCATAAAAATGCTTTTCCCCACAAATGAATTCAGTCTAAATCATCCAAGAACTCTCAAAGGACAACAGTAAAGCGAGCTGTTTTTCTGACATGTCATGAATAAAAAGGCCCGTGGGCTCTTATCGGCCTCTGGCCTACTGCAAAAACAGAAAGCTCAGCGCTCATTTTCCCCCAGTGCTTCAGTAATAGGCTAGTGGAAATAAATGTAATCACTGCACTTTGTTCTCCCCAGTGATATCATTTCTTATTATTACTTTTCACCCCTTCTGTTGCTCAGGCCACCATCAGAATCTCATTTGATCGTATTTACATTCGCTCTGGCTTCAAAATCCGGTGATGCTAAAAAGCAATTACTACTTCAAGTTGCCATCTGCCAAAAAGAGCCACACAAGATGTCCCTGCCAAACTGTTGAGGATTTCTACCCAGTCTGCTGCTGACATTTAAGCTCTTGTCTTCTTCTGTAAGCACGGGTCTCCACATTGAGAAACAAAGAACTGATTATGACAAACATGGCCTTTAAAAGAGGCCTTTGACCAGGGACTATCCCAACGAAGTAATATTTATCAGAGTTTAATACCAGAGCTGCTCAAAGTCAAATAACAGAGGGATATGCCATTTATCAAATTAGAACATCATCTGAAATTTCACCAATCATCTGGACAGGAACCTTCACCACCCTCATGAAATGTAACTGAAAGTCAAGACTGTAAATCTGCATCAGTCTAGCTAATAAATTAAAGCTTCAATTTAGTCATCATTAGTGGTATAGTAGCTAATGGATGGATGGATGGTTTTAAATCTATTTCCAGACAAACAAAGGAACAAGATAAAGAGGGGGTTGACTAAGATCACTGATTTTGTGTCCTGTTGTTTTCTACAGTGAAGTAAGTCACTTATAACCCTTTCATTATGATACATTCCAATTAGCATGACCCCACACCAAATCGTAAAAACATGATGACGTAATACTTTGTAACAGCTGCTAGATAAGCAGTTTTCAAAGTGTGAGGTGTGCTTCCCCTGGGAGGGCACCAGAGGACTTCAGGGGAGACTCAGCGTGAGGAAAAATAAAGAAGAAAACCAAATAACTGTAAACGTCAAACCTCATCTCGGCTATGTGTGGGGCAAAATGGATCAATTTGCAGTACTCACAGTGAGAGTCTGGGGTGGGCAGAAAAATTGTAATTATCATGATAATTATTTAAGATTTGGATTTTTATGAACTGGTCCTGATGATGCTCCACTGCCACAGTGTATTATTTGCAAAGTGGTGCAGGCTAATGACGGTAGGAGACCATGTATACTCCAGCATCATATTGAGACCAAGCACCTAAGTTTGGTGACCAAAACACAGGTGTTTTTTGAACAGTAAACTATAGGAACTGCAGTCACAGTAAAGTAAGTGAGACATTTAATGAAGCATCATAATTTTAGAGTCTGATGTGTTCAAAAATGATTTGAATAAAACAGCACAAATAGGGTTTACAATGTATGTTCTGGGGCTATTTTAGTAGGGTTATTTTTGAGTCTGTGTTCAGTTCACTGTGATTGGACTGTGGAGGATAAATTGGTAAATAATTTGAAGTAAGAGTAGTCCACAGTTTAAATGTGAATGTGGGAGAACACTGGATACAGTTTGTTAGTTTGTCTTTAAAAAATTATGTATAATAGTACTTCAGAGTGGAATTGTGCTCCAAAATTGTTAAAAAGATGTACAGAAGGCCACCCCTCCCCTGGCGAGCAGGCTGTGTGTCTGTCCGTAGCCAGCGTGAAGAAGACCCTCTCCAGGATCAACCCAAGCAAGGCAGCTGGACCAGATAACATACCTGGTAATGTTTTAAAGGAGACTGTGCCGAGAAGCTCAAGGATGTCCTCACAGACATCTTTAACATCTCCCTGAGCCAAGCAGTTTGTTCCCACGTGTTTCAAGGCCGCCACAATAATTCCAATTCCAAAGAAGCCCCACCAAACCAGTTACAATGACTATTGGCCTGTAGCTCCGACTTCAATTATTATGAAGTGCTTTGAGCGGCTGGTCATGCAGAACATCAAGTCCAACCTTCCTCCCTCCCACGACCCATTCCATTTTGCATACAGGTCAAACAGGTCCACAAAGGACGCCATTACTGCTGTTCTCCATCCAGGCCTCACCCACCTAGATTCAAAGAACTCCTACGTGCAAATGCTGTTCCTAGACTTCAGTTCAACACTCAACACAATCATTCCCCAGCAGCTTATATAAAAACTTGGACACTTGGGACTCAAATCTCTCTCTGCAACTGGGTGCTGGACTTTCTAACAGGGAGGCCACAAAATGTGCGGGTCGGCAGCAACATCTCCAAGAGCATCACGCTGAGCACAGAGGCTCCGCAGGGATGTGTGCTCAGCCCATTGCTCTTCACATTGCTGACCCATGACTGTGTGCCAACCTACAGCACCAACCACATTGTGAAGTTTGTGGATGACACGACTGCAGTTGACCTCATTACCAACAATAACGAGGCCAACTACAGGAGTGAGGTGTGCCAACTGGTCCAGTGGTGTAAGGACAACATCTTCCTCAATGTGGGGAAGACTAAAGAGATTGTTGTGGACTTCAGGAGAAAACCTCTAAAGCATCCACCACTGACCATCAACAGTGCTGTAGTAGAGAGAGTGAGCAGCACCAAGTTCCTGGGGGTGCACATCTCTGAGGACCTCTCCTGGATCAACAACACAGCATCACTGGCCAAAAAAGCTCAAACACAACTCTACTTCCTCCACAAACTGAGGAGAGCCAGTGTCCCCCCCCCCATCATGTGCTCCTTCTACCAGGGCACCACTGACAGCATCATCACTGGCTGCATCACTATGTGGTACGGAGCCTGTACTGCCTCCTGCAGAAGGACTCTGCAGCACATAGTTAATACAGCCAGTAAGATCATCGGCGCCCCTCTGCCTTCCCTCACGGACATTTTTAACACCCACAGAGCCATCAGCATTGCTGATGATACCTCCCACCCCACACACTCCCACTTCAGACTCCTGCCTTCAGGGAGAAGGTATCAGAGTCTTCAGGCCCACTCCACCAGACTTACAAACAGCTTCATCCACCAGGCTGTGAGGATGCTAAACGCTGTCCATTACCTGCCCCCCTCTGCCCCTGGACCATAACCCACCACAGAACAGATAAAAACTACCTCTGCTGCACAAACCTTTTTGTTATATTTTATGTAAATCTACTGCTGACAGTTTTTTTACCATTATATTTGCTGCTGCTGGTCATTTCTACTACTACTGTCATTTCTATTCACTACTGTCCATATACATCTCATATGCTATCATGCACTTCATCACCAACGTCCTGGTGATGCTAACCTGGTGATGCTAACCTGGTGATGACAATCTTTCTGTTATTGCACTACTGTCACCGACTGTACACGTTTTTTTTTTTGTTTTGTCATAACCTATTGGTTATACTGTTTTTATCCTAATTACTTTAATCCTATTTCTTATTCTACTGGCACTCATTACTAGGAGAGAGAGAAACAGCATTTCAATTTTCTGTATGTCCTGCACATATAGTGAATTGACAATAAAAATCTCTGAACCTTTTTGAACCTTTGAAACCCATTTTTATGGCTGAGTGTTACATACAGTAGGCTATACAACAACAGTGGCAATAATGTTAATTTCTGTTTGTGTATGTGTGTGGAGGCTCATTTCCCCACACTTTGAAAAACCCTGTGCTAGATGATGCAATCAATTCTGCCTCTAAAGACACAATCATAAAATAATATTTTAAAAGACTGATTTTATTTCCCTTGATGCGACGCGTGGTTGTCCATACAATTACACGTAAACCTTTAAATGACCCTTTTCCCCATTGATTGTGTTGCTATGCAAATGGAGATTCAATTATGGTGTTCTACCAAGTGAGCGCAGAGAAAACGACATAGAATTATCAATAGCAGGTCACTCTGGGACAGATGCAGTGGAGCGTTAGTAAGATATCCGGACCTCCGTTGGTGTGCACTCTTTATTAAATTACCCAAGGTTAGTGCAGCGTACTAAAGGCGACTAAAGCAATTAGTTTTTCACCAGTTGGTCAACTGTCAGAGTCTGCAGGCAGAAGAACCATTGTCTATACAGGGCTGTTTAAGACCAGATGGCAAACAAGAATCACATTTGAGCATGAGCAGTCACGCTCAAGACAGTTTATGGAGTTGTTTTTACAACTAGCATTAATGGATTTTGTGAGCTAACCTTTCTCATCTATCCTTTGAGATTTGTAAGGCAGTACACGCATTTAAACCCACCAGAAGAGTAGCTATATGCACTTGTTACAGGACAAGTTTGGATAAAGTGCAAAAGTTCCATCTTTATCATCACTAGAAGAGCAATAAAAAGAGGCGCTTCCAATCAATGCTGCTTTTACAGTCAGTGCAGCAGTGTATTCTATAGCACTTGATGTTTCTTAAGTAGACACAGCTCATGGGGATTATATGAAATGACAGGGATTTAAGGTTTTAATACTTTATATTTTATGTAATCCATTATGCCTCTTAATTCTCCTCTGGATGTTTGTCTTATTATTTTTGAACTCGTGCCTTTTCCCTTCAATTGAATGAGAGACTGTTTTTCTGTTCCTGTCCTCCCCTGTGGCAGATAAAGGCAGAATTAAATGTGGAATATTCGGGATGCCAAGTGCAAAGTGTCTAGAAATAGTTTTCAAAGCCTTTTTTGTCTGCAATTACCATTCTGTTGCCCTACAGCCTTGAGGGCTACTTATTACTCAAGGACTTAATGCAGTGATGGACTACTTCAATTAATTCACAGTCTGCATATACAGCATCCATCGAGTTACACTACCTCACCACGGATGCTGGGACTCATCTAAAGAAAATCAGTAGTGGCATTTTTGACTGGAATTATATTTCCTGATATTTCTTCACTACTGATTCTGTTTTTGAAACTACTGAAGGCCACCTGGTGTACAAATTCAGAGTGAATACAAATCTCACCTTGGACGTTCAAGCTTACTGACTCTATTCATTCAATAGATTTGGTTATCTGTCTTTGTCTGGTCTGGATATTAAGGTAATATGATTTTGTACAGTGCAGGGAACTCAGAAACAAGCAGGCTAATTAGTTTCTCATCAGTTCAAACTGTGTTCAACAGTGATTGGCTGCGCACAACTGAGGTCATATTCAATAAATTCGAACTTTCCACACACCCCTGCTCCACACACCACAGATGTCCATGCAAAGCCTATGCAACACAGCATATACACGACAACTATGAGGCGTGTGCAAAAGACATTTTCACAATAATGTGAATACTTGAATAGTGAACTCTAGATTTAACTGTAGTTGGCACAATGAACATTTAGAGTAGGATGCATTAGCTACTAACTAGTCATGGCATCTCTTTATAAACACTAGTATAAAGTGACAAGTAAGCATATCTGCCATCATGACTGAAGAATGGTCACTGCTGATTGCCCAATTAACAAAAGAATATCTTAAGACAGCAATCATCTCAGTTGCAAGTTATGTCATAAACTGGAAGGAGATCCACACTGAATCAAACAGACAGCAACTGACATAAGAGCTTCCCAAACAACGAGCAGCTTCAGGCCAGTTATAGTGCACCCCACATTGTTTTATAACAGCTATTAATTCAAACTAATGCTAATACAGATTAAAAAGACAAACACAGCAGCAACAAAAGCATCATTTTCCTGGGATGCTGTGTGGGCACAACCCACAGCAAATCAGCAAAGATGCAAGATGGCCCATGAGATTGAGATGAATACATGTTGGTTTACATGGGAGGGTACACTAACCCACTGTGGTGCTGACCCTGAAGAACTCTGAGATTGTATCAAAAGCCAAAATGAGTTTCAAAAGAAACAAATTCAAGCATGAAAAGAAGGCAGTAGGAGGATGCCTCAGGCACATGAGGAATTGAAGAGTTGCATATACCAGTCAAGACAAAGCAGAGCAGACTCCAGTACATGGCGATATGCATATTGTAAATGCTTTAACAGGTCACAGGTCAAGCTATCAGGGCCTGTTAAGTCAACAGAAAACCTCTGAAGTGGCCCACTGTTTTCCCCATCAAACTTCATACTCATTAAAATACTGCAAAACAGGCTTATGGTACAACTCAAAGACTAATGCATTAGTTACTAATGAAAAAGGAAGAATAAAATTGTTGTGAACAGCCAGTGGAAAGCTGGAGGAGGAACACATCAGGTGTTTCATCACCTTCCAGCTAAAAAAACTCAGGGGTGACAGCAGCAGCAGCTGTCTGCTATCACCAAAATACGGCTACCTCATTTTCCTGTCCAGAAGTCAATCTTGAAATATGCTGAAACTGATCATGACACACTGTAAACCAATGCCTGATACCTCTGCCATGGTGAAAAGCTTTAAATGTATTTTCATATTATCCTCCATTTCACAGTGGCCACGACTGTCAAAAAGCTCATTCTGATCATTCCTCAGTGCAGATCGATACTTGCAGTGAGTAATGTTATATGAGAAATGTGGTTCATGTGGCTAGTGAGCGGACAGACTGTCAGAAACAGAGCATTCACTAGCTAGGGCCCACCCTCAGTGTAGGAGAGAAAAACGGTGCTTGGTGGACTTGGTTATGAACTGCACAGTTTGGAGAAAAATGCTTCGGGGATCTGTCCCATTCTCGAGCACTGGTGGACCCCCTGCATGAAAGGGGAAAGACAGGATAGAAAGATGTAGGAAAAACATGAAGAAGGGCGGGTTGCAAAAGTGGAAGTGAGTATTTCTTGGTGGCTTAAATATGATTGGGAGAGGAAGGGGTGTGTGCTTCAGGCGTGCCCTGCTCTTGAACTTCAGATTGGAAATCTTCAATAAAACAGAGTGGTGCTCAGGACATTGTCTCTGAGGAGGAAAGGAAAGCTGTCTGCTTTCTAAAATGTTATTTAAAAAAAATGCATGTGTCGCATTTTAAAGCATCAATACTGTCTAATTTAATAAAACCAAGGTCAGCCAAGTGGCAGCCTCCATCTCACACAAGTGTCTCAAAATTATAATTACAAATCTCATAAATACGGTATATTGTCATTTTATCCCCAGTGATTGTAAATTCCTTATGTGGAAGTTTTACGTTCATTTGCACAAGACCAGTGGAACTAAGGCAAATGATAACATTCTGGGAAATGTAGTGATTTACTGATGTGGTCAGTTGTGTGTATAACGCATGTTTAGCATATCCCAAAGACTGGAAGCTGTGGCAATCAGCTAGCCTAGCTCATTCAAACAACTCCAGGCCCATGTTTTTGTGTGTGTGTGTGCATTGATTAACATCTGTTGGCTCTATATGATACAGTACACATTTTCCAGCTTGTAACAGTGACTAAGCTAACTGATAAGCAAAGTTAGTGTTTTCAGGTCATGAAAAATAAGCTGTGCGTCCCAGACAACCGATGGGTTAAGAACACAGAAGACTTCCTTATACAAGTAACTTTAGCAGCTATAAAACATAACTTCAAAGTGAGGAAGCTTCATCATTCTGGGTATAGCAAAACAGAATACTAGCTTGTAGGAACAACATACAAACCACCTCTATCTGCTATCAACAAGTTGCGCACTAAAACTCTGAACAGGTCTCAAACTGATCATTTCAGCACTGATCACAGAGCCTGATAAACTTCTGAACTATCCAATAAAAGCCCATAACCAGCAGTTAACAGTGTGAGCTGTCTTACCTTAGAAGGAGTATTTCTTCCTCCTCAGTTTGTGTATTACTTTTGTTCAAGAATCACATCTCTTGTTGGTCATTTTGCCCGTTAATACCTCCAGTATGCACATCTCACAATGATGTTGCTTATAAACCAATCTATAATTGGCTTGGAAAGCACACTGCTCAGCTCAACAGGATTTTTAAATGAGGGTTTAAAAAAAGTAAAAACATTATTCCTTTACTTCCTTAATGTGATGTGTTTCCTGTTTAAGCAGGATGTTGTAGTGGGCTGATTTCACTGGGTGAGCTTTTTTAAATGTAGCTATGCAGGAAAATGTCTCTGTTGAAGATATATGTCTCATCTTTTCAGGAAGAAAATGTACAACTGGAAGGACTTACAAACAACTTCATCACCAACACTGAAACAGCAGTGAACACAGACTGTCAAGCATTACATGCACAACTGTATCAGTGTGCTGAAGCACATAGCTGGTACCAACAACATCTTGGTTTGCACATAAGTCATGATGTTCACATCATCTCTGCTGAACACCTATGTGCAGATTTCATCAAATCTAAAATATAATTAAGCTGAACCACTGCATTTCACTGGAATATATTATTTCCTTTAAATAAAAAAATATTTTATTAGTGTTGTGAAATCAAGGACCCCTCATGTATTATTTGATTTCAGTGAGCACGTGAGCCCTCTGGGATAGTATTCATGACACTGATCATAAGATTCCCACATTGTAAAGACAAGTCAATTTAATCACTTTGTTAAAATCATTTTTTGGCTTTTAATTTCTACATAAATATGATTTAAAGCTAACAGTTAATAATATTAAGTATCTCTTTTCACACTTACTGATGTTTGTACCTTTTAGGTCTAATTTACAACACCCCCATGGACATCACTGCCATAACAGCAAGTGTAAAAATAATCATGTCATAAAAGAAGTCCACGATATGAAAATATCATGTAAACACAATATGTGTTGGTCAGCAGCTGGTGCTATGATTGGTCAGTCAGTGCTGTTATCATTAGAATTTCAGATTTTCTAAACTGACTCATTTGGTCTATCACCATATCTGCCCCAATCAGAAGACATGTATGCAGAAGAAATAATGTGAAACTGCCATAATGCAAACTGAAGCATTTGAAATGAAAACCCCCAAATGAAAAATAAACTTTCCTAGAGAGAGAAATTATTTTCCACTGTACAAGATGTTGTTCAGAAGCCAAATTCAGGTAAGTCAATCAGTTCAACTACTATGTGCAAAAAGATGTTTTCAAGTGGCATGTATGAGATATTTAAGAGAATTTGTGGCATTAATCAGTTTTCTCACTTTGAATTTTCCTTAGGGATTAATAAAACCGGTGAATAGTTCAGACCTGTTGTAGAGTCAAGAGCAGAGAGACTGGTTTTCTTCATGGGGAAAACACACTGGTTTGACTTCACTGCTTCATCTGAATTAATCTGGAGTTAAATATGAAACTAAAGATAATTTCATTTAAAAATCTACAGTATATAGTAAGCACTATATGAACATTCTGTTAACCCTACATCATGATGGCTGCAAGTTTACTGAGAGCTGTTTTAGATTTTAGTATTTATAACAGCACATTTAATCACAGCAGCTTATACATTAATTAAGTAGAAAGGGAAGGAGGAACTCCTCTCTGTCCTCTCCCTGACCCAGGGTCTTTCTGCAGGGCTCTGTCCAGTATCATCCTCCGCTTCAGCTGCAGTGTAACATCACACGCTGTAGGCAGGAATATTCTCTACTCTAATATCTCAGTAAGTGTCATCTGAAAGGAGCAATTTATGACAAGTTTGCAGAATCATGAGAGTTAGGTGAATCTGACTTGGAGCATTTGGACAAACAAACCTCACAGAAAAAAAGATAAATGTAAGACAAGACAAGAAACAGAAAATGTTGTTGCAAGAGGCCCTATGTCTCACTGCAAATCTGTGGTGCTCATTCTGAGGATTTAGTGTGTGGACAAATTCATGTGTGACAAATACATACAATACAAATGTCAGCAATATAAACACAAGTAATCAAATCATTAATTGCATATCAGACTGGACTTTCCAAAGCTGCCTGATGCTAAAGCATTGTGCTGACTCATCTAACTTGCAAGGTGCTTCCTAGATTCTAATGTGTATTTAGGCTGTAGCTGAATTTCTGAATGACAAAATATATTTGTAGGTGAATATTTTAAGATAATATGCCAGTTAGAGGCAGATAATTTGAGCTCTCTACTATACTCTGCACTTCTGTTTGTCAACATAACTTAAGGTTTATAGGGTCTATATATTTGTAATGGATTGAAGGCATGCAGAAAAGAATATTCCCACCTAAATGACATGAACTGTAGTTGGTGGAGGGATAGAGATGCAATGGAGCTAATGGCCACACAGTGAACCATGAAGCTGCTGCTGAGCTGGACAGGTCACCACAGTTAGCTCTCTGCTGTTAGCCTAACAAGCTTGCAGACTGTGGACAAAGCTTAAATTTTCACTTCTCTGCAAGTTTATGTTTGTTTAGCAGGTGTTTGGATAAATTACTCCCACTGGATTGTTACTCGCGAAGGTTGTACTGCATGAACAATAAGGAGCATACAGCTCCTTTTCCCCACTGCTGCTAATTTTTATATATTTGGCAAACTTTTTGATCATTCAAATTTGTCTGAGTGGTTAATAACATATCTTCCCATAGTGTGACAAAGTCAGAACACATTTATTTCCCTTTTACCCACACTTTAAATTCTTTCCCTGGCCTTTTCTGCAGCACCTGTGCATGTCAGCCAATGGTCACAAACAGCATGTTCCAATGACTAACGTGCCCACCAGTGAGACCCCGGGCAGGACAGAACACAGTGAGCTGAGACTGGTGCTCAGCAGTCCATTCATCACTACTTGTCCTTCAGCACTGTTCTGTCCCACTGGGCTTGCTGCTGCATCATGGATCAACAGAGGACATGTTTAAACAGCTGACCCAAGGCCATGAAAGTGGGTACAGCAACAGCAGAAACCCATCAGCATTGGCATTAAGGCCATACATCAGGTGTCCTAGAAAATACCTGTATTGGAGAAGGCTTTCTACAACTACTGGCCTTTCACTGGATTCAGCTTGTGTTGCTGAGACCATCCTTTCTTATAGTCACAAGCAATGTTGTCCTTCACTCTTTGCCTTTATGTTCTCTGATTTACTACACTCCACATAGTGGATTTAATGTAACAAGTCAGAAATCTGAAAACATTAACATTAACCAGGTTGTAACTTACTAGGTGAAGAAAAACTGAAAAATATAGATGCTGTAATATCTATAAATACTATCAAATCAAATCAAATCAAATTTTATTTGTATAGCGCCAAATCACAACAAAAGTCATCTCAGGACACTTTACAAAGTAAGGTCTAGACCTTACTGTTATCAATATTATTACATAGGGAAAACCCAACAAATCCCTCTTGAGCAAGCACTTGGTGACAGTGGGGAGGAAAAACTCCCTTTAACAGAAGAAACCTCCGACAGACCCCGGCTCTTGGTGGGTGGCCTTCTGCCTCGACCGGTTGGGGTGAGTGGATAGAGGAGAGACAAAAGAAGAAAAGCAACAAGACACAACAATCAAACACTGATCAGGTCGATGTGGCCGGTGACTGCTCGTCAGAGATATAGAGCTCCAGGGCAACCTGCAGAAAGTTACAGGGAGAGAGAGAGAGGACACACTACGGGAGAGAGGAGACACAAAGTTAGTAATGTGTAATGGTGGCATATAGAAGCATAGGGAGAGAGAGGAGAGGGGAGGAGAGGAGAGCAGGAGGGGAGGGGAAAGAAACTCAGAGCATCATGGGGCCCCCAGCAGCCTAGGCCTATAGCAGCATAACTAAGGGAGGGCTCAGGGTCACCTGATCCAGCCCTAACTATAAGCTTTATCAAAAAGGAACGTCTTAAGTCTAATCTTAAAGGTAGAGAGGGTGTCCGCCTCCCGAACTGAGACTGGGAGTTGGTTCCATAGGAGAGGAGCTTGATAGCTAAAGGCTCTGCCTCCCATTCTGCTTCTGTGGACTCTAGGAACCACAAGTAAACCTGCACTCTGAGAGCGAAGTGCTCTGTTAGGATGATAAGGCTCTGCGAGGTCTTTAAGATATGATGGAGCCTTGTCATTAAGGGCTTTGTATGTTAGGAGAAGGATTTTAAATTCTATTCTGAATTTTACAGGGAGCCAGTGGGGAGAAGCTAATATGGGAGAGATATGATCTCTCTTGCTAGTTCCTGTCAGTACTCTGGCTGCAGCATTTTGGATTAACTGGAGGCTTTTTAGGGAATTATTGGGATATACTTATAGTAAAGAGTTACAGTAGTCCAGCCTGGAAGTAACAAATGCATGGACCAGTTTTTCAGCATCACTTTGGGACAGGATGCTCCTGATTTTTGCAATATTGCGCAGGTGAAAGAAGGCAGATCTAGAGACTTGGTTTATGTGTGATTTAAAGGACATATTCTGATCAAAGATGACTCCAAGGTTCCTCACAGTAGTACTGGAGGCAAGAGCTATGTCATCTAAAGTAACTATATGGTTAGACAGCAGATTTCTAAGGTTTTCAGGCCAAAGCACAATGACTTCGGTTTTGTCAGAGTTTAGAAGTAAGAAGTTGCAGGTCATCCAGGCCTTTATGTCTTTAAGACATGCTTGAAGTTTGACCAGCTGATCTGATTCATTTGGCTTCATAGATAAATATAACTGAGTATCATCTGCATAGCAATGGAAATTTATGTTGTGCTTCCTGATAATATTGCCTAAAGGGAGCATGTATAAAGTGAAGAGAATTGGACCTAACACAGAGCCCTGTTGAAAGCCGTGACTGACTTCAGTTTGTGTGGAACATTCATCATTAACATGAACAAATTGAACTATGGATGCTGTAAAACTACACTAAAAGTCTACATCCATGCTAAAAGCCAAGTGAGGCTGTAATTAGTACAAAGTGGTGCTTTGAGCCAAATACTAATATCATCATGACAAACTGCTCATGGTGAAAATGTTAAACTGCTGATATTTAGCAAGGCTCATATTTGCCATGTTCACCATCTTAGTTTAGTGTGTCAGCATGCTATAATTTGTTAATTAGCACTAAAACTGAAGTACAGTTGATGCTGAGGGGAATGTCATTAGTTTTGCACATACAGTATTAGTTCATAATCCAGAAATCCATTCTGACCTGCTTGTTTACTTAGATCCCCATTTTATGAGATATCACAGTAACTATTCTTCCTGTAAAACTAGTTTACATACAAGTGGCAATACTAAAAGTTACCAACCATATACAAAACTTTCAATTAAAGACAGAAGCATTAATATGCATACAATACACAATACACCATATATTAAAACACCCCTAAAACAAACAGCAAAGATCCAAAAAATAAATAGAACTATAACAATCAGTACTCTCATGTTGGAAAACACAATGAAAGAATCTATTTTATCTGACATTTTTTTCCACTACATACTGTTTTAGTAGTAATTTAAACCATGAAAACACTGATTTCTCTAGTAATCCATCTAGGTAGTGAATTCCATTCATACAGTGCAAAGGCCTGTGTGAGACAATACATTACATTAACTTTGTTCTTGCTTGGGGCAATACAAACTATATTCCTACCACTTATCTAGTATGCTACCTTCTTATACAATAAATATCAGGTTTTTGTCACAATATTAAAGAAAAAAATCTATGAGAACAATAATCTGTTTTTAACATCAAGTCAATAGAGGCTTTCGTGCAGAGAAGCAACTTTTGATCTTATTCTACAGTTTAGAACCACATAAGCTGCCCTGGTTTGTAATAGTTGCACTCTTTTTTAAATATCCCACAGTAGTGCACCAACCATCTTATCTACAGTGCTGTATGTGTTTAAATGTTGTCTCTTCAACTTGATTAATTAGCACATTCTTAAAATGGAGCAATATGATTTTAAACTTATTTGTTCCAACCATAATGCTACTTGTTTTAGATACATTTAAGACTAATTACAATTTATCCACTTCACCACTGGTTGTAACTCATGATTTAAAAATATCTTTAACTCATAAATGGTGGAGCTGAATGTCAAGTTAATACAAAGTTATTACAAATAATCTTAAATGGAACATGAATGTTTGTGTCAAATTTCATACCATTCCATTCAATAGTTGTTAAGGCATTTTACTCACAAATGTCAACCTCAAGGTGGGGCCAAAAGAAAGGTCGGGGCATCACCAGTGTCATTAGAATAAATCATCTGATAACCATGAATATCTGTTAAAAATACATGCTAATTCATTTTATAGTTGATGACATTTCACAGAATAAATGATAATGTCATCTCCTGAGGGATGCAAAGGTAAAGTCAGAGGATCACCAAAGTGTTTAAGAATCACACTCACAGGGCCATATATATGAATTCATCCATCCGTTGGTGAGATATTCCAGTCTGGACCAAAGTGGTGAACCAATTGACACTGCCACCCATAGAGTCAAGCCACTAGCATAACAAATAAAAACAACAGCTGGTTGGCACCATGCAGTATACAGAATTATGTTTGACTTTTACCTGGGCTCCAATGGGTAGAATATAAGAGATTCACTTAGAAACTCCTTGTACTGGAAGGCCATTTACTTGAGAACAACTGAAATAGATTTCAGCTATGACCCAAACATCAGCAGGACGTGTATTGATAATGATTTAAACTTAATTATTATGTTTGTCTCAGTATGTGTGTGTGTGTGTGTGTGTGTGTGTACTTGTGTTTAGGCACAGTTACATACACATTCCCCTAATATGCCTTATGGTTTGCTAAATAGGATACTACAGCAGCCTTGTAAAAAACCTCATCTGGTGCACACAATCTGTAAACACAGAAAAAATGAAGTTCACGGAGCCTGTGCAACCTTACATTTCTAAATTAAGTATATTTCCATGCCAAAGTAGTACCAGCATTTCCTTTTTTAGTGAAGGCCAAATTAATGTGAAACAACACATATTAGCACTGATTTTTCATTTTAAAAAGTTCTGGTTATGCTGATCCTCAAGAATAATTGCTCCAGAGTACAACTGATTAATTACAATTTGCAGCAATGAATGTGTTTATTTAGAGTACATGAAAGAATCTTAAAAGACTGCAGAAATAATGAGGTTCACTTTATGACTATTAATATTTCAGCACCATTTTGTATTTCACTTTATTACTGTATTGCATATGTTTGTGTAGCTAAACACAAGAAGTGATCACCTATAGAAATAGAAAAACTACTTTTTCTGCTTTGCTGTTATTTCTATGCAGTTCTTATCTGTTATTTATGATATATGAATATTGCATGAATATTTACAATACACTAAGTTTTACTTACAAAGTCTGACTGTTGTTTTGACTCTTGCATTTCATATTACACATACAATGCAGAATAAATTAAAAGTGGTCATTGTTGCTGTCAATTTCATTAAAAATATGAGCTAATGCCTAAAAATTAAAATACAATATACAGTAAACACAGATGTACATAAACCTCACACAGATGATGTTCCTTGTGTTTAGTTTTTTGAAAACGGGCACTTTGAGTATTTTTTGTCATCAATTAATAGTACAGTGAATCATCTTCCTACCAGATTTAATTCCAAAGTGTTTTCTCCCTCTGGGAATTCTTTCACAAGTGCTGAAAAACACAGCAAAACCAAAAAAAATCCCCCTCCTTAAAAAATGAGTATGTCCACATGGGCTCATACAGAGATTGCAACATTTAAAAAGAAAAGTACAGTCTAGACAAAACTGCTGAATGAAGACATGTGGCTCCAAGAGCACATCTGACTGAATCATCTGACTGAGGTGGATGAATGGTATCTGTGGCTTTGATACATGATTTAGCACTGTGACTGAGTGGGTACTCTCACCCTGTCCTGATTGCCATCCCCTCAGATCAAACAGGATGTCCAGGGCAGATCAGGCCATTGTGACTCAAGCACTGTCTGACAAAGTCTAAATAACAAACCAAATAGCCCATTGATTTATGGGAAATGCCAAAGTTGAGGTGAATGAGGGGTAAGGGACATGCTGCAGTTCCAGAAGACAGAATCAGGAAACTGACTGGTCTTCAGAGAAGTTTATTAAATAATTTTTGTTTACTTAGACTGCTCATGAGAGACTTGTTTATTTATTTTGTATGTTTTATTGGCTAGCATTATTTTATTTTATTGCACTTAATTGATACTATGCCATTAGCTATTTAAGATTGTATTGTGCCTTGTATTTTATCCTTGTATGTGTATTAGGGACTAGTACAGAAACTTCACACTACAGAAAATATGCCTTTTGACTAATTCTGGCACATTTTCAGAAATTGCCCCTGTCAAATAAATGAATAAACTAAAGTGTGGGTTAACATAGTTAATTAATGGAAAGTTAATCTACCATGCTCTTTAGTAAAGCAAAACAAAAAAACCAAGGTATGAACTGAACCAGTGCTAATTTTGACACCTGAATACATATTGGTTTCAGTCAGATTTTAGTCTATTGATTTTTGTTAATTTTAGTCTAGTTTTATTCAAAAGCCAAATATATTTTAGTTTAGTTTTCATTCTTTTTATCCTGTATTTTCAATATTTCCTGAATATCTATTATTGTGTACAATTACCATGGTTACACATGCTGTTCCCATTTATCGTGAAGTTTGTAGAAGACTGTTTATTTATTCGCACAGTGTCCCTCTGCTCTGCGGACACTGGACTCACATTTGTACTAAAGTCCTCTTCACTGGATTCAGCTTGAGGGATGAAGCTAAATTGTCAGATAACATTAAAACAGTGAGATCTCTGCTGTGAACATTGAAAACGCGATTTATGGTTGACTACCCATATTAATCCTGAACTGACACCTTCCTTGTGATACCAACACAACAGATATCAAACTGAAAGGAACGTTATGTTACATCTACATCCACAGCATTTCATGTTAAATTATCCTACTGTTCTGTAGGGCATGCTGCTGCATTTCACTAGTTTGTCACAGCTTTTGTGCATAATTCTGTAGATTTGTTTCAGAAAGCAGTTTATTTCAAAAACAACCAATGCCATATGACAGTGACAGAACATTGCTAAATATAAAAATATATATATAAAAACTTGTTGGCCCGTGGAAAAACTGGTTCTACTGAGCAGTAGCAGGCCGGTAATGTAAAATATTTCATCAGTCCTCATTATCTCATGTTCATTTTTATTTAGTTTTAGTTTTGCTTTTGTCCTGAAAATTAGGTCATCAAAAAACATTTTTCGTCATAGTTTTTGTTGACAAAATTAACATTGAATCGAACCACGGCTCAAAAATCAAGGTCTGAAACAAATAATGAGTTTGGAAAACCATTGTACCGCTATCTGTTGCTATAAAAAAGTGAGTTGTTGTTTTTTTTTGCCAACTGAGACAACAGAGTTTATGTTTTTGCATTTTTATGGTTTTTATGCATACTTTTAGGTTTTCCCTCTGCCAGCTGCCTTGGTTTTTCAGGCCTTTTGTTATTTTTCTTTCAACCCCTGTTGAGCCTCTGACTGATGATATTCTCTGCTCTGCCCCCTACCAGTCTTACTCACGCTCATCTAGTTTTTTTGTCTGCTGGAAGCTTCTGGATCCGCCATCTTGTGCCACGCCACCATTTTGTGGTTCTTCCTGTGGAAAAGACCTGCCTCTGTTCCTCTGCCAGGCCACTCTTTATCTCATTTCTTGTCTTGCATTTGGGTCCTGCACTAACTGGTTACCTGATAGTACTATCTGGCCACCACTGGACCCATCAGACACATTCTGTCTTTCACTGCAAACTTTGTAATCTGTTTAAACATGATTTCTGAAAAAGGGCCAAGTTATATGCCAAACACTTTGCTCTAACACCATCTTATCTGCCTCTGACTCAGCCTCTAAGATTTTTGCCTGCACTCAGATTGAGAAGAGATGCGCTCATAGACCTTGGTAAATGGTCTTTTACTTGTATAGCGCCTTTCTATGCTTTACAGCACACTCAAAGCGCTTTCACACTATTTGGCCATTCACCCATTTGCACTCCCAAACGTTCACACATTCATCACCGGGAGCAACTGGGAGTTCAGTGTCTTGCTCAACGACACTTTGACATGTTGACTGGACAAGCCGGGAATCAAACCGCTAATC